>NC_080594.1:66974605-67283639 GCF_027887145.1 Ammospiza caudacuta
CTGAACAATTGCTGCTGAACAATGCTTACACTGTATGAAGGAAGTTTTTTGTTTTTGTCACTCCATCCCATAAGCAAGGAGTCTGGGTGTGCAGAAGAACAATAGGGACAGCTGCCCCATCTGACCAAAAGGTCAGTCCGTACAACACAGCATCATGAGCAATGAAAGCTCAGGGAAAGAATGAGAAGGAGGTGACATGCAGGCTTAAGATATTTGTCTTCACAAGTAACCACCACACATGACGGAGCCCTGTTTTCCTGGAAATTGCTAAGTATCTGCCTGTGGGTGGGAAGGAGTGAATTAATTCATTTTTTCATCTTTTTTTCTTTTAAATTTACTTGCATGCACAATTTTTTATTTGGCTATTAAATTGCTTTTTTTATCTCAACCAACGAGTTTTTTTCACTTTTACCCTCCCCATTCTCTTCCCCATCCCACCTGTGGGGGAATAAGTGTGAAGCTGTGTGGGGCTGAGCTACCTACAAGTGTTAAACCAGAAAAAAAATTTATCAGCTGTATATGTGAAAATAAATTTTGAAACACTTACTAAATAGAAAGAACTGGAAAGGAAATATTAGTCCAAGATGGGACAGGACCAAGTCCTGTTACATGTAGTTGACTTCGCTAGTCAGTTTCTCAGGTTTTAAAGAATATTCACACATTTAACAAAAGTTTCTAGCTTTCTGTGGTTTGGGGTTGTTGGTTGTATGTCCTTTTAAACTAATCATTATATTTAAAATACACCAATAGTCAAAATAGTAATAGGAAATGTAGCAACCACTGAAACCCAGAACTATTTCAAATTATGCATCACACAAGGAAAGCCACCTCCTTTTATACCTGTGAAACTGGTACTTGATTAGATATGTTCTGCTTTGCTAAGCTCAATACCTTTTTTTTTCTCCAAAAAATAGTCTACATATTATATGAGAGAATCAACAGCAGAGTTTGAATTCAGAGCCTGAAGAGAACAATTTATAGTGAATTGAGGCAAATGGCACAGATGCTTACAGACAGTGCATATTGTTGACAGTGCTCATCTCAAACCAACATCCCATAATAACCAGAGGTTATCTTACAGTCAAAGCAGGAAATATGAGAGCTGGTAAGAATTATGACACAGAAGATTTCACTGCTCGGAGGCTGCAAGCTGAGAACTTCTTATGGTTAGAGACATTATAGACAATTTGACCTTGCCTCTAGGTCCCAAAATTCTTCTGTGTCACATATGCCATTCTTTGCTCTTATCGTGGAGCCTCAGTAGTTCTCACTGTACAGCTGCTGTGCCCATCAATTTGTATTATATTTTTCTTAAAATATGTGATTATACAGCACTTGCTGATTAACAAGCTGAGCTTTCTATTCACAGATTACTCTTTCCTACTGCTACATTTTATCATTAGCCTAAAAATGTCGCAGTTTTTAGTTTAGCTGCAAAAATACTAAAGCAAAAAAAAAAAAAAGAAAGAAAATGTTTTAATTATTAGCTCTTTAATACCAGGACAGGTACTAATTAATACAATTTTTCACTGAAAAAAATTTACTTTTTTAGTAGAGGGAACGGATTTCTCAGTGATCCTGTGGACACTAGACATCTATGGGGAAAAAAAATAGCAGAATTTGGAGGTGGTCCAATCTGGGCACTAGAGTAAAGCTTGGTCTGTTAAAACACTTTCTTCCTATTCATTGCTGATTTTATGTAAATCTAAAAATCTGAGTCCAGTTGTGGAGTTTTGCTACTTCTGACTATGTGTTCAGTACTGTGCAGATAAATTAATAACCCTTCTGAAGTGAAGCATCATTTCTTCTATTTTTATAAACCTTGAAGGTAGTGTAATTACTTGCTGAAATTCAGGTTAAATCTGTGTACATCTAGTCCACTGAATGAGGCTAAATTTCTGGGGGCATTTAGGCACCTAGATTCTGTGCTAACTGTGGGCATTAGATGCCTAAGTATTTTTATAAGTCTTCTACAAAATTAAACTGAAGAATTAAGGACAAAGCTTAAAAGATATGAAAGAGAGTTGCTGGAACATCTGTTGGACCTCAAAGGTATAATTGTGATACATGCCACATGTCACCTTCAGTGACTATGTCCCACCAGCATTGAAAATTAAGAGAACTGGAAGGTATCCATATGTCAGCCAAAAGACAACACAGTCTTGGGCAATAATAAACACATACTCTTATTTTATCCACTTAGAAGAACAGTTTTTACATTTTTTATATGAGATGATAAATTAGGTTTCATATTTTGTAATTTATTTTGTGCTGTTAATGAGAGATTACATTACCAAGTCCTCCAAGAACGTGTATTTGTAAAGACACAAAATAATAGTGCCTGAATTAGGATAATCTTAAAAAAACCTTCAAGGAGAAAAAAAAATAGGTTTGTCAATATTTCAACAACTTCTAGACTATTTTCAAATGTAAGAGTTTCTTAGTATGTTGAAATTACTAAAGTACTGAGAGAGCTGTGTTTTATAGGCAAAATGACTCTGGGAGTATAATATGAGCAATTATGACAGACACATGTAGAAAGAAGGTCAACAGAAGGACTAAATTCCACTAATTCCAAAGACAGGCAGGATGTTGTGAAAACTTCTCTTCAGACACACAACCTAGATATTTTATCATTAAATTTAGAATTAAATATATGGAGAAAAACAAATTTGATTTATTTTAAGAAAGTTACAAAACCAACTTTTCTCCAACTTGCTTTGAATGAATGCATTCCAGCATTGTGCAAACATACCTCAAAGGTATTTAGAGATATTTCAGCCTCTCAACACTGAATTTTGCACTGTTGTCAGGGGTCAGACCCTTTGTTACCAAATATTTTCTTTTTGAAAGCATATATGCTACAGTCTTTTCTGAGATGGCCTTTAGGCAGACGTAGCTGATTCAATCGTTCATTTTGTTTCCCAGCTCAGAACTATAGTGTTTCTGATACTCCAAGGACAACATTATTGTTTTGTTTTCAAGCTATTTGGTATTTAATTTATTTACATAGTGGAATGGGTATTTCCACAATAAATTTTTCTATTCTACGTAAAGAATTTAAATTCTTTTTATTCGTAATCTGAAAATAATACTATTAATGTGGGCATTTTTCAGGGCTATTGTTTAAATATAATCACCTAAAATCTACTCTAGATCCCTAGTGTGAAAAACTGATCAAAACTTCATTTTTGTCAGTTCAAAAAATAAAATCATCTTCACTGGGGTTTAGTTTGCTCCTTTTATATGCTTCAGATCAATAAACTAGGAGAATTTAGTGTTTTTTAAATCCATACAGTTCTGGATCTGCCATGATTCAGCAGCAGTATATGTAAATACACGCATATGTAAGTATTTCAGAGATATTAAAGGTAAGAATGACCATCAATTGCACAAGATTATTGTAATTATCATTGCCATTCATAATCAACTTAAAGAAAGGTTCTGTAGGAAAGGGAAAACATAATCATGTAGCAAGTGATTTACCATTTTAATAGCCTCATGGCATCCTCATATATTATTTTAAAGAATCTGTATAATTTGTCTATTATATATATGCGATTAAAAAGAAAACCAAAACAAAAGATATATAAATGACAAATTTTTCCTTAAAGAGCAGCAGATATTTGACATTTTCTTCTATCAATAAGCACTCCTTTAAGAAACATCTATTATTAATTACTTTTTCTTAATATTCCCATTAACTACACTATGGGGTGATGTCTTTTTTTATTCATTTTTTGTTACAGTTCAATTTTGAAGTGCAGGACCCTTTTGCTTCATTCAATCTGTGCAGTGATACTATTTTCAGGAACTTAAGGTATTCATTTATTCATGTTCCCCCTGGACATGGTCGTTAACAAGTCCTGCTTATTTTGATGCAGCTAATAAGAACTGATTTGATGATAGCGTACTTTATTGTGTTCTAAGTGAAACTAAGTCATTCGTTGGACAGTTTGTGATGGGTAAAAACAACACCTCAACAATACCATCTGGATTCTCATAATTAAGTATAACCTTCAAACAATTTAATTTTTTTCAATATAAAATTGTACCACAATTCTTAAGTAGGTATCTTAACAATACTGAATTCCATGTTCTATATGTCTGTACCTACTTCTTAATATTAAAATTTCTGCATCTCAGTGTTCCCTGATTTAAACATTCTCATTGCAACTGTTTTTTGAGATTTCAGCCCAAACTTATCCACTTTGTTTTAAAAATCAAGTAAACCAAAAGCTTTTCAGGAGAGACTGTAGGGTAGAGGAAAAGAAAAACAAAAAAAAGGTTGGAAATATGACACCAAAAATAATAATAGCATTGATAAAATTCTGCCATATATTTTTTATAATCATTTGAGAGCAGACAAATGGAGGAGGCTGAAGATCCATGTTATTCATATCTGTCTCCAAAGATAGCTCACAAATTCCAGTTAAAAATGTGAAGGACAGCTCTTCCTCAGACTAAAGCAATTTGCGGATCAGCAACCTCATGAGCCAGATAAATTGTTTTTGGATTTTTCTTTTGCCAATCTGTCTGGTTCCTTTCTTAAGTCACCGTACAGTTTCACTGCACTCAATATTCCTGCAGAATATCCATGCAGAACTACATGGTTCTGCCACAAAGAACCATGCAGTTTAAATATATCTTATTTTAAGAAATACCCTTTTTTTGGTTTATTTTAAGTTTGTTTACTTAGTCATTTCCAGTATAGAAGAGGTTCAAGAACAGTGGTCATCTTTGGTGTCTTTTATAAATATTTTTTCCTGTTCTACTTCAGCCTTTTAAAGACATTGACAAGGCCTGCACACAATATTCAACATGAAAGCCAAAGAGGGACATGTGGAGGGACATGGCTTAGTGGTTTCTGATTATCTTCTTGGGCTTTGAAGGACAGGAATTGGGGCTGTCCTTTTTTTTTTTTTGGTTGGGTTTTTTATTGTTTTTCGGGTTTTTTCCCAGATTTCTACACACTTCAGATAAACTGTTTTCATGGATTATTTAAAATAGTGCCAGTACATCATATTTATAGTCATTCACAACCCAAGACTATTAAATCTGAAAGATTTTTCCTATATTCATGATTTTGCATTTGACTACAGGAATTCCATGGCTTTGTCACTCACCCTTGGTGAGTTTTTCACACCATCTACTCTCCTCTTTATTGCACTGATACAGGAGCATCTGTGCATCTAGCACAGATCCTTGAAGCAATCTAACAGTGTCAGATTCTAAGATAAAAATAAATAATTATTACTTGTTATATCTTTTCCTTTTTTTCTCTCCCTTTTCTTTCGTTTTCATCCCTGTCACTTCCTTTTCTCTTTCCATCCTCCTTCTCTTTTCCTTTTTCCATTCAAGAACCCATCTGTCCTTAAGATCTAAGATGTTGCTTAGCCTCTTCAAGGATTTTTGGAAAGGAATTTTGTTTAATCTCTGACTGGTATCAACACAGATCATCTTACCTCCATGATTGTCTCAAAGAATTCCAAAACCATTGTAAAGCATGGTTTACAATGTAGAAAAATTGTGGATATTTTCCCCAATATATTGTTTTTATCCAGACATCAATTGATTTTTATCCTTTATTATGTTTACTACTAATTCATTGCACAGCTCTACACTGTCCAGGTTTGTATTTTTCCAGATCTCTCTAGTAACAAATTTATTTACAGTCCTTCCATTATCTACCTTTCTGGTGTAGGAAAAAGTTGCCTTTAATCAAGAGCTTATAAACTGCATGTAGTTGTTGGGCTGTTTCATTCCTGAGCTCCTTTTCTTCCTCTTCTTGCAGAACATATCTGGAGGGCTAAAAGAGGATCTTCAGTCTCAGGGAAGTTCTGATTAATTCACTGCATCTGTTCCTTCAATTTATAGTCTCCAAAGATGACTATCCCATTGCCGAGGTGATGAACACTTAGTAAGATACAATGCAGAGTATGAATTTTGAATTGTTGGTGATTATGGACCATTTAAAACATTAGACCATGAAAATGAAGTAGTTGAAGTATTCAGTTATCTGTATTCTGGATAATAACAGGGAAACAAAAGCAAATTAAAAAAAAAAAAAGAAATTGACAGCCACAACATCTTTATTCTTTCTTATAATCCACTATCATCTTAAATCTGAAAAAAACCCAGAAACTAAGGAAAATTGATATCTGAATGGCAACTTCTCTTCCTGACATAGAGCTGTAAATGTCTATGTCAGAAAAGTGAGCTAAATAGGTGGATTAGATTGTATTTTTCCAAATTCGCCCATTTTGATTATGAAAATGGGAACTATCTTTGCATTTGCAATATCAGTGGCTTCCTTCCCTCATTCTGAAACCTGCCATGTATATGTGCGTGATGAAACAGTTTGGTATTTTTTAAAAAATAGGTTAAGATTTACGTCAATATTTCATGTTGTTAATGTGCCTTGCAGCAGTAAAATTTTTACACCTAGAAGAGTTATAAAGAAAAAAATATATTTTCAAATAACAAAGAGTAGTTTGTACTGGATATAAATGCACCAAGAATCAAAATGTTTCCAAGTTGAAATTGCTGTTTCAAGGTGACTGCCCTGTGGGACATATTTATTCCTTTTTGAACTTCAGTAAAGCTTATGATACTATCTCTCACAGTATCTTTCTAGACAAAATGTCCAGCACACAGCTAATAACTATATCATGCGATGGGTGAGCAACTGGCTCACAGGTTGGGCACAGACTTATAGTGGATAGGGTGTCACTGTCACTGAAATTGCAGGAAAAGAAAAACCACTCCAACATTTTTTAGTGTTAGAGAATTAAGACATTACAGGATGTTGTTCTAGCCAGGATGTGCAGCAGAAATCATTTCACATTGCCCAGATTATCCAGAGAAAATCCCTCCATCACACATGGCTATTGCTAGGTTTTTCACATATTTATACTGTCAAGACCCAGAGAAATTAATTGATTCAATGTTCATTGGTTCCAAGTCACAGAGTTCTTAGTATTTGGTATTCTATTTGTTATCAATCCTTTCACCTTCAACATTAATTAAGTTCTCATTCTTCTATTCTCTTAACTATCTCCTTCCAGACCAGGAGTGACCCTGACCATGCCAGGGCTGATGTTTGGAGTTGATCCTGATTAATGGTCATTATCTTTTTTCTATCTTCTGTCCTAGTCCTACCTGAGATGTTAAGCTCATCAGGTCTAGGGATGTGAAAAGAAGTTTCTTTGAAAAGAAACTTCAATTTCTTCCCCTTTGGGCATAGGCGAACTAAACTCCTGACTAAAGTTATATAAAAGATTTTAAATGTAGTATGATTTCCAGCAACATCAGACTGCTGACCTTGTCAGTAGTGGGATTCCTCAGGGCTCCACCTCTAGGCCTGATTCTCTTCTGTTTGAGACTGAAATGGTTAATGGTTTAAACATTGCTAAAATAATTTGATTTTGCCCACTGTAGCAAACTGCAAAGAAATAACTGTCCTTGTCAAGCACCAAAGACCTCTCCTCCCCAGTAGGGCCACTAACTGGATTTTGGACTGTGAGATAAAGGGGATACTACTGTCCAACCATCCCAGGTCTGGGGCATCCACAAGTGATACTGGAAGAGTAACCAGAATGTTAATGATTCAAACAATCAGAGGCTACAGATGGGTGTTGAACAAGATAGAGGCAAATCCTTCAAGGCAGGTACTGTCTCTTTGTCCTTACTCAAGTGAATTCAGCTGTGATAACTCCCATTGCAGGGGAGTGGAGGGCTGGGGGGAAATACCAGGACATTCACACAAAGCCTGAAGCCATCTCAGCTGCTGGGCCATCATGGGCCATAGCTGACTCAACTGTGTTTGTATAATAGGCAGCTGTATCATCTTAGAAAGTGTCAAAGACTCACTCAGTATGCCACCATCACTTCTACAAGAGTGGACCAATAGACATCAGACATCCAAACTGCAACAACCAAGTCTTGTTGCCTTCTTATCATTTCCTTCTTCCTTTCCCTTATACATTTTCTTAAGTTATATTTTATGTTTTCATATTTTCATATTACTAGACATAATAATAACTAAAATGTCTGCACGCCTTTGTATATCTATATTACTGTAGATAATAACAATGAAAATGGCTATACACTTGTTCTCCTTTGCAGCTAAATTGTTCTAAAATAAATCCTACATATATATCTATAAATGTACAAACACAGATCATTCACTGCTGTTTCCCTATAATCGACTCCAAGGGATCTACTAACGAGAATTTGGGTTACCATCACCCCATAATGTTGGGTCGTAATATCTTCAGAATCTTTATTAAACCCTTGGATGCTGAATTTGAAGTAAGAGGAAGGTAAGTAAGTTTGCTGATGACACTAAATTGGGATGAGCTGTTGACTCCCTCAATGTCAGGCATTCTAACCAAATTACAGTCACCTGTTCTATTTTGAAATCCTGTTTGACTAGAACAGTGAAATGTATGTTGACAAACTATCCAGTCTACATAGAGTATATTGAATTAAATATGATCTCCAGAAGAGAGATCACCTGTGCAATCTGCAGGTGAAGAGTATGATTTGGAAAGCCACAGATGTGGCATAGGTTTAGTTATTTACTTTCAGTAATTTCTAGCTAGATTAATGCAGTGAAGCCTTACAAATTCTTCCAGTTCCCCTACTGTGCATATTTTTAGAACTTCCCATATGAACACTGTTTTGAAGTGTCAAGGACCTTAATGAAAATAAGTGAAACCTTCAAAAATACAAATTAGAAGCTTTCCCAATCTTGCTTTGCCATCCATTAAGTGGAGGTAGGGAGCGGAAAAATAGAAGAGCTTCTAGATGAACTTCACTGCTACTCCCCTTGAATAAAAGCCTTTACCATTTTTGTAGGCACCACTTTGGGCTGATGAGAAATTGTCGTGTGCTGCTGTTCCATGGTGTGGTTCCTGCATCTCCTCTGCTACACTGATCACAGCAGGCAATATTGGGATCTGCTCTTTCAAATAAGGGAACAAGGTAAAGAAATTTTGGAAAGAGAAGACATCCATGTGGGGGGTCGTAATGTGTAAAAATAGAACAAGATTGGGGTTCTAGTTCAAGAAAGTGATATTATGCAAAAATGCCAAAGAAGACAGCAAGTATCCTTGCAGAAGAGACTGGATCATGTAGCATCATAATGAAGATAAAATTACATAATTTAAATTGGGGGTTGAAAGGATGTACTTGTTTAGGGGGAGAACATAATACAAATTTATGTTACATTATCCTATTTTGCCATCTTTAACCTATTGCCTGTGCTTGTGTTGCCTCGAAACAGCAAGGTTTCATATTTATGGTCTCAGAAGTATTCCATATACATGCTGAGAAACTTGTTTTGAAGCTCTTGTATCTATACACCTCTTTCCTACCTGTTGGAAATAGGCATGTAGGATCCAAATTCAGTCAATGCAGTGGTTCATGGGGCTCAAAGTCCATAATTTTCCAAACTCACAAGCCCAGCAACAATAAATGAAACAGAAGAAAAGAATGTCTTCAGTGTTAAGTAGCTCAACCCTGACTCACCAAGAAAGATTACATACATTTCATAATTTTGCCACATTAAAAAGTAATATTACTCTCACCTGAAACTGGAAGTCTGCCATTTTCTTGTCACTGCAAGAGATCTAGCAGAGAGCTTGCTGAGAGGGGAGCCGTAAGGAAAAGATACAGAAGAGCAGCAATTCCCCTCTTCAATTCCTACACAGCCACTGGACCATCATTCCCCCACCCCTAACTTGACAATAGTCCTGCTCTCTCACAGTCAAGCCCATGAAGACTATGAGATGTATTTAGCTAAGAAGAGAGAAAAGGAGGAGAGTAGGGCAGTTTGAACAGTGCCTCATACTAACAACTGATTGTTTTCTTAGACCCAGCTGATGTTTTCTTGTTGCTCAGGATCATGTCGAAGTGTCACAGTCTGCTGAGTCTGAGGAGAAAAAAGCTCTACAACATTGTCAGTAAATACACAAGACCTGAGATATGGGGGCATTTTTGTTTAGCTTTTTGTTTTGTTTGTTTGTTTGTTTTTTTGTTTGTTTGTTGGGGGGGTGGAGTACTTTTTTTTGTTTGGTTTATTTTTATCTTTTTAATTTACCTTCAGGGCCACAGGACAAAAATTATTCAGAGGCAAACAAAAGGTCCATCCCAGAAAGCTTGACACTGCATATGGGCTCCTGCTATACTGACATACTCAGTTTCTGATTTCCAGATGAAAAAAAGGCCCCCAGTTATTATGCACAACATAACCCACATCTTTGTAATACAACAGGAATCTGCAGTGGCACTCTGTATTGCCAGGGGTTATTTGTGGTTTTATCCTAATTCAGCATTCAGCTAAAAGTATGATAAGAGACAAATTCTATCTGTTTTTATCAAACTATAGTCTCTAATATATTATCTGAAAGTTTTTACCAGTCTTAGGATTATACATAATAGTAGAATTTATAGAAAGTCATTTTCGACAAAGCTTTAAGTTTTTTAGAAGGGACAGGTAATTTGCGCTTTAAATATTTATGTATGTCATGCACTACAAGGAGCTAAAAATCATTCTGCAATATTTTTCTGTCATCCTGTGAAATACTTGGGTTAAATATGAAAGCAAGCTTCCTGAGTTAAAGGAAATTATTCTTAACCAGGATAAAAAAAAGTTTTGCCACCTTTTGTAGAAGGAAATATTGGGGAAAATATGTAGAAAAAATATAATATGATCATATTTTCAAAATTCAGGTGATCTTCCACTGAATTTAGTTTTTCACAGAAATAAATAATCTTCAGTCAATATATAAAGTTTATATGATCTATTTTTAAGATCAGAGCCTGACTCTAAAGACATCTTCCATTTATACACTCTAACCCTTCTTTTTGTCAGTGAATTTTGATAAATAGTCTAGAAAATATCTTATTCTGTCATATTTTAGGTCTAAGCAGAGATCTTTCCTAAAGAAAATACTCCACAGCATTCCTTTTGTTTTATTTATTTTCTCATAAAGACAAAACACTTTGAAAGAAGTAAAGGGAATATCAGTTGGCAATTTCTGTTTTGCATTGAAATTACTGTAGCGGTGTTCAGAATTTGTTTGGCAACTGTGGAGTGCCATGGAAAACTATTCCATGTGCATAGTGAGAAAATGGAATGAGAATGAACAGAACCTATAGGTGAAGAGTTTGATCTTGTAAGAGTCCTTACTGTGTATGATTTAATTACCCTTGTCTTCTAACAAGGGCATAGCCAAAAGATGGCTAATATTTGTTTATCTGGCTAGCTAATAATAAAAAAAATATCTAAAATCACCTTTTAATAGTTATATATAATTATATCAATGCTTGTATTCCTGCCCATAAATTTGAGATATATGTGAAAGAATCCTGATCATCGTCCAACACAGAATAACTTACCTTGACCTAAACTCCTTCTTTTTTTTTTTAATTGTTTTTCATTTTAAAGACTTTTTCAGAATTCATCTTCAGTTTAAGTCAATGAGATTTGCATAGAGATTTGTCTGCAAATTACTTTTCTGTAGATAACACCAAGAGTAGGAGGGAAAGTGGAACAAAAATACCCAGCACTTCATAAATTAAAGTTGACAATTTTTTTCATCTTACTTATCCTTCTGGTTCCCCAATGATGCTTCAGTTAATCCTCTTGAGATTTGTAAAGGGCTGTGTGCTGCCCACAACTATTCTGAGTAGCAGTGTCTGCAACCTCATTGCCTTTCTGCATAATAGCCTAGAACAGTGAGTTTGCCATGCCCACATGGCACTAAGCTCTGCCCCCTCTCTGCAACCTGGACACAGTCATTCGCATATCTGTGTGCAACATGAGTAAATCATTTGTGTTAACAGGAATGGAAGGCATCTGCCCATGGTCACTAGCCATAACTTCCTACTGGGAAAATCAGTTTAGCCTCGATATGTTTCTATGAAAGTGGTCACATTCTTAATGTCTTTCAAGATCAGCTGTTACAAAAATATATGTATATGATTATTAATATTTGAAAATTTTGAATTTTTATTTCAGGCTTCAAAGACTAAATGATCCAACTTTTACATCCCTAAGATGGACGCAAACTAGGAATTGCAATGATAAAATGACATCCTCACAAATGACCTGTTTCAGGAATTACCATCTGCAATCCAAAAGTCATCCTGCCTTGCAGTTATGCCTGTCAGCTATTTGTACACAATATGCATCTGCCTGTCATCTGACAATTATGCCAGCTCAGACAACACTTCAGAGCAGAGGTTTCATGTGTCATTCCTTGCAACATAAACTGAGTTTTGTAGGAATCAGCAGCCTTCCACAAGATCTCCTGCTCTTTCCTCAGGCTCTGCTGTGCCAGTAACATTCTTTATAATATCCAATGGAAATAAACTGCCTGATGTTTTCTGCAGTATATGAGAAATGTGATACCTGAATCACTGAAAAAGCAAATTTAGCACAGACAATTCCATATGTAACACCAAATGGAATGAGCTCCAAAGTCGCAATAAAATCTTAAAATCATAAGAACAGCAGCAACGGAGCCTTCCTGAGACTAAAAAGTTATAATACTTTCTATACGTATTCTGCAGCAATGTCCCTTACTCAGAAAAATTAGTTCATCTACTTTTTTTTCTGTTTTGTTCTCTGCTCCATAAAAATACCACCTGCCAAGTTGCTGAGTATTTACAGATCTACAATAAATTCAGTATCTTCTTTAAATTTGCTAACAGATGTTGAATTATTCTGAAATTAACTGATTCTTTGTGGTTTCTTGTAGCAATTAAATGTGTAGCAGTTCTCTGAAGTGGTGAAGGATCTAATTTTTCATTTGCATAATTGTTTGTTCTAGTTAGACAGTAGTTTAAAATCAAGTCTTACAAAAGCAGCAGAACAGAAAAACAGAAATGAAAGAGTAATAAATAAGTAAGTAGCTATACAGCTGAAGAGATACTGGTTAAGCTGTTTATATACTACCTAAGGAATGAAGATCACAGAGATTTCAGAAGATGTAGTTTGTGAGAGTTTCAATTAGACTTATCTCCAAGTTACACATGAAGTCTCTAATTGGAGAAGCAGGGGCAAGGAAATAGAGTGATCTGCATGTCTGAATAAGAAAAATAGAAAACCAAGAGATTCTTCAGAAGATCTAAATATATCTCCTTATGCTTCTTTTTCAGTTTTCAGCATCTACTTTATCCATTGGCTCCACTGGTCCATGAATTCCTACAGTATTCCCATTACCTAGAGACATGATGGTTACTGCTTTTTCATAATGATACCTATTTCCTCTAAAAATGAAAAATTTTACTTTGAATGTTATAAAATTCCTTTTACTTCCTTCCAGACTTTAAGCTTTATGGGAAAAGAAGACTTCCTGAAAATTCAATAATTGAATTAATAAAAAATCAAAATGGGATTATAAAATCAAGTACTTTCTATTTAGTTTTACCAGACACACTCTTACTTTTGATAAACTAAGTAAATGGGGCTAGTCCTGGGTTAGCAGAATATTCTACTGCTTTCTCCTCTTCAAAAATAGCCTTGAAACAAAGTTCAACTGGACATTTGCAATTTGGCATCAGGAACGAGGTAACGTTCCATAGCAAAGAGTCGTCACAACAGATGTAATAGGCAGAGAATTGAACTGCAGGAAAAAGCACACTGGCATTTATCCTCATGTTGTACTGATCCTCAGTTCTTTCACATGTTCAGAGTTTGTTGGCAAATGAACTGAATAGACTTCTAATGGATGCAAAAGTTGACATAGGAGTCAGGATTAATGTATCATGTGGATCACAGATACATTAACATCTCATTGCAAAGTTTGGAATGTGCTAGAGAGCAGTTTTTTTATGGAGCACAAAAATAAAAAGTCCAACTGACCCCAGATTTAATTGCATCTCCTTTATTGCAGGGAACTATATTTCCTAAATTAGCTATGATCCTAATGCTGTGCAGCTATGACAGTTAAAGCTATACCACATCCTCTGCAGTAATTAGAATAATTTAATAGTTCTGAAAAATTGTACATCTCAGTGGTGTCTTGTTCTAGCATCCTCTTGTGCTCTTTATTTTGCATTTGCAATCTCTATTTTAGGCAAATTATCTTAGCAGTTGGAAACCCTTTGACTAGCTAATACGATACCTACAACTACAATTGGTCTGGAAACTGAAAATTTATGTAAACTTACTGAAATACCTTATATATTTTTTTTTTTTTTTTTTTTTTTTTTTTAAGCCCACCAGTTTTTATACCACAACAAAACCACAAAAATCATTACTTGTTAGTCACTGTAGCATATCTAATTTTAGATTGCAAACTGCTTGGGGCAGGTGTCACGTCTCTTACCTGTTGCGAAAACTGGATAGTGAACATCGTATAAGCTAAACAACACAACAACATGGGGCTGGATCATACCCTAAAGTCATATGCAGAGACAGCCTTCTCTACAGAGACTGTCTTGTAGCCCAGTCTGGGAAAAAGGGATATGTCAGCTGGTTCCTTAGTGCTGCCCTATAACAATGAAACCCTGCTTGAGCTGACAAAAGAATTAGCTCTAGGGTTGAATGAAAAGTGGCCAGATGACAGAAGGAAGTTTAAAAGTGAAGATAATCTATTATAATAGCTAAATTCACATTATCAATAAATTCTACTCTAAAGGGAAGCCCTGGGCAAATTCATTAGGTCACAAAATTATAATTACAGCAGTCATTATTACTTATTTTCTAATTTAACTAATAAAAGGAAGAAATTATATTTGATTATGTTGGTATTAGCTATCTATTTCAGTGGAGTCACTCCAGATTTATGTTGGTATGAAGGAGAGTAAAAATTGCCCTAATTCATTCTCCTGAGTTTCTATCAACGTGACTTAGAATAGTTTCTGTCTTGCCCTCAAGTTATTTTAAAGACACCACAGTATAAAGTTTTTTCTTTCCTGCCAGCCTGCCAAAACCTGGACATTTTAAACTAGCTGCTCCTATTTACTAACAAGAGCATACATTTTAAACTTATGTGGAGGCAACTAAAAACATTCCCACTGACAACAAATCCTCCAATTAAATTACCAGAACATATCCAGTCCCTCTAGAAACAAGAGTCATCAGAGGCTTTTGGCTTTATGCACATAGGTTATTCAATTTGCCCAAGCCTCCTTTAACACTCTTCCTTGCATAATTCAAGGGAAACATATACTTGAGCATCTCATCTAAACCAGAGGTAACAAAAAAACAGCCCTAGTCACTGCACAAAGCAGTGACAACTTTCCTGCAGATCTCTGTTAATAAAAATCATCCAAGAAACAAAAAGAATTTTTTTAAGGGGACAGCTTCGCTTCATTTTCTTTCTCTATCTGTTAGTTTTTACAAATATCCATAAGTATAAAAATAGAAAGACATAAATAAATTTTTTAATAATAGACTATTTTTATATTACTTCTTGAGATCTTGAGTAAGAAACAAAAGATTTAAAATGCATTTCTTCAAAACTTCAAAAAGCAGGACTTAGGCCTGCCACTTTTATTAATCTTCATTACAATACTTCTGGACAGAATTGTGTCTCACAATCACAGTAATCAAGCTTTTCAGCATCATAAATGTAATTTATATTCATTTAAATCTATTTTATCTTTAAACCAGTGACTCTTGCATCCAGCATTTACCACAATTTAAAGTACAGCATTTTCAGTATTTTGATACTTCATCAATTATCTGGAGGTTCTGCTTTAGTTTTGGGTACTCAAAGGCTCTCAAAGCACTTGTAATATTAGTCAAAATGACATAATCAAGAAATATTTATTTCATGTATCTTGCAAGAATTAACCTGCAAGGAAATAAATTGCAAAGCTCAAGTAATGCTCAAAAGCATGCATTTTTTATATATACAGCTTTTTTAACTTTTCTGAGATTATGCTCCAGTGCAGTGTTGAATTGTAGTATCCACAGTTTCCAAATGATACTTTCCAAATTCTCAGATATTCTCAGAAAAATAGAGAAAAACAGAAAGGTAGAGAAGAATAGAACAACATTTGAAAATATTAAATTACCAACAATATTCATTAATGTATTTTCTCTTTCAAAATACAGAGATATAGTTTAAACAAATTGTGCAATAAAAGAAAGATTTTGACTGATTTTAAAATTAATTTTCAAAGTACTGTAGGGAAAAAAATAAATTTTACTGGTGAATTTCACTTTTATGCATCAGAATTCTTCTTTTTTTTTAATCTAATCCTTGATGAGTTTAGATGAAAGAATAATAGATCTTCTATATTATGAATTAACTTTTAATCACAGTGATCCTATTAATCATTATATGACAGCATTAATTACATTATTTTGATGCATGTCACAATAGAAAAGAGTCAGACAGAAAAGAGCTATTTACATTTTTATGGATATTTTGCAATGTTACAGTAGATATCCTGAATATCAATCTGCATTTATGTAATATTTTTAAAATTCAGAATCTGTAAAAAATGTGATGAGTTAAGCAATTTATAAATAATGCAAAACAGAAGAAGCTTAAAAACAGTTGCTCTTCTTTAAAAATCAGTTATTGTGACTCCAGATTATGTTTCAATTGAGTCAAAATTTCCCGTTTTGGTAGGATTTCTTGGATAAGGAGCAGACAAATTCAATCTGCTCTCTTATGTCTCTTTATGTTTCTCCTTCTGGGAAAAAAAACCCAAAACATAATTACTTCCCTATGTATCCATTTTTATGGACACAGTAGATTACATGGATCTTCACAATAACAGGAGTGAGACTATGATTCATTCTTCGAAGATGAAATAGGGTAATACAACACTGAAGTAATTATGGCAACTAAAGCAAATTAGGGATCAATAAATATCATCCTGCACTGCATTTTACAGGAGGATACCTTCCAGATATGCCATTTGCTTTTGTTTTATGAGTTGCACTAAATTGTTCTGAAGATCTTGTCTCTAGGACATTACATATACTTACAGCCATAATGTTCATTCTTGAATATCCAGCAGAAGCTTAAATTAGCTGAATTTACTTTTTGTGCCAATGCCTGGTAGTGATAAAATAATGTTTGTGTCTTTTAACTGACTCTGTTAGAAGCCATAGGGCTCACTGTTAAGCCACCACAGATTTCCTCTCTCTCTTTGAAACTGCTCATATAGCTTGGCATTCCCATTTTGTATCTCAGAGAGAACTATTTTTTCTTACTTGTAGAAAGCATTCATTCTGCTCATTTGTGAACAGTTGCTGTCTTTACCCATATGGTTTTTTAATATTTTTCTGAGTTTCTTAATGTGTTTTATTAAAAATACATTACTGAGAAACTTTTAACAGGTATGCAAAATTATGTTGTACAAAAATTAGGCACTTTATTGAGTCCCTTGAAGTAGTAAAATTTGGATGCAGACTGTAGCTGTCAATTCAGCTAGATGCTTCTGCTTTTCCTGTGTAGTGAAAGAACTCTTCCTTTACTTCAGTTACCATATTATCAGCTAGTTTCTTATTCACAGATGTTGCACTACATGACTTTCAGCAAAGATAACTGTCAGCATCGTAATAGGAGCAGGGAACACATGTCACAAATTTGTAGTGAGAATAGCCAAATGGCATAGACTCATGAGCAACAAAACTTAAAGGTAATGGAAAGAAGGGATTTATGCCATTTGCTCTGACTAAGCTTGTAATTTGAAGTTTACTGTACCATCAAATTGCAATCCCTCCAACTCTCAAAGTTTTCCTGTTATGAGGGTGATTTGGAAGATTTTTCATTGCATTCATTGACCAGTGCCCTCCACATGGAAAAAAAAATGAAAATCATAGGACTCTAGGTTAGATCCTCTTCAGTAACAATAGCCACCAAAAAGCAGGTGACTCACATGTCAGAAGAGACTTCCTTTGAAGAAATATATTCATTCATTTGATAGTAGATAGGAGTGGGGACCTGTGTCCTATAAGTTAAAAATTTGCAGCTTAAAAATTTATTCAATCAATTTATTCAAACATTAACAATGCAAGTATTAAACTCACGTCTTTATGGTTTTGGATTACACTATTATTATATTTGCTGCTATTGCTGTTGTTTCATGTTGGGTTCTCTTAGCCTCATTTATTTTTTATGTATGCCAATAAAGGTGTTTGGAATTAAAATTTGACCCTCAGAATAAAGAAGAGTTTTTCATGTATGTACTCCATCTAACTCCTTTCTCCATTAGGAAACCGTTATTTTGGTTTTTGTGTTCTTTCTTATATTAGTATGATAAGAAATATTGCAATCTGTTCAATTTGACCTTAGGAAATCAGCCATGATGTATGATTTTCCTACCCCTAGGTGATTTATACACTTCTGAAAAGAAAAACTTATTCTTTCTTAAGCAAAATATTATATTCAATATTTCTTTGAGTTCTGTGATAGAGATTAGATTATAATTGGTTCAGGTATGATACAAAAAAGAATCAAAGCAGAAACACTGCTCTGAAATATTTTAGAACCAGAGCTTATTCCCATAAAGATAACTTCCAAAGATCATATCTTGTTTCATCTATTAAAGGATTCAGGGAGACAAGAAGTGATGGACAAAACCAGTGGCCTTTAACGAATGATGTAATGATAAAATAGATATCAGTAGGGATATACTAACGGAAGACTAAGAAACAGTCTGTCTGTTTTAAAAACAAGAAGTATTATTCTCAACCTCAGCAACCTAATGAATCTGAAGAGTGCTGTACCTGGATGTCACCCAAACAGTTTAGCTCTTCTATGCTTGGAGATGTGCTTAAAGCACATTGTTCCTAATGTAGTATTTACATTTAGTGATATTTAGTGAAATATTGATAGGGAGAAACATGAATTAGAATCTTTAAACTGTATTAAAATGCACTGGAAGAGGAATTTATAATTTTTAAAGCATTACTACCAAAGCAGCAACCAAATTGCAGCAGCTCAAATGAGAATACAAATATTTTTAAGTCTTCCTCAGTCACAGAACTCCAATACACATTTTTCTGAGAGAATACAATCAAATGTATTTGAGGCGACATTTCACATGTAAATAATCTATATGCAGAATATGTACATAGTCAGCAAGAAAAGCTTTCAGCCTTTTAAGACTCCCATAAATGACTTCTACAAACAAATAACTTTTATGAAAGTTCTGTTCAATTTTCTGAGGGTTGGACTACTGTGTTCAATAATTTTCCATTTCTTGTGAGTAGGTACATTATAAGTGCAGAGATAAAGTAAAATTTGAGTTACGCAACATCATTTGCTACCAAGAAAATGTTAGATGACTTCAATCTTTTAATGTTCAAATGAAAACAAGACTAGAATGTGTTATATCTGTATTCCATATAGCTTCTAGAAAATAACATTCACTGATATTTTCTCTGTTTGTCAAAGTTCCAGTCCATTTAATTGAGCTTTAAGAATATAGGCAATCTGCTTCCAAAAGCTGGACAAATACCATATTTGCTGCAGAAGTGACTACAGAGATCTTCTTGAGGTTAGAGGTAATTTGACCTTTATGTATAACCACTAAATACCCCTCTAAAGACTGAGAAAAAATGTCTATTTTTTCTTCACAATATCTAAATTAGTTGCTTATTTTTTTCAAATAATCTGTGCTTTCCCCCTCCTCTCCCTTCCCTCCCGCACCAATTGTTCCCCCACCAATTTTTGCTGTGCAAAAATTTATCCTTTTCCCTCATCATCTGAATGTTTGGGGTTTTTTTTCTGACAAGGCTTAACAGTTTTCTTCTGGACTATTTGTAACTGAGTCCTACCAGTTAATTTGAATGAAGAAATAACTGAATCTGATCTAGGCATATCCTGCTTAAGGAAAGAGAATTTAGGCCCTTAAAAACTTCCTGCTGAACAGGAAGCTCAGGAACAGGAACAGGAACAATCACATCCATGTATACCTGTGAATGTCTGCTCTCTATATGTTCTATTCCTTAGGTGAATCCATGATTAGTTATAATGTTTCTTGGGTAGCTAATTTTGTGAAGGCACTGTTTAATTATTCATTCTGGTACCCTGGACTTAGTGCTCTGTTGCTGTTCAATTTATGATGATAGTTGACTCAAATCCATGTCAGATCCTGCCAGAAACACAGAGCTTCTGTGATATCAGTGCTGCTTTTCTTGGAGTGACCAAGGTCATGACTGCTGTCTTCTCACCAGTGTGAAGCCTTAAGCTCAAGGCAGCCTTAGAACAAATAGTTCTGAATCCCAGTCCCTCCTCCCCGATATTCCCTTTGCTCTTATTCCCCCACAAAGTATTTGTTAGGGTCATAAGGGCAAATTTAGCAGCAACAAGTCAAGCCTGGGAACAATGTACATGGTGTTGTCATCTCTGGGAGCCAGGCATAGATTAGAAAATGCTCTGCAGGTAAAGTGGCCTAAGAGGCTTTATTCAATAGAATGCATTAAACTTTTGTCATCAGGGTAACTCTTCCATTTCACACAGATAAAAACATCACAAATTCTTCTATATGCCCCAAAGACTAAACAGAAAAACTGGAATCCTAGTAAAACCTAACATGATAGTGTATCTATGGCCTTATCACTTCTGCTTGATTGACAGAATAACTTCCTTACTCAGTGGACCATGAACTAAAACACCAATGAGGTGATATCTCAGCTTTTAATTGTTTTGGTGTTTTAATCCCAAAACTTTTACTTATGAGAAGCACTTCTATTTGCAAATATAGACAGCAGTCAGATCAGCAAAATGAAAACATTCTTTCATACCTTTTTTCATTCAGTTGCTTAATGGAATATTCCTTTCTTTCTATTAAGTTATACAAATAGTAGTATTCAGGAACATGTTTTACAAATTTTTAGTTTTGCTGTGTCTCTTCCAAGCAGATGATAATCCAAAACAAAACAGAGAGGGTTTTTTGGTCTTCTATTCTGAATGAGGCAATTTCTTAAGATGTTCTGTAATCTATATTGTCCTCTCAGAAGTACACATTAATCCTGCCTTGGATATATGAACAAATATAAAAATTACTTTACTGGTGTTTGATTCTTCTAACAGTAGCATCTGTATGTGCATCTGTGGTATGTAGAAGCAGAGGCACTGTATGCCTATGAAGAAATTGTTCTTAGATATTTTCTGCTTCGCTGCTGCATTAAAGCAGTTATTCTGTCATGATTAAGAATGAATATATCATCTTCTGTCTTACCGTGTGAATCTGCAGTTACAGTTAGTTTACAACTCTGAGCTTTCTTCCACACTTATAGGAGTAGTTGTGATTTTCTTTCCTAAATAAAAATGCTATTAATTTTCACCTATTTGATTACTTGTTTGATTCTAGCTTTTGTTGATTGAAATAAATTCCTTTATTCTTTTTAATGTCATTTTATTCTGAAATCTGAGTTTTCACCCTGTAGAAATTTTAAAGTTTTACACTTTTGGGTAAATTTTTGGGTTTTTTGGATCAGAATGAAGAACCAAAAAGTTGAATTTTTTAACAAAAATAATATTTTGAGAAAAACTTGCTTCAGTGAAGTCAGAATCCATGTCTTCTGTCATTTGTAGGCCAGCAATCTAGGTCTGTCCAACTAGCTTGGGGAACTGGGACCATGCCTGTTTTCTGGGCAGAGATCCTGAAAAATACAGTCAGACAAGAAACGATCTGCCCAGGAAACCATGCAGCCTAGGTTTTCCATGGAGCTGTGGCATTCCTATATAATAACAGTTTGTACTATAAGTTAGCCAGACCTCCCAGGCACTTGGGCAGCCCACACCCAGACAGGTGGGATTTCAGGGAGCCAGGGAAACCACGTCTCAGTCATTGGACCAGTGTGAGAACAGGCAGAAAAACAAACACTCATGAAAGCCTTCCAACCTACCCATCTGCTTTGCTTTTGTGAAGTTTCTACTAAGTCAACAAAGTTGCAAGGAAATCTTTAATTGCATTAGGTGAATTATTTTCAGAAAGAATGGCTAGTTGCAAAGTTTAGTTCAGTTCTGAGTGAGGATAATTCAGTAATGTAAAGGAAGAAATTTTATATAATTTCACTTACACTCCATCTAAGTCCTACAGGACATATGATAAATTGAAGGATGCTGGAGTACAGCCACAATACACTGTACTCCAGAAATTTCCACTCATAATAATGACTCTTAGGGATGTTTCCATATTGGCATAAAATATAGTAGTCCTAAGATTATAAATTTCTTATAAGTCTTTGATAGACTCACAAATAGAAGTATATAGGTAGTTTAAAAACAGACTTAAGGTTTCAGTGACTGGGCCCGTGTCTCAAAAAAGTACTTTGACTTATCCTTACAAGCAATGCAAGTCAATCATTAAAATATTTTAAAGCAAAATATAAAGTACAAATAAAACTTCTTGAATAGATCTTAAATTACTTTTCAATTATAAAATGGCAAAAACTAGTTTCTGGTTATTTTTTACTCTTCATGCCAGTTTATAAGATAATCAGTGGACAAATACTTTCTAAGGTATTTCCACTTTGGATTGCTGCATCCTCCTTACTTTGACACATCTAGGGCATGCAATTATTCACAAAGGTCATTTTCCAAACAAGAAAAGGACAGTGACCAGAAGGCAGCATTTAGGCTGTGAATACACCATGACAATTTAATCAATGAGAAAACCCCCATGTCAAGAACCATCTTATTTCTCAGTTGACAGACATCTCATCAGTTGCTTGTAAAACTGACAAAAGACAGGTCAAAAAACAGCACAAAAGGACTAAAAATGCTCTCTTATTTTAGTCATAAAGGTGGAAATAATCTCACTTTAAAATGTTCATTTATTAATTAGCTAGAAGATCAAGGTTTGTTCAGAGTAAGAGCTGAAGTGTTTATGGTTTATGCTCACTAAAACTAGTCTCTGTTCTTCTTCACTTGCAGCCTCTAAAAATAACAATCTTTTTATCTTTTTCAGAAAATTGCAACAACAAGAATTTAGCTGAGGTTTAGTTGTCTAAATGACACACTACAAATACAAAAATCAGAAGCTGAAATCCTAAAAAAATCTACAATGTTGACACCTAGATATGGAACTATTTGTGATGAATGTCATGTGAGCATGCCTGAAATGTTTGAAAGAATATGAAGTAGCTTAACTTTCAAATTTTATCATAATTTACTATTTAAATGCTTGTGCATCTCCCTTGTTATGCCAACTAATAAAGATATGTTGGGCTAGAGGTAATATATAAAGTAGAATGAGCTCAATATTTACTGGATGGTATAAACATACTATTCCATTATTATCTTGAGCTAAACATTATTATCTTGAGCATGCTTAGTGATATGTATGCCCACGAGACTTCTCAAGTGTAAGGACATGGAGGAAGACAGCCCCAGCAGCTTCACTGCAAACAGTCTAGTTTTACTTTTGTTGGTGTCACATGTAAAACTCAGGCTGATTCTCTGAAGAGAACTGTGCCTTTATCTCCAGTGTGTGACCTAATCATCAGTCCATCTAGCACATTGTGCACCTATATTTATGCTAAAATGCAAAGCCTAACTAGACATCAATAGATGGAGACATTTAGAAGAGCAAGAATTTCAAATAATTTTTCTACTGACTGTTAATTGATTTCTATTTAATAGATCTTTCAAAACTAACTGAATTATCTCAAATGTTTTTCAGATGGCATGAACTAGATAGATTTGTTGACACAAAGGGACTGTACTGATATGCTCAGATTTCTGAACACTTTTGATGTGCCATGAGATTTTAGTTAATGAAAAGACAGACCGGATCCTCTTCTTTATTTTTATTGATTTTTTTTAATTTATCTCCTAATTTATATTTTTTCCGTGAAAACTGGTCATATTTTGTCTCCATCCTGGATTTACTTCACTTTTAACATTTAATGTTGAATATGGTAGTAGTGCTAGATTGGCTTTTGGACTTGATGGTCTTAAAGTTCATTTACAACCTCAATGATTCTGTGATTCCTTAATTTGAACACCAATGCTCAAGTAGGGTTTTAGTTTTTTATGACTCATAGAAGATTCACCTCTTCCATGAGGACTGCAGGGTGTGGCAGATCTTAATTCAGGAAGTGCTCAGACTTCTCTTGCCATCATCACATGGATCACAGATACAAGAAAGAAATACTTAGAGCTTTGTGGTTTTTTCTCTCTACAAGGACCCCATCACAGATGTATCTTTTTGTATTCTCTGTGGATTTCTGCTAAATGAATTTAACCTGCAGGAAATGGTGGTTCAGGAAGGCAAAAACTGTAGTGCACAAACTCAGTCAAGTTAATTAGAAATACAAAGAATATGGAAAAAAAAAAACCCAAAAAACAAACAAATAAAAAAAATTAAAAAAACAAAAACAAAAACAAACCCAAAACAAACCCTATTCTGTATGTATTTATTTATTTACTAACAGCATCTACCAGTGTGTAGAAAGTCACTGGCTTCTTAAGCCTTACCATTGCCAATGCTGAAAGAAACATGAATAGTCTGAGAAATTGGGGCAGCTCTTTGATCTGCAATATCTAAAACTGGTATTCCAAAAATATTCCTCAAAATAAAAATCTCCCCATCTTCTACTACAAAAAGTATATGAATTTTAATCTGGTCCATCCTCATTTTGAAAAGACTTGATAAAAGTGGTGGCTGCAAGGATCCTGATGCTACTTTTGTAGTAATAGTAAATGCTTTAAATATTTAGTAATGTATAGCTGCATTACAAAATTAATCCACAATCCAACATGTTTTTGTGGCATAATGACAATTTATGTTAATGAACTTGTTAGATTTCAGATGAACTAATAATTTCTATTTATTTTAACAAAGGTAGAATATGTCATCTTATGTATAGGTATCTGTGTACATTGGCATGACTGAGTGGAAAAGCATTGTAAAGAGTAAGTATGAGTAAAGGAATTGTAGTTGTTTTACATAGGAATTTAAATAGTTAAGAATTACTTTTGGTTACACTATCATTGATCTCTTCTGAGTTTTTATTGGTTTATAAAAGTTTATGGGCAAATGAATTAGGACCTGAGCACAATATCCTTACTCCCATTACACACACAAATAGAATTGGAATAAGTTTAGCACTTTGCTATGAGACTTTGAACATGATCCTCTTGAAAACCTTTAACATACTATGCTAATTAGTTTACACTGATGAAATATCACATTCACTTTCTATTTACACTGTTGGGGTGGATTTTTTTTTCCAAAACTAAAATTTACAAGAGCATAAAATTATGATTAAAATGCATTAAAGAATTAACAAACAAATCAATCAGGATAAATACTTAAGACATGCTTTGGGTGCCAGTTTCAGTACAGCTACCTGTGTGAAGCCTGGGCTTCAGGCTGGGGAATAAGCTCAAAGGCTGATTTTATGCTACATCTTGTATGAAGTTACTAATAGGGTGACTGATGCTTGACTGGATTTACAATAACTGTGAAGAAAGAGATTGCTAAGAATCTGATCTACAAGAGCCTGTATGACCACATAGTGTGGTCATTGCTAATATTAGTAAGGCATTCATATATTACTTCATCACAGTTTAAAAACCATTCTTTCAGGATTCCTAGCATGGAGTTTATCATCTAGGTTAGACTCAAAAAAGCCCCAAAATAGACTTAGTTGAATGAGATGTAAGGTGAGAAATAGCAGTCTTGATAGTCCCTAAATAACATCAAAAAACCTCTGTCAAACATCAGGTACATTGCCGAAATTCCATAGGTACTTCATTGCTTGACATCAAAAGCGGTCAGGGCACACAGCTGCATGTCTGTACCCTAAAGTGTCACATCTTAGCTTGGAGCAGCTGAATGCCTCAGCACTGTCTTGCTTGACTTGAATCTAGACATGAGGCCACAAGAGTACTGTGGAAGTCTCGTTGTCAGTACAAAGAAATAGGCACACATTCAGAGTGCATGTGCTGCACAGGTGAAGAAACCATCTGCTTTTCCTGAATTAGGTTAAATGAGTTTGGGTAAGGGAGCCTCATACATATTCACAAATATCCCATTTTCCAGTTAGAGCCCTTCCAACGTGATATAAAAGGGGCTTAAATACTTGCATATGTAAAGAAAATGCAAGATGAAGTCTTCATCATATTATGTGTGTTATAGTTAGTCATCTGTGAAATAACAGCAGGTAGAACCAGCAGAACGAAAAGGTCCTTGTCCAACTAGTTTTGCCTTACAAAGGGGAAGAGAGAAGGGAAAACATTTCAAACAAGCTTCAAGCATGCCTACTGGCTAGAAGAAAATGGGAAGATGGCCCTAATGAATGGGTGGTAAGCTGCTCTAAGCATGCTGAGCAGCAGATGAGAAAACATCTATGAAGGTTCACAGATGTATAATTTTAGCTGGGAAGAACTCAGAATCAGAGGAAAAATGTTGTAAATTTAAATGACAACTGAGTTTTAAAGCTCAGTGCCTAAAATGATGTCTAATGACCTTTTCTTCTACATTTAAACTTGCCTTTTCAATGCTCCACTTAAGCAAAAAAAAACCCCCAAAACCCAAAACCACCAAAAACCAAAACCAAAGCAACTAAAACAAAACCAACCACAACAAGACAAAAAAAAAAAACAAATTTAAAAGCCCAAACCAAGCCAAACCAAAAAATGAACAAACAAGCAAACCAAAACCAAAACAAAAACAAAAAACCCCAAGAAAAAATAGATTAAGCTATGAGACGATATGGAAAATAAAATATGAGCAAGAACATTAAATTCACTACTGAAGGAAGTAAAAAAGTCTTCAGGTTTCCTTTTCCTTTCTGTAAGGAAACAAAACCTCAGTGTTTTGTCAGTATATTTTCAGGTTCAAATAATCATCTGATCTTCATTTGGAATGATCACTTCTGCTTTCTCAGCCTACACACATACACAAGGTGACAAAAAACTTGAAGAAACTTGAGAGAGGAGTCTTACCCTAATTCCACCAAAACAAGATCACTCACAATTTTAATAAGGATTGTTCTCTCAGCATCCAGAACACTTCTTCATCTCATTGGTAACCCTTTGGACTTCAATAAGAGTATTGAATATACTTTACCATTGTAAACTTTAATTTTTAAAGCTGAAACAGTATAAAATTAGTTTCATTATTTCCAGCTGCTGTTGGTTTTCTACACAGGGCTAAGCTGTACACATGCCATCCAGGGCAGTGGGCTCTAGGTGATTCTCCCTGAACATAGTGACATCCAGATGTCTCTTCCAACCTCAATCACTAGGACATTTTTTCTGGAGACCAGGGGTATATCCTTCTCCCTTGACAGCTCTCTGTGGAGAAAAGGGATGGCATTCTGCTGGCACTGAGGACACCATCAGGGCTCCTCCACCTGCATTGCTGGGCTGCCTCTTGCCAGGTTCTTGTGCACAGGGAACATTTCTCATCACAGGATCTGATATACCTGAGTTTAAAACCTATCTGCGAGGTCAGAAGAAGATACCAAATGTCTTGCGAGACAGGCTTTCTCCCTTTGAGACACCTGTCTTCCTGGCGTGACAGACAGTGATGGGAGGCTCCTGGGAACTCTTTTATGTCAGAGAGTGACTGAGACACTCCCTTGTCTTGCTGCTTTTCAGCAGCTGCTGGCTCTGTCCCTTTACATTTTTTCCAGGATTTGTGTGAGCACACATGCAAGGCGTGAAGGCTCCAGCAGGATAGTGGTCCTGATCCTCGATTTTTGGCTTGGTAGAGAAAAGCAGGTCCAGGTTCTGAGTGAAGGCAACCTCTTCCAATACTTCTCTCCTGTCTGCCCGGCTGTGAGTGGCTTTGGGTCCCACACAGGGGCTGTCCCAGGGGCTGTGGGTACAAGGAGGGTGTGGCACATGATAAACTAAACAACAAGGAGAGACAAGGCTCAGCTCTCTTTGGTTTGTTCCTACAAGTCTTCCCAAGATAAGGACAGTTGCTCAGCATCCCGTGACTGAGTCTGGAAGGAGCCGTCCCTGCTGTTTGGTCTGATCCAGAAACAGGCCAGCTCCTTCACTGTCAGAGTCAGAGGTACTAAAGGAGATGTGAGGAGGGGGGCCTGGGGCAAGGCAAGCAGCAAAGGACCATGTCCCGCATATGGCGCAGGCATACAATGAATGTGAATGGAATGGAGGTGGCTTTTCAGGGGAAAAGTGCCCAGGTGAAGGCCCAGAGCAGATCTTTGCAGTAGGCCTACAACTTGCATGTTGAGAAGATGGAGTCAGGTTCTCCACAGCAATGCAAGATGGTAGGATGAGAAGCAGTGGGCCTCACCTGAAACAAGACAAGTTTACACTGGAGAGAAAGGGAAACACTTTTCCCTATGGGGACAGTCCAGAGTGTAGCAAAGTGCTCAGAGGGACTATATTGTCTGCATCCATGGGGCTTCTCCAGAGAAGAGACCTGAACCATTTCTGATGTGGCTTTGAGCAGGAGGTTTCACTAGGGACCTGGCATGCTTTCAAAATTGATTTTTCCTACAACCCCATGATTTTCTTTTTCTCTTTCCAGGCTGCTTCCCCATCCAGATAGACCCACCCATTCTCCCATCTTTGGGTCCTCCCTCAGGCATTTTCAGATGAGTCAGTCTCACATATTTCCAGAAAGCTCTGAGCAATATCCTTCGGAAATGTCTGAGTACCCTTAAATGCTCTTGCCCTTCATCCTGCAATGACTTCTTCAGTGACAGAGGCACTGACCCCCTTCAGCCTGCAAGGCCTTTACACAGAATTTCTGTGGGTGACACAGCTCAGTTCAAAAATAATTTAATGGCAGACAGTTCAGCAAATAAAAGTGCAAATTCCTGCACCCAGGAAGTAATAACGCAATGCATCAGCACATGCTGGGAGCAGATTTGCAAACTGGACTTGGAGGGAGCCAACAACAGACAGCAGGTTGGCCATGTGCCAGATCTGTGCCCTTATGGCAAAGAAGGCCACCAATATTCTGGGCTGCATAAGGAGGAGTCTTGAAAGCAGATGAGAGGAGCTGATCCTTCCCTTCTCAGCAATGCTAAGGCCACCACTAGAGTGCTGTTTCAGTTCTGGGCTGCAAAACTGCTGGGCTTTCATTTCTACTTCTACTTGTAAAGAACAAGAATAGGTGATGAGGGACCTGGAGCTTCTCCTAAAGGAAGAAAGGCTGAGAGAGCTGGGACAGTTTAGACTGGAGAAGAACAAGGCAGATCTCATCCATGTATATGAATATCTGAAGCAAATCTGTAAAGAAGGCAGAGACAGACTCTTGAAAGAAGTATCTCTTGAAATTAAAGGACCTGAGGCCTTGATCACAAACCAAAATACAGGAGAATGGAAGGAAACTTTTTTTCATTAAGAAAAGTGACCAAACACCGGCACAAGTTACGTGGAGAGGCTGTGAGTCACTGTCCCCAGAGATTTGAAGATGTTGCCTGAGTATGATCCTAGGCGACTATCTCTATGAGGCCCTGTTTAAGCAAAGGGCCACCTCCAGATAATTCTTCAAACCTCAGCCACTCTGTGATTTAGTGAACTGTTTTATTTTAGAGATTGGGATTAATTCATTTGTGGAAGTGTCTAGCTTCTTATTTTTCCTTTTTTTTTCTACTTTACTTGACAATTATTAATGAACCATAACCTGTTTACCTGATTATTTTTGCTTCACTTCCTTTAAGATGACTACACACATCCATGAACATATACACTTCCCTGCAGATATGCTGCTAACAGTCTACTGTAATATTGTCCTTTAGCAGTACAATTTATAAAATTTTAGAAACTTCATAAGAGCACAAATATTAATACAAATGTTTTATGTTTTATTACAGATACGTTTGTATTTTTTCAGCAGATTTTTTTCTCAATGGCAAACCATTAAAATTAATACCAAAACATTACCCAGCAGCCTACTTAAATTATAGAAATTAATGTATCAGCTGGTAACTAAATATGCAGAGCATATATCCAGACTTCACACCTTCAGTCTTCCCCAGACATATCATCAGACCGATGTGTTTTACAGAATGCACAGATGATCAACATATCACAAGTGTTTTCCTTTCTCCCTCTGATGATTTATGAATCCACCTTTAACACTAAGTTCAGCATGTAAATAAGACACTGAGTAGAGAGTGTATTTTAACATGCATTTGTAGCCCATGTTTAAATGCAGAAATTGTTCTTTTGCTGACTGTTACAAACACTCATTTACAAGATTGTTCTTTATATTTATTCTGGGGAAAAAGGCAAATTGGTCAATTTCCATTTTCTTAGGAAAAAACCCTAATACCCAGAAAAAACAATAAAGAGAACCGGAGTTTAAAAATTAATTTACAAATCTTTTTTTAACACAGCTGATGACCATTTGCATGTTCTTTTGTATACCTGTTTTATATTTTTTTTGTCAGTTCTACACAATTCCAGCAAACAAATTTGCTCCAGCACTTCATGAATTCACAGTAAAATTTAATTGTATATGTCAGTTCATACAAATCTCAGTATATACAGTGGTTAAAACAGAAGGGGTTCATATAAAAGGTAGTGATAGAAAGGTAAGAGAATATATGAAGAATGTGAATATATAATTAATTATAGATTATCCGTGATAAGTTTTGAGCTACATGATAGACAGCATTTCTCTTTTCTGAGCCCTACAGAGAAACACAGAGAAGGACAAAAATAGCAGGATGCTGAGGTGAGAAGTAAAAAATGTTCATAGAGATTTAGTATTGAACAACTTCAGAATTAGCACTGGCATGACAGTGGTTATAAATACACAATATGATTTCACGTATGTAGGAAACCTGACAGTGTGCTGGAAAAAAGATAAAAAACCACAACAAAATAAGAGAAATAAAAATATAACATACAACATGGGGAGAACAAGAATATAAGCAGGGCTATGTGCTTTCAGTATTTTCCTTAATTGTTTCCAGATCTTCATAAAAACTAATAAGAAGCATCTCAGAAATACCAAAGACTGGAAAGAGGAAAACATGTAGAGAAAAGAATGAAGAATAAAGTGGTTTTTCTTTAAAGTCAATTCAGAGCCTTCATACTATGTTAGGTAAGAAAAAGAGTTTGGAAAACTAATCCTTTCTTGACAGACATTTATTTAATCTGCTTAAAAGTACCTTCAGTGACAGAAGGTTGACAGGTTTCTTTGGCAAACTTTTGAGTTCTTCTCTACCTTTTCCTTTCAAAAGTGTTTTCTAATATGTTTTATATAAGACAATGAGTCTTTTTTTTCTTGCAATTTAAGCCCATTACTTCTTTTCTCCTACAGAGAGTATATAAACCCCTACTTTGAATAGCATTTTATTTTCTTGAAATCTATTAAAGCATTCGTTTTAAATCTCCTCTTTATTCTATCTTTCCTTGATGGTTATAAAATCAAGACCTTCAATCAGTATTTTTGTTCATTTCGCTCTCTCACCAATTGGTATGTGCTCAATGTAAAGCCCAGTGAAAAAATATTTCACAGAGTATGCAAGTGTATTCATGGATGCTAAATTGACTAAAAGGATATCTGTATGCATCTTGTATACCACAATAACTGCTTTGTCACAATGTCCACTTTTTCATGTTGCTGACTCGTGATCCTTGGGATTCTTTTTGTTGGTTCATGATGACCTTGATATCCTCTTACTTGGAGATCTGCAGAACTTTCACCTTAACAGTTGTTCCTTAATTTGTACATGTGCAATTTATTATTTCTGCCTGAGCATCTTGTACTTGTCTCTATTGAATTGCATTCTATTATTTCAAACATGCTTCTTATTTGTCAAGATTATTTTGAATTCTGTTGCTGTCCTCCAAGAAATTTGCATGTGTTCCTGAGCCTTGTATCATATGTATATATTCTCTGTTCCAATATCCATGCTGTTCATACTGAAGGCTCAGCATTGCATCTTCAGATTACTGAAGCAGACCTCACAAGAGAAGTAAACAGAGCAACAAAAGAAAGAAAAAATGAACATGGTAAATAAAGCAAGCATATCAGTAGGCAAAAAATACAAGCAGAAAAAATAATCAAAGCAAGCCTATATATGGATTGTGCTGCATGAATATATGTGTCTGGATTGTTCTGTCATTAAACAAGATGATCCTTAGTAAGAGTGATCCTTTTTCTGCTTCTTTGTTTTCATAACTAGTACATCTGTAAAATCATCTACAGATTTCTTCAAGCAAAAAGCTCTCCTTGTCCTGAGGATTTTAGAATATTTGAGTATTTATAGCCTCTTGCAAGAGAAAATCGTGTTCCAAAATTATGTATAAATAAAAAGGACAGTTCAGTGGCTGACACAGAAATCTGTGCTCCTCTTTAATTATTGTGACAAGTCATCTGATTCTACTTGTCTTTTGGTAGTTTTAACTTCCACAGAGAAGTAACATAATTTTGTTAGTCCCTCTAGCTAAAACAGTAACAAGAAGAAATATGGCAGTGTTTCTTCTCTGTTTTAATTTTCATTCTAATCTTCTTCCTTTCCAAATTTCAGGATGTTAATATAATTGTAGTATGGAATGGCTGTGCTATCACTGTATTAAACACTAATTTGCTATGGTACAGATCAGTATCTAACTCTTCTCTTCCACATCCACAGCACTGGATGTAGATCCATGAACTCTCCCCAGATGGAGAGTAAGTAATCAGTCTTTAGGTATACTTACTTTTCCTCTCCAATTATCCCAAATTACTTACTTAATATTGTCATTATATTATGATTGTATCAGTAAGAGGTATAGCCATCAGGTGTGTATAGAGGTGTGTCCCAATGCTTTTAACTATGTGTCACCTGCTTAGTGCAGCCACTTGACTCTGGCTACTCTTTCTTTTATACAGTCAATTTTTCATGCGAAAGTTTGACTTAAAAATCATCAGACAGATTCAGGAATCATTAATCACTGTATCTTCTTTATATATTTAACTGCCATGCAACAGATCTGTTCTAAATCCTGTATCTATCACTACTTTTGAGCTAATTTAATCTCTTGCCTTAGCATGAAATTTAAGGTAACCCTAATTTATTTGTATTTTTCTGAATTAAAAACATACATAAAAATCCAACCCCCCTAAACAAAACCAAAAACTCACAACAAAAACAAATAATGAAAACAGGACAGCAGCTGTTAGGGCAATATTGGGTGCAATGCACTCTTTTTTATGTGCTAAAATATCCATGACATTGTAGTAGTGGAAACTAAGAAAGTGTACTCTTTGTGGCAGACTAAAAAGATTGTGTCCTCAAACTCATACCATTAGATTACCGTAGTAGATACTGCACTTATATACATTATGAAATCAGATTTAAAAAGGTAAGTGTCTTGTTTATTGTAATTTAAGTCAGATACATTGAATAATCAGGAGAAAATTCGGTTGTAAAATGCTGTTGGGCAACTTTTTGAAGTGAACTTTTCTTAATGAGCATCTCTCACTTTGTCTGCTATGTATTCTAAAAATTATGTGTTTTTACTCTATACATTCTAGCTACTCCACAGTGTATTTAATATATAAAATCCAATTAATAGAATTTTAATTCTGGTAGAACAAATCTTACACATCGGTAATTATGCTTAATGCACATGGGATACGAATTCTAGTCATACTGATTGTAGTAAAGACTATTGAATATACACCAGATTTAAGCACTTTGTTAAGTTTACTTGAAAAAATGTCAGCATTTTGACTTGAAAGGACAAAGCATTAACATCTGTTATTTTTGTTCAGTACTTCCTTCTATTCATGTCTGTATGTGCAGTTGTGTTTGTGCCAACAAAATTGCCTTTGTGCAATGGTGTGTGCATATGCACCCACATCAGCATGGCTGAAGCAAAATAGTACCCATTCCTCTTTAAAGAATCAACATATAAAATAATCAAATCATAATATTGCTGCTTTTCAATGAGGTATAGATTTGCTATTTCTGCATGTACTCTTGTTTAATCTTTGTGTTGAAGCATAATAGTTCACTCTGTAAAATCAAATAAAAAAAATACAGTAAACTCCATCCAAAATTTTGCAAAAGATTAATTATTTATGATTATAGCCTATCTCCTTGTGTATCTAACCACTAACCCCAGAAAAAATGTTCAACTTTCAGGAAAGATTTTTTTAAACATGGTGGCTATGAAATCTATATTTTCATCTGTAAAAATTGTGATGTTCACAAAGATCGAGATCCTTATAATATTGGTAAAATAGCTTCCTATTAAAATGAATAAATGTAATTTTAGGTGTATTTGATTCATAACTTAGAAGAACATTATCTAATTTTGCTAAGTCATTCTGGACTGCTCAAAAATGGACTTAGTTGAATGAGATGTAAGGTGAGAAATATCATGATAGTCCCTAAATGACATTGAAAAGCCTCTGTCAAACATCAGGTACATTGCCAAAATTCCATAGGTACTTCATTGCTTGACTTCAAAAGCGGTCAGGGCACACAGCTGCATGTCTGTACCCTAAAGTGTCACATCTTAGCTTGGAGCAGCTGAATGCCTCAGCACTGTCTTGCTTGACTTGGATCTAGACATGAGGCCACAAGAGTACTGTGGAAGTCTCGTTGTCAGTACAAAGAAATAGGCACACAGTCAGACTGCGTGTGCTGCACAGGTGAAGAAACCATCTGCTTTTCCTGAATTAGGTTAAATGAGTTTGGGTAAGGGAGCCTCATACATATTCACAAATATCCCATTTTCCAGTTAGAGCATTTCCAAAGTGACAAAACAAACAAAAAAATGGGCTTAAATACTTGAATATGTAAAGAAAATGTGAGATGAAGTCTTCATCATCTTATATGTGGATCCAAGGCCTTTGATTTGCCACAGTTCCATAGAAAATAATTGAACTTTTGAAACTTCAAATAAGGTGGAAGACAAAATCAAAAAAATAGGAGGTAACATTTCTACTATGGTTTTATTCCTGATTAACTATTTTTCTTATTAGTAATTTTTCTTGTTTTAGTCTGATTTTTTTCCTATAATTTAACACAGTAAAAACATCAGTCATCTTAAAATTTTCCTCTGTCATTAAATTAATTTTGGTTTACAGCATCGTTTTTCTAAACCAAAGTAAGTTTTAGTATGTGTGGTTGTAATTCTGATCTTCATTTTGTTAATATAAACAAAGGTTTCCTCTGTTTTTCTCCACCGTTAGTCTTTCTTTGCTATGAAGACTATTGTATGGAAAATATATGAGTAATTTTTGATTTGAGTCTGTAGTTTCAGAAGTTAATTTAGATATCTTAAGAGCATACAATTCTTCCCATTTTTCTTCTGAAATATTTTACTGTCCTCTATTTGTTTCTAATTTCAGATTTTACTGGTGTTTGGATTATTCTGATTGCCTTCCTTTTCTCATAATACTTCATCCCTTCTGTTTTGATGCCCTCTGTATATTCCTTCATATGTCCATTTAATCTTGAATAATTAATGAAAATAATCATGGCTCTCTAGACACTGATTTTGGCATGTAGTCTTATTGTTAGCTGTCAGCTTACAAAATGTAATGCTCCTATGAGGGCATTTTCAAAAAGTCACAGAATTAAATTATTCACTTCCACAGAGCAAGGATCACAACATGTTAATACTTTCCTACAGTGGATTTTATATTTTGGCATTGGCTCACAGTAAGGCTGCAGCTTTTCAAAATCTGGCAAAGTAAAGAAGAGTCACCAGATGGAGTCCTCAGGTAACATACTGAAATCAATGTAGTTTGTTCATACAGAAGTGTTTGGGTAGTGCTGTGTATTAATCTCAACCTTCAAAAGCAAACCGACAATGACTTGCCAGATTTTGGAGTTCACAGAAAAAGAGACTCGGTTAAATGATGAAGTTATTTCACATATTTGCCTAGATTTATTTTAAAGGATCTTGGGAAGGTTTATCTGCCATTTGCTACTCTATTCCCCTGTCTTCCCAGCCAAATAGATAGAGTTCAGCCTTCCCATTTAAAAGGAGTCCAGGCCGAATAATTATATACTCCAATTGTTCTCCATCTGCTGCTTGCCTGATCTACAAATGCCTTTTCTTGTACCAGGAAGCAAACAGCAGAAACTCAGCTGTCCTGAATTTCCATCTGGGAAACTGCAAGTTGCTATGATCCAGTCCTTAGAAGAACAAACTATTTTTGCATATAGCTAAGTATAGATTAAAACCTATAGGAAGGGTAAAAGATTTTAAAAATTAAAATTATATCATTTACACTGGACTGGCACTAAAGAGTAGGCAGAAGAAAATCAAGTCAGAAATAAAATGCCTATACCACTTTTTACTAAGCTAGAGCTCTGCAAGTCAGCACACGTGCTGCACCATTGGAGTTGTAGATGGTAAATGTGTCTAAATGGTATCTGTGAATTCCAGAAAACATTTATTAGGATCAGGTTCATATTTCTTCTAGATTTGTGTGCCTCCAAGCTTTGTATATGGGGCACATTTATTATCACAATTCCTTAACTTCAAAGCTAGTCTTAGAAAAATAGAAAAGATTTCTCTGTCTAAGCTTGTTATAAAGTGATACAAATCTGATTTCTTTTAAAAGCACAAAAAAAAACAAACAACCCTACCAACATAAATATAACTTACTTTTTGTTTATTTTGCAAAAATATGATAAAACTATCAAAATGAACATTTAAAAATTTATTTTTATATTTTTTCTTTTTTTAAAATTTATTACAGAAACTGAATTCTCCTGTTTTTCCTTAATTTAAAAGAATTAAAAGGAAATGTTTTTAGTCATAACATTGATTTCCTTTTTTGCTCTATAGCCAACAACTTCTCAAAATAAATTATTTGCACAATTAGAATTTAATCTTGCTCAAAAGAGACAGAGTGTTTTAAATCCAAACCCTATTATTTTAACATGTTATAATTTGAAAGATATCTATGACTACAAAACATACTGGAGCAAACTCTTCTAGCAGCAACTTTTCCTGGAAGACAGCAAAACCATGGATGTATGCATGGAAGGAAGGAAAAAAAGCCTCACACCTTCTCCTCCTGACATAAAAAAAAAAAAAGAAAAAAAAAAAAAAGAGAACGTAAGGCAGGAAAATCAGAGAAATTATATATGTGATTGATTTTAACATCTCCAGTACAATTTATGTTTAAAGTTTAATTAATGTTTCTAGCCTGCTCCAACTGTCCCATTGCAGGACATGGCTGAGCCCAACAGCTAATGTGGCTGAGATACTGGGAAAAGGTGGAATGCACCACACAAAATAATAATGAGAAAGTAAAAAAAAAAAAGTGAGAAGCAGTCAGGTGAACATGAAGAAGGAACAGATTATCTGCTGGAAGGCATGTCAAGTAATATGGATGCCAGAGAGCTGACAAGAAACAGCCAATTTGGCTTCACAAAGAGCAAATTGTGCATGACTAATCTTACAGTGGCGTGACTCTATTGGTGGACAAGGGGTGATCAGTTTTTATCATCTACCTGGACTTCTGTAAAGCATTTGCTAAGTCCCCGTTCTGCATCGTTGTGGCTATATTGGAGAAATGTGTGTTTGAAAGACAAGCCAATTGATGGATAAGGTGGCATAGGCAGTTTATTTCTGACTTGATTTTCTTCTACCTACTCTTTAGTACCAGTCCAGTGTGAATGGATAAGGAACTGGTTAAATGGCCACATCCAAAGAGTTGCAGTCAATGGCTCTATGTCAAAATCAAAATCAGAAAGAAGTGGGTACAAACCCTCAGGGGTCTGTACTGGGACTGTTACTGCTGAATATTTGTAATAATTACACAGAGGGTGGGATTAAATGGACCTGCAGCATGTTTGGGGATGACACGGTGTGGGTTGTTTGGCTCACGTTTAAAAGAAGGGATGTGAACCAGTGGGATCTTGAGCAGTTTGAGAAGAGGGTCAATGAGGATGTCAGGAAGGGAGGGAGGCACTGGAACAGGCTGCCCAGAGAAGCTGGGGAAGCCCCATCCCTGGAAGTCTTCAAAAAGAGGTTGGAGGGGCTTTCAGCAACCTGAACTCTAGTGAAAGGTGTCCACAGTAGGGGTATTGGGATTTGATGATCTTTAAGGTCCCTTCCAACTCCAACCATTCCCCTGAAGCCTGCTAAGACTGTGGTGAAGCAGATATCCACACTGAAGGCTTGGGAAAGACCCCTGAGGAAAAACGGTGAGGAGAAGAGTGCATGAGACAGAAATTGTTATGAGTTACTACAATCTGCCCTGCACAGCTTTAGAGGGAGAGGTAGAGAATTTGGGAATAAATTAATGAAGTTGAGGATGGAAAAAACAGTGGGCGGTGGGAGAAAATGTTTTGAAGTCTGGGGGTTGATTGTTTTTTTTTTACTATTTGTCATAATCGTACACTTTTTTAACTGGTAATTATTTTTCTCAAGTCTTTTTTGCCTATGATGATAACTGCTAAGCAATCTTCTATCTCAAGAGTAAAAATTATTTTTAAAAAGAGTTTTAAGCTTTTTAAAAGGTATTTAAAATTAAAAACTCCTTTTTTTTTTTTTCAATTAAGCAGGGATTTGATCTACATGGATTTTTTGCTAGCAGACAGTCTCAGATGGAATATCCTGGTAAAGCAATTTTAGTGTGTAAAAACTTGAATTTAAAAAGTTTTTGTAGAAGTTTTTATGTCCTTAAATGTTTTTAATTCAAGTACGTGACATGAAGTGTTCATAAGAGCTTTTCCTACAGGTGTTTTGTCTGTGGTTTTCTCAAAGACATTCGTGCCTTATCCTCGAAGTTGTGTGTAGAGTTCTCAAAAAGATTTAAATTTGCTTCAAGTGAAAACAAGAAAAAGCAAGTGATTAAGATGTTCATAAGAGGTATTGATACTAGGTGAAGTTATACTAAAGATTGTAATTAAAGAATTTTATTAAACTTGTTTTCTGTTCAGTTCCTTTCAGCTTGTCAGGAGAAATCATTACTACAGGTGTTTTCATTTTAAGAAGCAAACAAAATGATGAGGGATTAGAGAACAAAATCCTTCTGGAAATGTATCTTTTAGTTACCATACTGATGTCTGCAGATGTGTGATGCTGCAGATATAAATTTGCTGGCTGTAATTTTTTTAGCAAGTTATGGAAGCAATCACTACAAAAGACAGCCTTAAATATATTATTGCCTTAATTTTTGTCTTCTTAAAGTACAGATAGTAAAATCCCTGCTGAGTATTCCTCAGCAGAAATAGGCACTTCAATGACAGCACAATCTGAAAGAGTCCTTCACATATGATGTGTAAGGGAAAAAAAGTATAGTATAAATAAGTTTAATACTATTCATGTATTATATACTAACCACTGAATGTAATGTAACTCATTCTCAACTATTCACACATTCTTAAGTTCAGTGAGGTTGTAATGTCACAGTGGGTCATGATTGAATCTCACTGCATCTAGGAGCTCTGCATGGGTAGTCATGATCACTGATTTTACTGCAATTCTCAAAGAGACATTAAGTCCCCTTTATATTCAGAACCATATTGGCAATTAACAAGAAGTCCAGCTCCTTCTGTGAAAGAAATAGGTTGGCACAATCAAATTTTGTTTCTCAGTTTGTGGTCAAGGAAGTACCGTACAATTATTTGGATCCTGTGTTGTTTATTGAAACTGTCACTTTCTTTTAAAGTTCATCACCTTTAGTTGCGTGAAGACTTGGTTACAGCCTTTGCAAATGTGTTACTAAGCAAAATTTGGCTTTTGGCATGTTTTGTACTCTGAATGTTGGTCAAGCTGTGGATTTCAAAAAAGGTAGCTCTGAAATTAATTAATGTGGACTTAATAATTAAAACAGCAGTATCAGCATCCAGTAATTTCTGCTACATTAGTCAGTTCACAGAGTTTATTTACTTTATCTGAATTAATTAATTCTCCTTTCAGCACAGTCATTTATTTTCAAGGTAACTGCTATTCTGAGCTATTCAGCCACCCAAGTGAAAATAATTCAGTATGGTATTAGGAAATTATTGTGCCTCCTTTTTAATCTTAAGAGCCTCTAAGTGCATTTGGGGTTTTAAAGGGAAAAGTATGGCTGTTTTCTTAATAGAACAAAATTTCCTGTTGGTATGAACAGTACATTTCATCTTGTATGACAGAAGATGTTAAAACTGGTACACTAAAAAGTTTGTCTGTTTTATTTAGAAAAAATTAAAGTGCTAATCTCTGTATAACTCCAGATTTATAAATCCAGATCCTAAATTCTGGCAGATCTTCACTTTTTTGTGACTGAATAGAATGTAAGCAGAATGAGTTCTTGGCCAGCCTTCAGGTCCCAGTTGTGTAGGACGTCCAGGGCTGTGGCACTGAGCATGAACTATGACAAGATTTGAATTATTTCCGCAGGAAATTCACTCCTGTGAGTTTCCTCCTCACTCCTACAAACCTCCCACCATTACAAATGTTACAAATATAACCAATAAGGTCACAAAATAGAAAATATAAATCTACTGTTGTTATGCTGAGCATTAAATGGATATATCAGGGTTGTTATTATGATAAGACATGGAATCTTTAAAAGGCCTTAATGGACTAAAGACAGAAAATATGTTAAAGTCTCTGTGCAGATAGAGATATTTCACTGAAATCTCCATGAACAGTTTTTGAAAGGTTCAATTACAGAAAAGTCTGGAAAAAAAAGACTTGTCATTCTAACTCACCAAAACCCATTCTCTTATCCAACAAGTTCTGGCTGATCGCAGGAAAGAATAGAAAATTGAAATGAAGCTGTTATTGTCTTTAAATTTTGTTTAAACTGGTCACCAAAAATAAATTTTAAAATGGGTTCTCAAATAGAAACTTTCTGAAAAAAATAAAAGAGGCAAAGAATAGAAAGGAAAATGACATAGAAAAAAAAACTAGCATGAACAGTCACAATGTTCATTGAAAGCATGAAAATAAAATGTTGGTCTTCTAAATTCTTATTTGACATCTATTTATAAGTTCAAATTACTTTCAAAATTACTTACATAATGATGCATCTTTCAAAACAACTTTGAAAAATCAATTAATATTTTGGAAGCTAACACTATACTATTTTTATATATTTATTATACTAATGTACCCAGAAAGCAAACAAGATATTTTTCTTACTGTACTGATAAAAAAATAACCAAAACAAACTCTTGTATAATGCCTCGAATACACTCTAGATTAGAGAAAAATTGTTATCTATTCTTTCTATTCTGTCAACACAGCATGTGAAAAAAGATTTCCTTACAAAAAATAAAGCTTAAAAACAAACTTAGATAAGTACTTTATTATGATAAACTCTAATTGTGTTTTTTAAGTGTTTTTACTTTTTTAATTTTAGGGACTTTTTCATAAAACATTGAAATAACAGGTAAAATGGTTTTGTGAGTTTGTCCTTGATTAAGCTAAAAAGTCTTTCCAGCTGGAATGATTATGTTTAATCTTTTGTGTTGTGAGGAAAAGTAATCCAAAAGACAACAGCAAATAATTGTGTTTCCACCTTGGTTTAAGTCTGTATAATCAGTGTTATTGAATAGTGTAAATAAATAGCAGAAGATCGCTCACATTGTCCAAATAAGTATTACTAGATAAGAATAATACCTTGCTCTGTGAGCCAGGATCTTTTTTGGTAGATGGAAGGTTAACAATCTAAAAATACTCTTATACTTTTTGTCTCTTACAAAATGTTTTCCTTAAGTGGTATTTCAAAAAAATTGTGTAGTTTAACCTTAAAGACTTCTCCTGTTATTGCTGGAGAATGTGTGTTTTCTTGTTCTTTCTAGTTTCTAGTTTTGTTTTAAGAATCTGTATCAATAACAGGTTCACATACTTGACCTTGTACTGTAGTGAGGAAAAATATTCTAATATCAGACCATTGATAGAAAAGACCAATTAGGTCACCCAAGGTCACAGGTTTTTGAACCATCCTTACTTTGTGTGGGCTTTTTTAATTCTCCTGACAAGCGTATCCACCAAGCTCCGCTTATCAAGAAACATCCTATGAGTTGGAGGTCTGAATGTAATTTCCAGGACAACCAAAAGGAGTTGACAATGTGGCAACTAAGAACCGTGCAGCTACTCACTCAACACCAACCCCCTCAAAGCCACCATCAACGTCTTGCCCCCAGTGATGAGGAGAATTGGAAATAAAAAAATAAACCTCATGTGTTGAGATAAGAAAAGTTTAATAACTGAAACAAAATAAATAATGGCAATAATAATACTAATAATATTAATAGTTGTATTGAAAAGAAGAAAGAAAGAGGAATAAAGCCCAAAAGAAAGAAGTGATGCACAGTAAAATTCCTCACCAGCTACTACCCAGTTTTCAGCCTGTCCCCAAGCAGCTATCAACCCTTCCCAGCCAAGTGTCCCCAATTTATATTCTGAACGTGGTGTTCTATGATATGGAATAAAGGGTGGATAATGTCTTGGTTTCAGCTGGGATAGAGTTCATTTTTTCTCATTAGCTAGTAGGAGACAAACATTGATAACACACTGATCCTTTGGTTGCTGCTTAGTAGTGCTTACCCTAAGTCATGGACTTTTCAGTTCCCCTTGCTCTGCCAGTGAGCAGGGGCACAAGAAGCTGTGAGGGGGCACAGCCCGGACAGCTGACCTGAACTGGCCCAAGGGAAAGGAGGACATTATTTTCACAAAAGCAGCACAAGGTTATTTTATAGAACAACCATCTTTGCTCCACTTTACCCTTCAGCAACTGCTAGGATCTATTCAAAGAATTTCATGCTGCCAAAATCATCGTTTGGTTGGTTTTTTGTTTGCTTTTAGCTTACCTATGCAGTCCTGAAAAGAGAAGAGAAACTTGTCATGGAAATGCTTTCAGAGCTCCAACTACTAGAACTCTGTGAGTTTGTTATGTAAGAATGAAATGTGCCATCTCTCTGCACTCTGAAAGGCAGAATTCCCAGAAGGGAGTTTCAAGTAGATCACTACCATGTGTTGGAGAATGTTCATTGATGATGTGAGAATAGTTATTCACAAGCTCTTTTAGCAGATCTCATCACTCCAGAATTTTGAAATCCTCATTTATATCAGCAGGTCATTGAGGTGAAACCACATTTCTTTGGAAAAAATATACACTAAAGTGAATGAATACATTTTCTGAGCATAATGTAACTTTTAGTATCATCTTGTTCACATTACAGCATTTCTGTATACTGTGAGGGTTGAAGTATTTTGTGTTAAATCACAATAAATTGATGCAGTTTGCATCCAAGATCTCTTACTAATTTTTTCCTGCAAAAACCAGTAAAAGCAATTTTTACAGTTTCACTTCTAAATGTTATAATTGCTTGTGTACTACATTAAAACCCAGAATTCCTATTTGAGTCCCAGAATTTCTTATGCTAGGCAATATATAAATAATGTAAGAGATGACAATACAAAAACTAGGAGACTTTCCCCATTATCACTTTCCCAAGCAGAGAAAAAGATCAGAAAGTTAGTTTCTACCATCTGAGAGAAATTATTCTTTTTATGTCAACACTATATTGAAATCAGTTCTGAAAAAAACTTGGAAACAATTCTAATTAATCTGTGTAATTTTATTAAAACAGAACAGTCCTTCATTTTAATTTAAACAGAATTTAAAATTTTAAAATTCAGTTTAAACAGAACTATTTGTATGGTCACTCAAAGTGTTCAGCCAAGACTAGCTAACAAAATTCCCAAGGTGCACCTGGTCATGCCTAAAATAACCCCCATGGGGAAAAAAATCAAAAGAAAAGGGAAAGGGAAAGGGAAAGGGAAAGGGAAAGGGAAAGGGAAAGGGAAAGGGAAAGGGAAAGGGAAAGGGAAAGGGAAAGGGAAAGGGAAAGGGAAAGGGAAAGGGAAAGGGAAAGGGAAAGGGAAAGGGAAAGGGAAAGGGAAAGGGAAAGGGAAAGGGAAAGGGAAAGGGAAAGGGAAAGGGAAAGGGAAAGGGAAAGGGAAAGGGAAAGGGAAAGGGAAAGGGAAAGGGAAAGGGAAAGGAAAGGAAAGGAAAGGAAAGGAAAGGAAAGGAAAGGAAAGGAAAGGAAAGGAAAGGAAAGGAAAGGAAAGGAAAGGAAAGGAAAGGAAAGGAAAGGAAAGGAAAGGAAAGGAAAGGAAAGGAAAGGAAAGGAAAGGAAAGGAAAGGAAAGGAAAGGAAAGGAAAGGAAAGGAAAGGAAAGGAAAGGGAAGGGAAGGGAAGGGAAGGGAAGGGAAGGGAAGGGAAGGGAAGGGAAGGGAAGGGAAGGGAAGGGAAGAAAAAAGAAAAGAAAAGAAAAGAAAAGAAAAGAAAAGAAAAGAAAAGAAAAGAAAAGAAAAGAAAAGAAAAGAAAAGAAAAGAAAAGAAAAGAAAAGAAAAGAAAAGAGATAAAAGAAAAAAGAAAAGAAATAGGCGCGGATAGGGAAGTGTCTTCTCCCTCCTTCAGCATTTTGAAAGCAAAATTGAATTGTCCTACCTTATGGACAGATATGCTTAATCTTCATCCTAGCAGTGAAAAATTCAATAGTGTGTTATTGACAAGGGTTGATTACAGAGAGAAGAGTTTGTAAACACAAGTGGAGAGTTTTGAAACTGTCAATAAGGAATGAGGGGGGTGGAAGGGGTCTGTGAGGTTTGTTGGAGGAACAAGCGACCTGCTTGCCAGCAACTGCTTTCTCCACAGGTGCTCCCCTTGGTCTGCCCTCTCCCACCGCTTTGTCTCTATGTCCTAAACACTGCTGCAGCTCTTTCTCAGGCCGCTACCATGTCAACAGGGAGGAGCTTATCTAGTGTCTGCTGCTGCTGCAATGATGGGATGAACTGGGAAGGAAACAAGCCCTGGTGGCAGGACAATGGTCCAGGAGGGGTTGGTCTATTTGTCAATACTAAGTGTGAAGGTAGACATCAGTTTTGGAACACCAGTGCCATAGTGAGGGACAAGATGTGAATAGGCATTTAGAAAAATAAAATTATAGCTGGAAAGTTTGGGTTTTTTTTAATAAAAGGTAATATAAGCCTAATTATATCAGCCCACCATGTAAATTCATGATGTACACTAGACAGATATTTAAAACAGCAGACCAAGAAAATAATATTTTGTCTGTACAATTTACTATCTTTTACTTTAGTTTTAAGGTCTAGATCACATTCAAACATCATCTTTAGTTGCCTTTTCAATGACTATATAGATTTTTTTCTGAAGGCATTTTTTGTTTTGCTTATGACAACATGTTGTAGCAATGTGTTTTCTACTTTAATATGCTTTGTGTGACAGTTGTTTCTATAATTTAATTAAAATTACTTGCTCCTTGTTCTGATTCAATGTCATCCAAATCTCACGCTGTAAATTTCCATTCCTTCTCTATTTTCTCATGGTAAGGCACTATACCATACTATATTTTCCCTTTTTTCTTTCACCTTTATCCCAGCAGAATCTTTTACAATCTTAGAAGTCCATAGGATCCCACGTTTCTTTGTACAGAAACTGCTTCAGTCCTTTCCTCACTCTCTCTTGTGCAGGTCTACTACATATATTGCATATATTCTGTTATGTAATATTCTAGGTACATTTTAGGTCTATATCTACTTATAGGCATATAGTTAGAGAGAGGAATAGAAATACATGGGGTCACTAGATATGCACACCATATTAAAAATTCAAGCACATGATGCTTTATACAATGGCATATTGCACTTTTGGTTAATTCCTTCTTTAATTTTTTTTTCAGTATCTGTTTAACAAGACTAAAAGGAAAAGGCCATTGTGCCACAATTGCTAGGCTAACTGTACTAATTCCATGTAAATGCCAGAATTCTGTAAAACTTCCATCGAAATTTATCTTTAAATGGGCATCCAGAATCTTCTTCTGGAGTGGAAATTAATACTCAAGCCTCAAAAAAAAAGATTATTTTATTTATGCTGCACTTATACTCTTAGCTTTTTTCAGGTGCTGAGATTATTTAGTGAAATAGCTATCTCTCATAAAACCAATGTAATTTTTGGACAAAAATAAACCTATGAAGTCTATCGGAAAATAAGAGATAAAACTTAATTTCCTTAAACAGACAATTCTACAAAAATTTAATCAGTCTTGAAAAAAATCTGTATAAATAGGAAAAAACACTCAGGGTTTTTGTCTTGGTCGGAGTCCTATGTCATTTTTTGAATAGAACATGATCTGTCCTGCCTGTAAATCATCATTGATTCTTAAAGGAGTTTCGGGCTCTTACCATTTCTTGTCTTCCAGATCATTATAAAGGATAAAATGTTATTCCCCTTATATGTAAAACTTAGAAGAAACTGACTTCATTAATTATATTAATTACCTACCCTTTCAGTGAGTCTCCTCTTGATACTATCCTTTGTCTAAATCATTCAGCAGGAATAAAATTGGAAGAAAATAAACAACAAAATTATCTTCATATAAATGTATATCTATATATAAAGAATAATTATTCAGTAGTGTCTAAATATTCTATGCTTCCAAAGTACTTGAAAGTAAAATTTTTAAAGCATAAACTTGAATTTAAGTTTTGTTTTGCACATTTGAGGCTCCTGGGCATCAAATGTGGCGCTCAGAAGTGATTTAAGTACCAAAATTCAAGTCCATAATCCTCAAAACACCCTGAAAAGAGACTGCTGACATGTAAGATTGCCCCAGGAGATTTCTCAAGATGTATGGCATGCTGCTGCCATGAAGAGCCAGGACTGTTGCCATTTTGGCATGGCTGGGTACTATATACTTGTTTGATACTTAGCGCCCTTGGTAATCTGCATAGTCTTGCTTTCCTCAAGGACTCAGATGAAATTGGAGATACTCTTTAGTGCAGGTCAAACACAGAAAAAAAATCAGGTCAACACAACATTTAGCAAACATTGCTACTTTAATTGAAAAATGTAGAAGTGACAATTGAGAAAAAAAGGATACAATTATCCTTGTTAAATACAATATTTGTACTGCTTCAGAAATTGGGAGATACAGTCTCAAAATCCTTCCTGATATCAAAAAAATTCAAACTCAGGTATCCCATTCCAAGCTTGAAAGTGAGTTCATTACATGCTTCTGGGGAACCTGTGTTGATGAAAAGTAATAAAAATTTTAGGCTGTTCATTTAATTAATAAAGATTTTAAATTAATAGTAACGATCAGTTTTCTTTACCTGTCAGATAGACTAGAAGACCAAAGGAACATATGGTCAGTTCCCACAGAAATAAAAACTTAATTGTCAGTATCTATAATAATTTTGTCTTATCAACATTTCCCCTTTTTCTCCTTAAACATTTATAGTTTTATAGTCTTTCTCATTATGTCAACTAGTAGGGAAGTATATACATTTTAATTCTGAACAGGAACCTTGCAACCTATATCCAGACCTTTTTTGTGGCCATACCAATATCATGTGGAAAAATAAACCATTCCAAGAACTTATACAGTTGGGTATAAGTGGGTACCTACTTCCTAGGTACCCACTGTTAAATACATTTAGTGCAATGATACTGGTCTGGAGACCTGGTGTGACTGTTCTTACTGTTTCACAAGAAAGTGAAACTCTCTAAAAGTATATATATTCATGCACTACAGCTACAACTCATATGACAGCATTCATAGGAGCAGAAATGTGATTTACTTTTTTTCTTCTCCACATATCTAACTTGACCATTTTGTTGTTTACAATTAACTTATGTGAAAATTAAAGTTAAATTCCATTCAGAGGGCATTAATTTATTTATAATTCTACATCTATTGTAACTGTGTTATTTAATGTACTTTCTTCTATCAAAAAGAACTGGAACTGAAATTCTATTTGAATGGATTCTGTCAGGGTTTTCTCCACCTTTTAGTTTAATCTTTACCCATCCCTGTCACTGCAATCCCATTTCCCCAGAAACATCAATAAAGATTTAGGCTTTGATGAGGACACATCATAGTATAACAATATTTTTCTCTTTTCTCATCTTAACATTGATATAATGCACTTTGAATTGGCAATCAACATCTTATATTTATAAATTTGCAGTTGGAAATTAGTCGTAGCTTGTAAGAAGCATCTGTTTTGCCTATATTTGGCATAACTGTAATTGGTATAATGTTTGCTAACTGAGAAAGACAGGGTGGATTACAGCAAAGCAATTCTGAGACTATACTAGCTGTCATACTGAGTTATAAACCAGTTTTCAGTGTCATTGATCTTTACATGAAACCTCCATCACTCAGTAGAATCACTAGGGAATGCAACTAACACATGAAAAATGATAGCTTTGTGCCTCTAACTTTTTTGATTTCTCCCCTTCATCTGGCACGGTAGAAAAGTCACCTCTCTCTGTATTTGCATGCACAAAGAAGGGAAGTTCATTGAGTATTAAGGTTTAGCCTATTGGTAGGTGATAAGTTTGTGTTAGCTACAAAGATCTAGTTTACAAATACCTTGATATTCCTTCACTTGATGATCCTTTTTATGAGAAAACTTTGAAGTCAGCGTAGGTTCCTTTAAAGTTTATTCAGAAGTTAAAGCAATTTGTTGGAAATATATTTAATATATTTATCTAGTTATCCATTAATTAAGACATTGGTGCATTTCCATATTTTCACAAGTGTCAGCTTATTTACACATTTTTAAAAAATATTCCTGCCGTTTATTTAACTTAAAAAAATGTGCACTCATCAATGACAGTATCCACAAACAAGCAATAATAATGATGAAAACAAGTCTTGGGGCAATCATTCATTCAAAACCAAAACAAAATAAGCTAAACTAAATTATGGTTGGAAATTATACTGAGTAACATTAACTTTATCTAAATTAAGGAATTCTATTTGTTTCTCTATACATTGACAGTACCCAAAGATGTCTGAGACATCTTCATAGGGCTGATAGACACTAAATATCACCATCTGAAGTCTGTTTTCTCTGTCTAAGGAAAAGAAGAACGACACTAATAACATCTTGAATGGCAATAGATGCCTGTTTTGATCAGCTGAACTCAGCACTAGCTGTCTGAAATGTCTAAATATGAGCAAGGTGTTCTAATTTCTCATTACAGAAGTTCTCTTACCTATTATAAACTTCCACCAACTCCTTCACAAGATATGCCACAATGACTTTTCAATTAAATATAAGGTGATTGATGCCACCAGGCACAAAGAAAAGGGTGGGAAGTAAGTAATGGAACCATATGTCGTGCAGGTAGACTAGGGAGAAATGAATTACTAGTTACATCAGCACTGCCAAAAGAAATTATGAACTTAAGAAAAGGTCTAAACCAGAAATTGATATCCCCATTACCTTTAAAGAAAGTGTATTTGTAGCTGAGCAGAAAGTATTTACAATTTTACATTGATATCCCAGTCTGAGCCTAACTAAAATGCTGTCTCATGTACAGAGACATGATAATTAAATCTTACACAGATGATCTCACAGACAGCTAGCTAGTCAATTTGAGATTGGTCACTCCAGACCCATCAAAATATGTGGTCGCTGATTAGCTAATTTCAGTGTTCACAGTGTTCACAGCAGACTGGACTGTAACATGGACTATAATAAAGAGAATAATGCATGTAAAATACTGGATTGGCCCACAGTCCTACAAAGGCTAAATTTGAGTATAGATTCAGTTCAGAAGTCATTTCAGAAATATCCACTGGACTGTCTCATTTTAGTCAGCTATCTACATCTTAGCACAAGTCTAAATACAGATCCTGTCAGGTCTTTTTATCACATTCATCTGCCTGTGGGTTGGAAGAGGCCAAAGGTGAATAAGAAGAGGGGAGGCATCACAATTCTATGGTTACACCAATGAAGAAAAAGATAGGGATAGCACTGTGTCTTACAGATGCTGGCTGCCCTGGCTGCCACTTCTAGTCCTAAAAAAGCTATGTATAATAATTATAGATTCACAACTTTGAGTTCCAATAAAACAAAACCAGACAATTTTTCAGCACATGACTCCAGACCACATAATGCAATTTGGGCCTTCTTTTTAAACCTTATAGTGAGCAGCCACATCTTCACTTTTGTACCACTAACAGTACCTGAAAGGCACTCTACTAGGAACTGTGCCAAGCTATTTTATGGAAAACTGCTAAGTGAAATAGGCCATTTCTTCACAGAAGTTTGATAATGATTGAGCTAATGATTTGAGCCTGCCTAATGCAGCCTCCTTGATTACTTGTCCCAGTTACATACTAGTAAGCCCAGCTGTAGCTGGTAAGTCAGCCATGGAAATGCAAAAAAAAGCTTTCTTTGTGATAAAGAAAAAAACATTGAAACTAGTGGTCATAATCAATGTTCTTCATTAAATACTCCAGATAAAATAATGTTTTCTGAAACTCAAATATCCTTACTAGGTAAAAATCCATTCTCAAGAAAGATACATGAAATCTGCTCAAGAATGTGATCTAAATGGAATGAGAAGAGCAGTGAGAATTTCCAAGTTTACCTGTAGGTTCATAGTTGAGGTTTCAGCAGAGAAATAATAATGGATTAGTGAAGAAGCCAGGTATTAGCTGTAGAATTCAGGGCAGGGGGAAGGCTTTTGCAGAATGATATGCTTATTAGTAGAAAAGGAAATAGCAGTGATATGCCTTGTTTTTTTAACCATTCTGGAATGATGAATAAAAAGGAAAACCCTTTGTATCCCTTTTAAAAACAGCAATAATTGCATCAGAAACTCGTGATTCAAATTAATCAATTTCTTCTCCTACTGCAAACAAAGAACTGAAACTTGAACTTTTGACTAGATTCTCAGGCCAAAATAATGAGATTATAATAGACTATAATAGTCTATAATAGACTACTATTATAGACTACTTCCAAATCATAGTTTTAAAAGTCTAGGTAGCTGAAAAGAAGACAAAAGATGAATAGCAAAAGTTTAAAGAGTTCTGCTGTGAAATCATGCAGCTTATTAATTTTAACTTTGTTTAAAATATAATTATTACTGTAGTGTATTACTGATATGCAGTAATTTCAATAGAGAAAAAGTTTCAAGCAAGTGGGTAAATCTTACAGTACAAGTGAAAGGACTTGAGAGAATCATATTGTCTCTCTCACTGAACAGATCAGCAGCAAAATTATTCAGGCCAAGTCAGAGGAAAGAAATAATGTTAAGTACAATACTATTCCTGCTCTGGTCTCTCCACAGTCCTCAAGGACTCTCATGTCTCTGACTCCGATTTCTTTACGCATCGCTCTTTGTAGCCAGTCTTTGTGCCCTCGTACACACGCAGCCTGTTCATCCGCATTCACAGCTATGCACGCTCAAGACTGGAGGGACACCCAAGGACAATAGCTCTTCCTGAAGGTCTAGTGCTGTACTAAAGATAAATATAAACTACCTTATTTCCTAAGATTGCTGAGCCTACTTGAACACTAGGACTAGACAATGAAAATGAATGTATTAATGTCTTTGACTTATTCTCAGTAACATTGAAAATATCTGAATTATTCTTTTGTGAACCCTTATATTTACCTATACTCTCATCTTGTTGTGTTTTATACAAAAACCTATCATTTGGACAGTCTAAGGAAAGGGGAATTATTTCCCTGCTTGGTAAATAGTAGCAGTAGATTTAGTTTTATCATTGTTGTAACAATGTTTTATTGAAAACTGTAGTATGTATTAAGCTTTACAAAGACAGAAATATTTTGTCAAACTTACTTAATTTAAGCAAAAGCAAAAAGGAAATTACTGCAAACCAAGGCAAAGGACAGTTCTCATAACCCATGCAGAGAGATACTTGTTCATTCTTGCTGAACAGAAGCAGTGTCTACAGTTGATTATTCATAGCTCCAGTTTTACTTTTTGTTTTCAATTGATCTCACCTAATTTAAGGCAACAAACATGTATGTATGAAATCATCTTATTTAGTCTATTAAAACATATTTGTAGATATCTCCAAATGTGAATCAGATCTCAAAAAGTCCAGAAAAAATATGCTTTTATTTAGAAGGAAAGACCTGGATAATCAGAATAGTATTTTTTATTATGTTTTCTGGGGTTTTTTATGTCTAAATCCTTAGATATATATATTAGTAAGCACATCATATGCTTTGGTCTGTATGGCAAAAGATGTTCTTAAAATACGGTTTAACAGGTGCTTGATGTGTTTTTGTATAAAAGAGGGATATGGGGCACTCTAGACTGCAACTTCCTATGGAAAATTGTCTGTCTGTTTCTACTTTGTCCAGAGCACTAAATTTTGGGCATTGCACTTGCACTGCAGTACAACTTCTGTAAAACCAGAGATAATTCCTGGTTTCCTCCTCTGACAATATTGTTACTGCTTATACATTCATTGCTGGAAAAAAAATATTGGTGAAAGATTCAGTCTCTTCTTGGTAGTGGAATAGAATATTTTTTTCTCACCCTGAAACAAACTTATTTGTGACCTGTTTCCTCACAAAGCTATGTGATGAATATTCTATAACAGTGTGGATATATCAAGACAACATTTTGGCAACTGCAATAAAAGTGAGTTCACTGAATTTCTGGATATATTTCCCATTCACTGTAAAGACCATGATGCTAATTTAGTAACCAATAAAGAAATTAAAAAAAAATTTAAAGGTTGGAAACTCCAGCCCATAATTGTGTACATATAAATAATACTTAAAATCAACTTTATATTAGATGTATTACAGCTAAGAGTGCAGAAAGTATTTAATCAGGGTTGACTCTCCCATTAAAAATTTTATGGGCATAATTAATATCATGTAAGACAACTAGTTCTGGACTTCCCTATATATGATTTTAATATACTGAAAAGCCAGAACACAATAAATCATATGTGAGAGCATTTAAAAAGATTTATGCAAGTCTGGTGAGTAGAAAGATGTTAGCGAGCAGCCAGTTTGGTCATCAGAAAATGTGGTATTATGCTACTTCTTGCAATAGTAAAGTGTTTCAAGAGTTTTTGCATTTCTTTGCTCTACATCCTCCCTCACACATCAACAGACATTGCGCATAGTCCCACACAGATGGCATTGCAAAGATAGCAAAAAATGGGCACAATGAAACTAATGAGTGAACATTTATTTTTAAAAAATTGAAAAAAATTCCTATATTTTGTCTCAGGTAAGTTTTTGAACAATAAGCATTACATTTAAATACTTTTATAGTATTTTGAGATTTTCTTGAAAATAAATTTTTACTTTATGGTACAATGCACACATCCTGAAACAGGTGAGAGAAACCATTTTATGTGATGGAGAAATTAAAAATATTAACTAAAACTAAAAACTTTTCATGTAGGAATTATATATGTCATCCCAAATGTTTCAAGGGTGTCAACAGAATTACAAAAACACTTGCTCAAAGGTCTTTTATGCATTTATTCTCTACAACTAATGAAGTCCTCCCATTATTTCACACTTTATTTTGATTTTTTTTTTCATAAATTCCACCATAATCACAACTCTTCTCTTTATAAAAATAAAGAGGGTATAGGTACATACATGTATATGTAAAAAGTTTCAGATTCCTTCAACACATGCTCCAAGCATGATGGTTATGAACCAGATTCACTTTAGAAAAACTTCAGCCCCATTGGCCCATCATGGAGACGAATCAGAGTCCAGACAGCCTTTTCTTTATCCATAAAATTCCATTCAAAAGTGTCTTCAGACATTCTTACATCATAATGCACCCAACAGGGAGGAGTGAGGACTGTGATGTGTCTGAAATGATACCCATGCACATGTTGCCATGAGTAGAATTTGCCAAATTACACCAGCCATAGTCCCCTACCGAAATCAGACACGAAAATACTTTCATTGAAAGACTAAAGGCTCAAGGCCATTGTGATATCCAAGAAATCCATAGAAGCTATTGAAAAGAAGGGAGACATTGGAACAGGTTGCCTGGAGAAGTTGTGGATGTGCCATCGCTGGAATTACGGGAGGTCAGATTGGAGCGTCTCTGAGCAACCTGGTCAGGTTAGTGGAAGGTATCTTTGCCCACCATAGGGGACTTGGAACTAGAGGATCTTTGGTATGAATTCCAACCCAAGCCTTACTGTGACTCTATGATGCAGCTACAGGTGAAGTGAAGTTCATGGGTGACCTAAAGTGACTCCTGCCTGCAAATGAAATTTGCATGTCTCTGAGATGAAAACAAATGGCTCCTTTTGTCCTTTTAATATTTTAATAACTTTTAATAAAAAGTCCTTTTAATATTTTGACTTTGAGATCTATTCAGTTAGCAAAATCTCCTTCTCTGATGCTATTTAAAATGGCCAAGGGTACTAAGGAAGGCTAAACAGGAGGGAAGATGTTCAGGGGGCTTAGAGAAGGCACATTTTAAAGCATTTTAGAAGACACGAGATGCTAACAATCAGGCAAGTAAAGTGTGTCCTAAGAGGAGCAGATGAGATGGGTTCCAAAGAAATTCTTATGGCACCTGTGAGTTTCATAGTGCTCTGTCTGGAGCTGGGTTAACTGATAAGTCCGTGAATCATTTGAACTTGATGCTTTTTTTAAAAGCCGATACATGCAATTTTCATCCTGATTTTACTGTAATTAATGATCCCTTTGAACTTATCTGTAGCTTATGAAGGATCCATAATCAGTTCACAAACTGCCTGGTGGAAAATTCCATGGCAACTGTCCAGTGAGTCCATAATGCTATTTAATGCTATTCTGGCAAAGGGCCACCAGAAAGCTTCCTCAGATAAAGATGACCATGTTTGTTGGAATCTTATCAGTCGCATAATCATAATAGGTGCCAACATGCTTTAAACTTATAAAAGTATAGTTCTCTAAGACAACATTTTTATACCAAACTAAATGTAGTTTTTTTGCTTTACCTAAAGCTGTTTCCCGGGCAACACGGGAAACTCATATTCTGCAACTTATTAGACAGTTCCAAAAGAAATCCTGTGCAACCCTCTTTGTAAAGCAAGAGGAAGACAAAGCAAAAAAAAAAACCCAAAACCATTAGTATAGTTTTCTAAATTGAGATATTTCAATTTAAAGCTTAGTAATAACAATGTTTGAAAACCCCTACTTTTGCATCTGATGTAAAGAGAGAATTAATAGAAAAAAATAATATAGAAAAAGAATATAGAACACAGCAGATGCTTTACTTTCCAGCAACTATAAATTGCACTTTCTTTTTGGCATTGGGAAGTCATTTGTAGATTGGCAGACTTCCTGGTGCTCAGATGCCATGAAAATTGCTACTGTTACTTAAATATGATATCATGGCAGTTTACATAACTTTCAAATACTAACTAATGATTTTGATTTAAATTGCCAACTTTCTATGCTTACATGTAGATATCAAAGGTAGTTTTGAAGCAAATGTCATTATGCTTAGAATGCATAATTATCAGTAGTATTATTGATGTTCATTAAAAAAAGTTAAATATTCAAAATATGTAATGAACATAATCCACTTATAATAAATCCACATCATAGTAACATTTACAGAATGAAATTGCACTGATTAAGGACACCTGAAAAATTCATATGATCTAACTGCCTCTGGTGCAAAAGAATTCTGTTTCAGGCTTATATTTGTAGGGTAAGCTTGGTCAAAAAAAAGATGTATAGAGAACCTGAGCCAGTTCCCTAACCAGAAGCTTCAAGCTGATTTCCTCTGAGATATGCATGGTATAGAGAGGTGGCAGATACAACACAGAAACCATGGGAGTCCTATGAAGTAGCAGCTAGTGACTGTTGGGGATACTTTTGGTCATTCAAGATCTTAATTTGTTTTTTTAAAGAAAATAAAACCTCTTTGCCTGCTGCTTATCCCATGTGTACAATTTGCCTTTATTTGGGGAACTGGAAGATGAAACACAGCTCTCGGCTGAATGGCAAGAGTTGTGCCTTAGATACGTTTCAACAGAATCTGATTTTTCATCTGCTTATGTCAGGTATTCTTGTATTTCTCTTTTTCAATTGTACAAGGGTAATGTGAATATCACTTTTTATCTGGATTCATAGAAAAGGAGTATTTGTGAAAATTTACATCAGAAAAAACTGTGATCTACACTAGATTTCAAACACAAAACAACACTATTTGATTTATTTTAAGGTAAAAATAAACAATTAAGTATTTGAGCCATCAGAATGCAGGAGGTCTCTGTAAGTTGGGGTTGTGGGAAGCAAATAAGCAAATTTCATCAGAAATATAAACACCATCAGGTAAACAAGAATTTAATTTCATATATAAAATGTCAAAATGTTGAAATTTATTTTTATTTTACATCAGGAAAAAACAGAAATTTATCACTAAGCAAATAATTGCTGCAAAGACACTGAGTACTTGCTTGACTTTAGGAGGAGCCAAACTTCATTTTTGCTTAAAATAACTTAGTGTAGACATTAAAATTTTGCTCACTCCTGAGATGATTAACTGAATCACTAAGCCCATGGTCTATACTTTGTAGTGGCCTTTTATAATTAATAATTTCACCCTAAACCTTAGAAAATTTTATCATAACTCACATTTTCTATGAAAACTTTTTACTTCAGAAAACAGATCTTGGTAAAAAAAAATAATACATCTTAACAAGCAAAAGCAGAGAAAGGTTAGACAAAAGGTGAAAAAAATCTCTGACAACAGTTATTAGCAAGCAAGTAGAAATGTCTAGATGAGCAAAGCATCAAAACCTTTTCCTGAGTGATACTTCCGTGTATTCTGGTACAATTTGACTTTTACTGCAATAGAGCTGTATTAGTCCCACTGGCTAACAAACTCCATAAGAATGACACCAACTGTGACCAAGCTGAGACACCCCAATTATCGCAGTTCTACATGACTAGGCTAAAGATACTAACTGCCCCGCCAGAGGAACAGATGATGCTTCTGTGATGATCTTATCAGATGGTGCCTGATCAAAGTGCCTCCTCTGTGTGCTTCTTCAGTGTAAGGACTGTCTTTAGGATTATACAGATAATAGATCCTTTATGAAGCTTAGATGTTGTTTTATGGAAGTGAAGAGCTGGCTGTTGCTGAGCGTGCAGAACTTGCTGAGAAAATTTAATAAATATCGCAAGACTAAATCTCATAACTGATTTGGATGGTACTGTTTCTTCTGGACTTCAAAAAACTTATTTTCTAAGCTCAAAGCTTTCCTGTGCTTGTATACACAATGAACAAACAGCAGCAGGAAGAGGAAGGCAAAACTGACAATGAAAATAAACTTGCATTGCTGCATTCTCACACATTTGGAACCTAAATACGCTATGATAGTGCTAAAGATGAGTCTCGTTTGAAAACATAATTAACATGCACAAACATAATGGCTTGGTTTATAAATTTTGGATTTTCAAATTTCTGTGCATTATTTCTAGCTCCTTTTCCTGTTCTATAGTTTTTTTGGGCCTTTTTCCTTATTTTACACAGGGGCACTGTGCTAGAAATGAAAAAATATTCATGAATATGTTACATGGGCATGTGCTGTGCATATTTGTAATTAAGAGAGACCATGATTTTCCCCAGTTCATTGATGAAGACTACACTTGATAGTGTCTATTAAGTGTCACTCAGATTTTATTTTAACCAGCTTTTTCATTGCTGAAGCAGATTCCTTTGTCTTTAATTCAACCAGCCCTTTTACCCAGGAAAACTCCTTACTCAATATAGCTATCAATATTATCTAGATCGCCTGAAATAGAGATAATGTACATGATTTTCAGCCTAATGCAAAGTAACTCTAAACCAGATAGATGTAGAAAACTTAGCCAAAGCAATGATAAAAAAACATGTAAAATCATCAATTAATTATACTTTCAATTTTGTCAAATTACAAAAAGAAATGCCAAACTCATAATTTTTAACTTACTTGAATGTTTCATCAAAATCTTTTTAGGAATAAATGTACTAATTCAAGTTGCAAGATTAATTTGTAGATAAACAGTAAGAAAAGAAATTAATTAATCTGAGGCTGTTTGGGACATAATTAAGAGATTATTAATGAAATTACATGTTATGATACTAAGCCTTTTCACTGAGTGTAATGTAACTTTAATTAATACTTTTGACTTGAAAATGAGTAGCATCATCAACGTCATGGATGATAACAGTGTTGAAAAGACATGTTAAAAATTAATGTCAAATGAAAATTTCCTCCTACAAGACTTCCAAATAGTTTTTATTCAAATTTACTAAATTCTCAGTATGTCAAAATCTTAAAGAGTATACACATGGTGAAAAATGGGAATGACATCAGGTATCCTTATTGATTCTGGCAAGTTACTCAACTTTAGCTCCAAACACAGAGCTAAAAGGGGGAAACCTAATCAGAATTACTGTTAAATTGAAGAAATGTATGATTTTTAGCAAGGGAATATGGCTACTGATTTCTCCAGATAACAGACCTAGTTTTGTGTATTCTGAAAACTCATAACACTTGTGTCTTTCATCAAAATACATAGAAAAACCTGAATTAAGAAACCAATTAGTCTGGTGAACTTTTCTACCATAATATTAAAGGGCTTTACTTTTACTATGCCTTTACTCTTTTTTTTGGCATTCCCGCTACTAGCAATCTGTGGCAGATAACAGGTAAGAATAACAATTGGATAATAGGAATGATAACTATAATCTTATCACTTCTATTCTACTCAGCTGGCCTTGATGCTTTTTGTCAAAGGAAACTTGAATTGAGCTCACAGACTGGCACTGCTAATTCTGTTGCTCTGTAAAACCTCATCAGCTATCTTTCAACTACTGACTGGAGTAGAGTTTTCTCTTTTTCACCAGTTTGTGCAAGAACAGAAGAACTTGAAACTCTGTAACCTTTGAAATCTACTGGATAAATGTTCTAGCCTTCCAGGTCTGGGCTAATAAGCATCAGTGGGAATTAAATTAAAATTGTGCGGTATACAACACTTGCTTTTCTTCTTTAAGTACAGATAAAACCAGGACAATGCACTAACTAGACTTCTCTTTCCTTTCATAATAAAAGTAGATTTGGGGAATGTATCTGATAGAAGGAAAGAGCAGGAACAGAAAGAATTTCAAAGTAAATAAAATGTGGCCTACATATCTCCTCAAAAGTAGTACTAATATTGTTTTTGAAGAAAAAACAATTTGAGGAAAAAAGTAGTCAGACTTTCGAGTCACTGAAATGAAATTTTCATTTATATATAATACTAGAAAAGGAAAAAAAAATCCTAAAATGAGCATTCAGATTATAGGTAATGACTGTGTAACAACATTTAATGAGATTTTGCTAAGTAGCAGGTCTGAAGAAGTATTTTATTATTTAAAAGATTTGTGACAAATTCTAATAAGAAAGTGCTAAAATTTGAAATTAGGACTTTAACCCGTATACTAAGAAACAAACTTACTTTAAATTCTCAGAAAATTCTTTCTGTACTTAAAATCTCATAACAGCAAATCCTGGTTTTAAGCAGTATGATTCTAGGGAGTATATGATGTACTACAAATGTAACAAGTGCATTTGTTCTTTATGTGTAAAACTCTCCTTCATGGTGAAGCAGCTGTCAATGTCTTCCTTCTCTCTTTCCTTCCTTTGTTTCATTGATCAGGAATGGGCTCAGGGGAGGGGTAGAAGAAAACAAAATATAGTACATTGATTTACATGTAGAAAACCTTATATTATTCTATAAGGTCTATAATATATATTATTCTATTCTGACATAAGATCTTTCATGGAACTCACTATTCTCATTTCTGAACAAACCACATAACAAAATAAAGAACACACTTACAATGTCTGTAAACTGCAGTGCCACCCACATTTCACTGAGAGTATCCAGCAAAGGATGCTTAGAGATAAAGAAATAGACAACATTTAGAATTTTGATTCCCCGGAACATTCACCTCCTCTTTAGCTTAAAAAGAAAATAAAATAAAAAAAAAACACCAAAAAACAAAAAAAAACCACCCCTTTTATTTTAAATTCTTTCTTAATTGATATCTTTACAATACTAAATTTTATAGTCTTTCTCACACCCTCTAGTCTCTCTTTTTCAGTTACATGTAAAAAGTACATGGGTGGTAAATTGACTGAACATAGACACAAAATTTTATGCAGAGCTGAGTTCCTTCCAATCATATTTAAACAGCCCACTCCTACTCCCACAAGCCTTCACCCTTTATTTTCACCAGTCAGCTGTCATCTAACGAAAATATAATGAACAGAAAAATATGAAAACAGTGCACACTAGAGAGTAAAAGACTCAAGCATAACCTGGAATTGTGCCACATCTGGTGTTTAGCTCACACATACAGAGATTGTGTTACTGGGGTACTTATACAGTAGAGTGATGAAATTATAATATTTCACAATCTGGGGAGGAACAAGATGGGGGGTGCAGGGGAGGGAAGAAAAAGAAAAAAATCCTTGTGTTCCTCTAGGGGTGCTCCTGGTTTGATACATTTTTTTAAGACTGACATAGACATTTTCAAATACAATGAAAAAAATGGATAATGCTGCCATTAATGCCCTCTTCCTTGCTTGAAATAATAAAAGGAATTAAATAATAGTGTATATTGTGACTCTGAATATATATCATGCACAAATAATGAGTTATTACCTTACCTCAGTTGTTACTTGTGATGAGAAATACTCACCACAGAGATACATAATCTTTTGTCTTAAATAGTGCATCTTAAAATGAGAAAGGAAAGCAAATACTTGATATTATTTGCAGAACTACTTGGGAAAAAAAAGGAACTTTCAAAGTTTTCCACGAGGCGTCACCAAAGTCTTTACACAAGTTTTCATAACAGGCAGAAGACGTAAAATCTAAGTTATGTACTTTGTTTATTATGAAAACACTTTGTGTCAAAGTGGGGATGTTTGATGTTTAACTGATGTAGAAAGCCAGACTTCTTAAAGGAACCACTACTATCGTGCTTGTACTCTGAATAACATGGATTAATTTAGTCACTGGAAAGGTGTTTTGGATGTGCATAATCTGCACGTTACATTTCAATTAGCAAAACTCTATGACAAATACATGCTGTAAATAGCTCCAATACAGCTGTATCTGAAATATGAAATATGTCACCCACCATTTTTTTCATTGGTTGAAGAAAAAAGGATGAAAGGCCTTTGAAGACTGAGAAGTTCACAGTTTTAAAAGCCAGACAAGGGTGTGATTTGGGCCAAATAACAGGGGAAGAGTAGCCTGTTAAAGAATGACAACTTGTTATTCTGTGCTATGAACATATTACAATATGTAGTGCATCTCTTATCTGACTGAAAGAGTTTAATGGCATCTTAGGTGTTCTTATCTTAAAATTATGTTCTAATATAAAAATTTTGTTTTCCCACCTCCATTAGATCAGAAGCAAAAGATAAAAGCTATTCCCATTTCTCTACTCTTTTTCAGAAATTTTCAGTAAGCTTCAGCATAGTCTTCAATGATATTTATTGCTATTACATCAAGAGATAAACAAATGGTTCCTATAAAAGCAGGATATTAAAGGGAAGCTTTTACCTCAGCATGCAGAAACATTACAACAAATAAAACATACTGGATTGAATGAAAAAGGTATTTAGGCATCCATTTAATGTGTGTAATTGAATTCATTCAAGTTCAGATGCTAAGCCTTCACACTTTTGATTAGTTGTTGCAGTGATTGTTTGTAAATGTAAGTGTACTTAAATACCCTAAAAAATCCAGTAAATCCTCATGTCCTTTAGATATTAAAAAAAATAAAACTCAGCTCTTAAATATAAATGTTACTCCACAATCCTGAAAAGTCATCAACCTCTTTACTCCTTCAGAAAAGCAAGCTCTTGTTTTAACTGTGAACATTGAAATTTGCAAGTATCTGTCAGTATATCCATGTCTTTAAAAACAAAACAAAACAAAACAAACCCTGATCTATCTTATGCACAACATCGTCATCTTTCATATACCATTTTAGTGGATTTTCTTGGGGAGTTTTGGGGTTCTTTACTTTTTTTTTTTTAATTATTATTACTGTTTCTTGTGTGTTTTCTTTACAGTTTGCTTGATTTACTTTGGTCTGGTTTTAAACTTAGTTTAAAACTAGATAGTTTAAAATGATCTAATTTTAAACTTTTTGAACCTTTGGGTAAGAAGGTAATTTTGTTTCTTTCTTATTTTTCCTTTCTTCTGGATCAATAATCCTTCATCCAGGACTTCAAGTGAAATCCTCCTTTTAACTACTAAAGTTACAGTGGAAATATCATATCTGAACACAAAGAGCCCCTTGGGAATGCAAACAGATTCTTAGTTTCTCATTATCTCTTTATTTTCTTGCTTGACTGATTTTGTCCATGCATGCATGGTAGTAAGAAATGAGAAAGATCTTTCAGAGTTTGTTCAATGCTTTATTCAATATACAGAAAACTTACACACAAAACCACTTAGACAGAGCTAAGAATTACTAAACCTACAGATTATAAGATTCTTTTAAACATTTTTTTAAAGAGTCTACACGATCTGTTCATCTATCCAATACTGGATTTATCATGGCTAAAAATTTCTACCCTGCAGATAGGTTTTCACACCATTTAGTACATAAATAAAAATGAAAGGTTTACAAGAGCTTAAGAATGTAGTTATTTTTAAAGAATAATTTTTCCATCTCTACTAACTAGTACATAATTCTTTCAGTGGATGTTGGGTTATCTTTCACAATAAAGTTCAGGACAAGACCATTAAAATAATCTAAATCTCATCTTCTACACCAAAGGCATAGGAAACCAGGAAAAGGGACATAGCAGGTAGGTCAGGAGGGTGTAGTATGAACCTACAGTTCAATAGTATCAAAGGCAGAAATGGTTCTGAGGGAATCTCTATGTCTGTATTTACTATTAATTTTTATTTTGTAGAGTATCCTGAGTAGGAAGGCACCCATTAGGATCATGGAGCCAAACTCCTGGCCTGCACAGGACATCCCAGAAATCACACCACGTGTCCAAGAACATTGTCCCAACACTTCCTGAGCTCTGCCAGGCTGGTGCTGCGACCACTTCCGCGAGGAGTCTGTTCCAGCACCCAACCACCCTCTGGGTGAAGAACCTTTTCCTGATCTCCAGGCTAAACCTCCCCTGGCACAGCTCCAGGCCATTCCCTCGGGTCCTGTCGCTGGTCACCAGAGAGATCGGTGCCTGCCCTTTCACTTCCCCTCATGAGGAAGCTGTGGACAACCATCAGGCCTCCCCTCAGGCTCCTCTTCTCCAGGCTAAGGAAATCAAGTGACCTCAGCCCCTTCTTGTACAGCTTGCCCTTCAGGCCATTTACCATTTCATGGCTCTTCTTTAGACACTTTCTAAATAGCTTTACGTCTTTCTTGTGTTGTGGTGCCCAGAACTGCACAGGGCTGTTGAGGTGAGGCTGCACCAGAATTGTTTAATTTGTTTCAACGTTTCCACTGGTTTCACACTACTTTCCCCTTTTTTGCACATCATAATCTGAAAAAAATAAAATTTCAATACAGGAAAAGCAACAGAATAAAGACTTTAAAGTCAACATATGATGATGTTGCTTAAGTAGCTCTTTTCCATCTGTCTCTCAGGGCTCAGCGCAGCTCCTCCTCATACACAGAGATTATTTCATATTCTCTTACAGATGCTCAGGTTTTTCAACTCTTGTTGCCTCTTGAAAATAATAATATTATCCTCCATATGTGCGTGTTTCAGGACCTATTTCTCCCATGTGCTGATGAAGATTCCTCACAGAGACCTCAACTTCGCCCTATTTTATTTCATTCAATTGTTACATTTTCACTCTTGCAGAGGTTTTAAGGTGCATTCATAAAGTGCAACAACTCTTAATTTTCAGACCTTTGTGCAATTCTCCTCCCCTTTTGCCATAGCATTCTCAAACTCTGAATTTCCCTGAAGCAACTATTGTACCAGGGTTCATAAGGGCGTGGAAAATTAAATGCAAGAATAGAATACAGGATGGTTTCCTGAGAAGAAAAATTCTTGACTGTTTGCCATGTAGAAAATATAGCAATGTGTAGATCTGTTGATTTATAGATTTCAGTGGCTATTCTGTCTATAATATTGTCTGGAACGGTTTACACTGTAGAGGAAGAACAGAGAATATGGATCTCATGGCACAGTGCTCAGATAAGCAGAAATGTATTTTTGAACTATAGGAATTTCAGGCAATTCTTGGAATGGGGAGGATTAAGAAAGTATTGTTGTGATGAGAATTGAATAGCATTCTTTGATAGTTCAGGCAGAAAGGACTTCAGGGAGTCCCTGGCTGAAAACAGTCAGCCATGATACCAGATTACTTAGAGTTTTATCCAGTCTGAATACTTGGTTGCAGTTGTGTGATGTTTAACAACCCCTGTGATCAAATAGAGTCATTCCCAACTGAATCTATTTAAATGATGTTTTTTACCAAATTAAGTTTAAAAAAATATAATTTATAAAGTTTAATACTTAATTACAAAATAGCTATAAACTAGACTTGGGCATAAGCTGGGATACTGGTACTGTGTATCTGAGCTATACAAATATCAGAAACATGCCCTGAACTGTATTTATTTAATTTAGTTCTGTAGTACATCTTGCACTGCAAGGAAAAGTGGTTTGTAATAAGTGGCTAAGCTGTCCCAGTCCCTTTGTGTTTTAAAGATTGATGCTTTATTACTTGTGTTTTGCATGTTATTCTCTTTTCCTCTAATGTGTCAGTGAAGCTGAGAAATAAATCCATTCAAACTGAAAACCATTTGCTATATCAATAATAGGCAGCTTTTCATCTGTAAACAGGAAAATATGTAATTTATTGTGTCACTACTTTTGAAATATCTTTGGTTTTTCTGATGTCTTAATACACTTCCCTGGTCAAAAATCCAAGTGTCCACAAAAATGCTATGAAATTTTGGATCAGAAACAAAATCAGACTGCTTTCTCTCTAGATGTTTAATGTCCAAAATATATTAATTAAGGTACTTAGTGTTCTACTCTCAAAATACAACAAATCAAATTCATCTTTTGCATTTCAACATATGTAAATAAAATATTAATATGGTATAAGGAAGTCTAGACAAAAATCACTGTATTCTTTTGACTGTCTATTGGAGCTCCTATGCAAGATTTTGCTGCCACTTGTATCAAAACCAAGTGTAACATCTCTCCTCCAACATATTCATATAGGGTGGGATTAATCATAATACCTTTGGACTTCTACTGTGTAGATACCCTTATAAAGTAATCATCTAGACTCCCTTAGGAATTAAATAGGAATTTTCAGGAGGTATTTGACTTGACCTATCTTAAACTTCTACCTCAAGAGTGAAAAAGATGCTGACTATCTGGAAAAAGTCTTGAATCCAGGCTCATGACAAAACAAGAATGTTGCACATGTACACACGCACATGCAGAACCATGCACATGAGCACACACAGTTCCAACAAAAACCCAACAAAAACTAGGACTAAAAATTAAGACCTTTAGTGGTTTCTTTTGTTTGGTTGGTTTGGTTGTTTTTCCATTTGTGTTTTTTTGGGGAAGCTGATGCCTTCTACCACGTTTGTAACTATAATTTAAATGAACTTTTTAAAAATACATTGGCTTTTAAAAATTTTATTCTCAATAATGTTAAAGAAATCTGCTGACAGAGTTATAAATAGAAAGGTCCATAAATTTACAAATTTCTCATGATTGCTGCTAGTAGTACAAAACCAGTCCAGATCCACCAAAAGTATTAATTCAATTTACACTCCATAGAAAAGATATTGCTTCAAATAGATAAAATCTAAATACAAAATTTCTGTCATATATGAGATCCAGTGATTATACACTGGAAAATAGAAAAGCTTTCTTAAATTTTTCTTTTTTTTTTACTTTTAATAGTTTTTTCATCACAATGACTTGATAATTTCCAAAGATATTATCTGGCATACTACACTGCTAACAGTCATTAAAATAGCTTTTTAAAGCTCTACATTTGTATAGAACATGTTGTTGCTCAGAAATGAACATCATTAAATTAGGTGCTCATTTTATGTTGTCTAACATTGAAGCTCATTAAAATAAGCACCTCAGACTGCAAAACAAAGTGGTTGTCAATAGAGAAAAAGATGCACTTCCAAGGCAGAAGTGATCCCATCCAACGTTCTATGGAATGTGTATGCTTCTTTCCCTCTGTTTTATTGGAGACATAGTTTATGTTAAGAACTTCTCTTTCAAGTATCTAATGTTAGGATAGATAAAGCCAAGCGTGAGTGATTTGCCCTAAACAAATCAGGTTTAGGCAGCTGCATCTTCAACTCATTTCTCTGTCTACTTGCTTGCAACTGTTTATAGCACAAGTTGCTCCCTCGTCAAGGAAGCTGACCACACTATTTCAGAGGGCCAGCAGTCTGCCTTACATTGGATTTGAGTTTAGGTGGCTTCCCACCAGAGTAATTGTCCATGCAGGATAATACTGATGTTTTTTTAACGAATCCTCATTCATTAATCACAGTCCAGCTGTTTCCCACAGGAAAATGCCATACGACTGAAGAGCTGTTACCAGCCTGGCACCTGCCCCCGTCACTTTACATCCTACAAAGTCATTCTGATTGCAGTTACTTTCATTTACTTTGGAGTAGTTTGCAGGCAGAAATGGCAGGCAGATAACCATAAAGGTCTTCAGAATAAACAAATAAGTTCTAGACTTATTATGTAGGTCAAGAAATTATATTTATCTATGTAAAGGTCTTTGCAAACAGTCTGGTCTTTTTTTTTACTACAGAAAATAGCCAGCAAAACAGAACAAGAAAGTTAAATGGATTAATCAGTCAAAAAGCTCATTAATGTAAGCATTCATGTATTACCAATAATTGATAAACCAATAATTGATAAACAGCTGGTTCACCTGACCATAGCAGTTATATCATCTTGAGCATCTTGCATTCTTAATTTAAGTGCATTTAATATTTTCAAAAACATAAAGATTTTTTTTTCCGATATCTTCCTATCTTAGTTGTTTACATAGAAGAAAAAAGAATCTTGGGATATTTCTGAGCAGTAACAATTATCCTCATCATTCATCACATTATTTTCTTCATGTACATGCACAAAGGATCAAATAATATTAGAAAATCAACCTTTACATTTCTTGTGTGTGTGCAGAGGAGAGAGACATAAGGTATCTCTAGTTGATTCAGAAATTCAGAACACTGGAAAACTCTCTGGATGTACGTCAGATAGAAAAGAACACTTGGTGCTCAATATTAGACAAAGATAACCTGAGTGTAAATGGCAAACCTGCATCTAGGCTACAGGACATGAGCAATTCATTCTCCTGATGTGAGATTTGTTCTCCTAATCAAGGCAGATCAGATCAAACACCATTTGGATCCCTCCCTGGCTGAGCACCAAGCTTTCCTTACAAGACTCACCTCAGAGACGAAGGAGGAAGCCGCAAACTTTGAGTTGACATACAGTCCCCTCAGTATCCTGTCAATATAGGACACACACATTAAAGAAATGAGTAACTGGACTGTTTTTAAAGCCAAATTTTTCACAAATAGGAAGGACGATCATGTTATTTTTCTATAAATCCTTGAAAATAAGCAGGTTTTTGAAAAGTTACGTGCAAAACACAGTGTGAATTCCAAAAAGAAAAATCTTAAGATTCTTGCAGCCTGCTTTCATAAATATGTAAACAATTTAAATTGCTTACCTTTATAATGGAATCTGTTCAATCAGTAAAGTTTTTTTTTTAACTTCACAGTGAACAGGAAATTGCAAGATGACTTTTTTATTATTATTTTGTGTAATTTAGACAACAATTGTACTAACTCATTTCCCACTTATTATTTTCTTTCAGTTCAGAAGGAAAATAGTTTGACCTACAATACAGATTCTCTTGGTATTTTGTCAAATTTATTTTACGCCAGCAGCAGTCACTGATTTTAATTGAATAGAAACAACAGCTCTCATCCTGTGTGTCACATTGCTGGATTTTGTATCATTGAATTTCAATCTGGTTTCACTGGGACCTGCCAAGTGTGGCTTACGCCAACCTCTGAGTCTCCTTGCTATACCCCTTTCCAGGACAGCACTGTTTGCCTTTTGTCTATTCTCTGATTAAATTGACACCATTTTACCTTTTGTGACTCCTGTGTCGTTTTCTGTTGACAGCATCTAGCAACGGTAACAAACCAATGTCCTTGTGGAAGGGGCAGAAACCATTGATTGTCTGGGTGTATTAATGCAGACCCTTTAAAAGTTGTGCAGACAGGGCTTTGTGCTTACTGGCAGCTGAATGGGGGCTGGCAAAAGATGCTGTAGATGCTATTAACCACAGATAAGAGTCAGCACCTTCTATTCAACAGCAATGTCACTTTGTACATTTGAGGGACAGTTGGTAGTGAAATTTTTTAAAGCCTCCCTGTACACATCCTAAACTGATACTATTTAAGGCAGAAGAATGGAAATAGTTTTCTGATTAGAGTGATGTTGGTAGGATGCTCATATAATTTCCAGGGAGCTGAAACACTTAATTCAATCCATCTTCACTTCACAGCTAAAATCTCTTTAGAACAACAAGATAGGCCCTGCTGACATGAGAGGTTAAATGTTTACCATAGATAGGGAATTTATAATTGCCTTTTTAGAAATGAATGATTAAAAGTGGTTACAAGAAGCACCTGGCTATATAAGTCTTATCCATAAAACACAAGGGAGATGTAATAATTATGTCAAGTCCTTCCACAATGATCTTTTAAAATGGGATAGGAAAATGAAAATACCAAAGTCTTAAAACTGTGAACTTTAAAAAACATCTGCATTTAGAAATAAAATTTCTGAGAAGTGTAGAATGGTACTTTTTCAAGCTTACATGCCTGAATATGAAACACTTAATCAGCCCCCCTTCTGTTCAGCAACAATATCAGACACACTTCTGTCATAGTTGCAAACAATTTCAGTGTGTTTTCTAGATTAGAGAATTTTCCAAGTGTTAGAGTAGAAACAAGGATGGAACCTTTGTCTTCCTTCTGCTCAGTTTATATTATCACAAACAGCATAAATCATCTAAAGTATTTTGAACTTTTACCAACATGATGAAAGCATAACTGTCCTCACGTTTCACTCAGAAACCAAACATTTCATCCTGATCCTAAATGACTCTGTGAACAAATTAAAGTATTGATGGCACATAAACATTTCTGATCCAAAGTTATACTGTATAGTAGGATACACTAGCTCATGCACAGTGCAACATCAAAGTAACTGGCTTTCCCACCACAGCCGGCTCACTTCTAAGTCACTAGTGGAATAAATAGCCACTTATAAGCACTAGTGGAATAAATTCAGCCTGTCTGCATTCACTCATTTAAACATTTCCTAACTACTGAAAGGTATTGTAGAAGCAGAAGGGAAGTGCAAGTCCCCACTGACTCTTGGAATAAAGTAGAAACCAAGTAAAAATAAGCAGAAGCTACAAATATGTACTGTTATGCACAAGATGGTATGCGTTGTATATTATTTTGAGGATAATTAAAATAACACGTGCTGTGACATTATACATTCCTATCCCATAAGCTCAGTAGAATGATATTTACTTTATTGAGTGCTTTTCTTCACAATGGTTATTGTTTTGTTCCACTGTGGCACTGGGATGCTGGCATAGGTAATTATTCACTACCTATGGTTTTGAAAATATATTTCTCATTATAAAATATGTAATGAGCTCATTTCTCTTTTGGTTTTGCTTTTAAATTTCACATTTTAGCATAAAATAGAGAGAATTTTTTTTTATTTGGTAAAGAAAAGACCAAAAAAAGTGAGTATTATTTCATTTGTATTCATAATTGCCATAGTAAGATTCATTACAAAGTCTTTACAAAACATTTAGATCTATATTAGAAAAATACATGGCAATTTACTGCAGTTCTGTATACATGACCATATATATTACTGGAGTGCTATTGCAGAAAAGCTCTCCAGTTGAGATGAAACATCTCTAAAGAGATGCTCTAAGGAGAATTTGGTGGTGTGTGTGTTTCCACATATACACAAAAAGCAAGTACTCAGAACATAATTTTAAGTAACCTCAAATATTAATTAGACATTTCCAAATTGATAATTATTGTTGCTATACTTGAAATACACCACTGGATATCTAAAAATAGACATTCTTCCAATAGAAAGGATATTGAAATATTTTTTGTATGTTTGGGTGGCATAAATGAAATAACATCTTGTTGCAATCATAACTGATATATATCTGTCAAACTAGATACTGATGGATAGTTTTGGTGCTGTTTATCCAGCTCTGAGAGAACAGTGATGTCTGTGACACTCAAAGGTTGCTGTAATTAAACTCTCAATCCATCTGTGCATAGGATTTGAAAATATTTTCAAGAATAGAGTGTTTTCAGTCATTGTACATGTTTATTTTGGCTTGTTCAGGGACACATTATCCTGTGCAACTTTCCAGAACAGTTTGTAAGGAAGTTGCCTTCAGTATGTTTCACTGAAACAGAAGGCAGCAACTATTTAAAGTATTTAAAGGTTAACTTAGATGTTTTTCCTCTACAGATTGTAAGATGCTTCTTTTGTAAGATTTACTGACAGTACCAGAACATAAATTAGGACAGAAAATGCTTTTGTTTTTTTTTTCCCTTTTCTTCTCTGGCATTAAATATTTTATAGCTATCAAATGTGTAGGCGGTGAAACTACACTAGGACCAGAGGCCAAACAACTGTAAAGGCAGAGAAGAAATACAAGGGAAAAAGAAATCTACTGACTCTGCGGATAGTTGCATTTCAGGGTTGTTTTTTTTCTTTTTCTATGAGTAATCATTTCAAGAAAGTTCTATTACTGATTTCAACACCTGTAGCAAAAGATACTTTGCAATCATGAGCTTATGAATTGACAGACATATATGAAGTACTCAGAATGATTGAAAACACTTCTGGAACTCAAATAGGAGTGTATGTATTCAATAAAAGTTTCAAAGGCCCCCTAAAGGAAAAGCAAAAATCAAGGCTTGGAAATTAATATCAAAATGGTAGCAGAAAGTAGTGCTGATTAGAAAACTACATTTTCATCTTCCTAGAAACTTCAAAAACAACAAAAACCAAACCAAACAAACAAAAACTCTCACAAAAACAGAAATTTATCAACCCAATATTTCTGTCAGAAAATGAAATGCACAGAATTCTAGCATCAGCATTCAACACTATCAGTAAAAGTTACTGTGTTGAAACATCCACCTGAACTTCCCATCCACATAATTGAGTTCAATCCCTTGTACTGTCTCAGCTGTGCTTTCACCATTCCAGATCCACTTGAGTCAAGCAGAGTACAGATGTAATGCTAGTTATTGTCATTATAGAAAGGAGGGATATCCTTGGTTTTGAAACCATCAGATTTGTGACAAGTATTCCTGGTCTGGAATTATATTTCATCAAATATATTCTATATTCTTCCATTAATGAAGAAATAATTAATGTGTTACTGTTACACACTACATAATAATGTAGTTTGTTTCAAGAAAGTTCTACTACATAATAATGTAGTGTGTTACTTTCCTTGTAAAATAATAGCTTCAGGGAAAACAGACAAAAATATTTTTCTTTTCCTTCTACAAGAAACTGTTGAAAAATGTGAGAACATGACAAAGATCTTTTTTTAAAAATAGGATCATCGGAATCTTTTAAACAAGGGTCTTTAAAAAAAAAAAAAAACAAACCCCAAACAAATCTTTTTTATCAATTCTAAACATTTTGCAAGTAAGTAATATATGCCTGAAAATAAACGTTTACAATTAATTATTATATAGTCCTCACAGTTCTGAATTGTTTGGAGGCTTATGAACGTGTTTGTTTGCCTCACTAACCCTACTGTCCTCACTTCTGTGTGCTCAGCCACATGCCAGATACACTTTGGCTGCTGCTTCTTGTTGCAGCTGTTTTTGTGTTTCCTATAAGCTGCAGTTCTGAACAGGTGCTGGTGTCATTATTTGTCTGCCACCAGGTCTTGCACGTTTATGTAGCTGGACACTTCTATCATAAGAATCAATAAAAAGGAGGAAGTAAATGAAAAGAAAATTATTGTCTGAAGAGTGGGAGCTAGAGCCACTGCTGATTTTTCATTCTGTATTTTATCTACATAGCAAAAAAAGCTATACAGCTAATTAGAAACCAGAAATTATGGTGCAATATGCTGAATAAACTACCAGGTGGAAAATATGTCGTTAATATTTAAATATATAATTAAAAATAAGTAGTTTGGGGGGGGTGGGGGGGAGGGAATGTTCATAAGCAAATGTTCGCAGTAAGAATTTTCAACATCTGTTTCTACTAACTAATTTTAGCTTCTGTTTTTTTCAAGTTTATTGTATTGCAGTAAATCAGTAAAAAATGAAAGGAAGATGAAACAAAAAGAGCTCAACTAATGGAAAGCAGTTTCAGTTTGGTCCTCAGGATATTTTTGATTTATTAAACTGTATGTCAACATGCCTAGAGGTGAGAGTGTAAGTTAAAAGAACAGCCTAGATGACAAAGGGAATTGGGGAACAATAAAATCATTTAGGCTACCTATAGTATTCATATAAATATAAGCTGACACTTTGCAAAAGGTCACTGTACTTCATAAATCATAAGTTTAGAAGGGACCCTGAAAGATAAGGTATTCCATCAAGTAGATGTAGTCACCACTAACACATTTTTGTCTGCTCTTCTGAAAACAGTTTCCATTTTCTGAATGCTTTCCTGTTTTGCTCAAGATCATGCAGTTTAGCCAGGTTTATCACTCATAACACTTCATATTTTCCTTCACAAGGCTCACAGTTTGTGGCAAATCTTTTCATACAAATTCCTATTTCTCTTGAAGTTTTCACTCCTGTTTTGGTTCAACTGCATTTCTGCTATCCGATTTTGAAGAATATAAATGTAGCCATTTCATACTTAGTCTTTCTAGGTAGGCTCCACATACATATTCCCAATCAGTTCTCAATTAGGTAGAATAAAATAAGTTAATTAGAATCACATCCTCAAGATGTTTTCTACATCTTCTGTACAGCTAGATTGTTATTAATGCCTTCCAAGAATTTGTGGATCAGTATAGCAGGGGATTCATCTTATCCAGCTGTTGAAATCAACAATGCAGACGAAGAAACCTGACTGTGTCATTCAAAGATTCAATGATAGTCAGCAGAGAAATGAAGTGCTTGGCGTATATCATTCACCAACTGCATACCAAGAGAGGGCTGCTCTTACTCACCAATCATATCAATCAGTTGAGAAAACACTGTTGATTGAGGGAATAGTTTTGATTCACTGACCAGTTGGGCCTTATAAAAACTACAGCTGCTCTCATCATAGAATCTGTTAAATTCCTCTTGGCTACACAAGGAATCGCAGAATATTCTGAGTTGGAAGGGACCCACAGGGGTCACCACATCCAGCTCTTAAATGAATGGCTCTTGCAGGGATCAAACCCATAACCCTGAGACACACATTAGAGCACAATGCTCTAATCAGCTGAGTTAAATATCTGTATAATGCTCACTGGAAAACAGTGAAAAAATTTAAGTTTTTCTTCCTACTGTATCACATAACAACTTCAATTTACTTGATTTCCATGTAGGTGTCATTGTACTGAGACACTGATAACAAGCAGTTTATATTTATACATCCACCCAAAAGTTTAAAACTGATGGTTCTTGTTATTTTTTTTCCTGGTTCTTTCACACTTTGCATGTGAAAAGTTAGATATGCTAGTTGTAAAATTTCGGGAAATGGTTTACTTGGTTTGTAAACAGCTCAATATTTCTTTTGTCTTAAAAGTCTATGTTAGAAAAGAGTACTTCATTTTGATTTGAGAAAATGCCAACTGTGAAAGCAAGCAACATGAGCAATTAACCAAGTGGGCTTTGCCTTTTATTTTTAACTGCTTGTCAATGAATTTACCACCCACAGCCTTCTCTGTGGGTGTATGCACGTGCAGAGGATATTTTTCAGGGCTGCTTAAATTCTACTACAAAGATAGCATGGGAATTGTGTTTTTAATTTGCTTATTCTTTTATTTCTCTGATCTATGCACTAGAAGTTCTTAACACAAACAAGAAATACACTCTATGCTGCGATTAGAAATTCTAAAATAGTGTGCTAACTGAGGTATTGGTTTTGTTAAATGAAGACTTATGCAGCCTGCGGTTGAGGACAGCTTATTTTAATAGTATCAGAAATTATGTGTATTTAGCAACTTTGGCAGATCTTCTGTCAAAAGCAGTGGATCTGAACCCCTTAGCCTTTACAGATTTATGGTATGTGTTTGATCTATTAGAAAATGTTACCATCTCTTACCTCACATTACTGCACAATATACTCTTTTAAAATAATGAGTTAGAGCAGCTAAATGTAACTCTGGTATTTCAAGTTCCACAGTAATGTACAAAGTGCTTGTACTTTTACAGGCTGACATTTTTAATGGTAGGTTAAATCAGGCACCGATATCTGGATTGGTGGGAATGAGGTAACAAAATTGCTACTCTTTTGCTTGCCACATTAACAAGAGACTACAAGAAAGAGCAGGGTTGCAAGCAACATATAGCTCCATGACACCAAGGAACTAAACAGCAAAGGATAATAAAACACACAGTGACACAAGAGGTTTAAAGAAGAAATTTCAAAAATTTTCACCAGATAATATTTATTTTTAATTAAAATAAAAGCTAGCCTGTAAACACAACAGTCAGTAGTAGATCTAAATCAGAAAAAGACAGAATTTCTAGGCTAATGATTAATTGGAGAAGTCGCTGAATAAGATACTATTGCCCATGTTACACAAGAGGTTAGGCTAAATGACCATAACATTTTCTGAATATATAAAAGTAGATGTTCGTGCCTTAACAGAATACAACTGGAGCTTCCTAAAAATACCTTTTTTTTATTCCACAGTTTGTGTCTGAGGTTGCACTGAAAGCATTTTCTCTTCAGACCTTGAGAAAGTGATGGGCACCTTTTTTCTTATAGCTTCTATCTTTTTGTATACCATTTCTTTTAAACAAGAGAAGGGCAGTGTGCAAATTCTCACACTACTGATTAGAGACTGATTTCAACATCATGGTGGAGTGATCTTGGCCACCTGCCTGACCCTTACTCAGCTGCTCTCTTCTTCTCTGCTCCACAACATCACAAGGGGAGAAAATAAGCTGAAAAAGCTGATGGGTTGAGATAAAGAAAGGGACATGACTTGCCAGTTGCTCCAACAGAGCTCAACTCAAGGAATATTAATTTAATTTATTATTAATTTGAAAAAGAGTAGAATGGTGAACCAAAACAAAAAGAAATATAAATCACCTTCTCACACACACACATTCTTCCCCAGGTTCAGATTCACTCCTTCATTACTGAATCCTCTACTACCCCCTTCTGAGTGGCACAGGAAAGACAGGGCGTAGAGGGTTGTGGGTTCTCTCTGCTTTTCTTGCCCTTAACACTTTTGCTCTGCTCCTGTAGCATAGGTCTATCCTACAGGCTACAGGTGTTTTTGGGTCCTGTTCTTCTGTTGCAGTGTGGGGTCATCCATGGGCTACAGTGTGATCTGCTTCCAGTGGTTCTTCATGGGCTGCAAGGGAATCACTGCTTTGCTGTCTGGAGCATTTGTTCCCTCCCTCTCTCCCCACCACCTTCTTGTGTCACCTTGCTGCCTGCAGGACTGTCACTCACTTTTCACTCCTGACTTTCTTGTATATGTTAGCACTGAGAAGCCACCACCTGGGCTTATGGGCTTAGCCATGCTCTACAGCATGCAAGGCAGTCCCAGCCTCTCTTCCCAGAACCCATACCTGAAGTTCTCTGCTGACAAAACATTGCCAACTACACTCAGTGAAGTCGTTGATGTCTTCCCTATATGTTTTTGATTGTCTGGGTTCTTTTTTCTTGGTTTCATTTGGTCTTATTTTTTTCTAGAATGACACAGCTGTAAACAGAGATGACACTGGGGATGCTACTTTTACTCAGAGGCACCATTCTTTGTTCCTCTTTTATTTAGCAGTTTTGCCAAATATCATTCTTCCAGTGTCACAGCGTTTTCCACTTTGTTCTTATGGCCAATGGCAGGAGGTCTTCTATAGTCCTTGTATACCATCCTTGTTTTTACATAATTTAATTAAATGGAAATAACTGTGGTGGACTGCCTAATACAGGATTATAGTGGCTTTATTTATCCCGAAACATATCCATAATTTGAAACACACATCACTATGAACAGAAAATAATGCTGGCATCTCAGAAATGTGTTGTAGGTAGAGAAGTGTCAATAAAGAAGCTTCATGAATTTTAGTTTTTACACAACTTCATGTTTTTCCATTTTGCAGTTTGAAGATGTTTGGACTTGTAGCAAAATTAACTGCAATCTGTGTCTCTGTTTAGGAAAAAAGCTAAACTCAAAACCTAAAGAAATCTATCTAAATTAATCTAGAGACTGAATCTTCTCAGCAAAGTAACTGGTTTACTTTTTCTTCTCAAATGAGTCTAAAAGTCTACACAGAAATTCAGCTTTCCTCGCTTCCCCTCCCCCTCCCCCTCCCTCCCCCTCCCCCTCCCCTTCCCTTCCCTTCCCTTCCCTTCCCTTCCCTTCCCTTCCCTTCCCTTCCCTTCCCTTCCCTTCCCTTCCCTTCCCTTCCCTTTCTCCTTTCTTTTTCATCTTTTTCTTTCTCAAATTTAGTGGCGTTATAAATTACCAAATCGATGACCAATTTATAAAAAATTTAAGAACTATTTATTGGGTTAATTACAAAAAAAATTGAATTTTGAGCAACCACCACAATCAAGACAGCGTCAGTCCCGAGAACCAGCGCTGGGTGAAACCAGAGGTTCGACCAACGGAGTGACGGCGTCCCCTCAAAGGTTCACACCACGTGTTTCCAGTGTCCAGTTTTATACAGTTCATTCTGCCTGAGGCAAAGATGACCACATCTTTCTATTCACTTCTTCGAATGCAAATCTATTTCTATACATACGTTGAAATAGACAAAGACAGTTTGCTGACAGAAGTCTGGGCGCACAGGAGAAGTTTGCTTTCACATGTAATGAGTTGGTATGGGTTCCTGAGTGCCCAGACGAAATCAGGGCGAGTCTGAATCTCGTGAAATTCTTGGGACTCTGCAATCAATCATGAGCCAGGAAGGCCCCGATGTTATCTCCCAGGTGCAGGAGAAAAAGAAATCATTGTTGATGGTTCAGGAAGGTCCCATTCAGATGTTAAACAGGCCTGATGCTATCTCGATGCTGCCAGGAATTAGTTACAATTTTGAATAGAACGCTATTCCTGGCTGGGGAGGTTAAAACATAATTTCTACAATATTTTATACCCACACACATCTATTTATACAGTGTGAATTGCGCGAGGGCGTACTTGGCCCTAATGTCCGGCTAGCAATGCGGAAGGGAGGTGGCCGACATCCCCGGCGCATGTACTGCCAGCCCCCCTCGGCGTCTTGGCCTTGGGCTGGGCTGGATGCACGGTGTGGATGGAAAGCGCAGAAGGATGAAGAAAAGAGGCGTCCACCAGCTGGGGGCTAACTGATTTATTAAAGGCTCGGATGACACTGACCAATAGGGTGAGTGCCAACCAGCAAATGGCATCGAACAAGGGGGAAAGCAAGTTTTTAAAGGAAGGGGTGGAGAGAGGAGGGAAGCCCAACTAGCCAACCAGGGAGAGGTACAAACATAACTGGCATAAGGAACTATCCAATGAATACAACATAAAGGAGGGGCCCCGGGACCACAGCCAAACACAACCCCCAGAGAGGCGAAGCTTCCAGAAAACTGGGAGGAGTGGGGGGTGATTGACTGGGCCCTGGGAAGAGGAGAAACTTACATATAAGGTGTGCAGGGGAGGGGAAATTATATAACAAAGGGAGATTGGCAGTTGAGGGGGAAGGGGGTAACTAGGGAAACCAACTGTCAGGAGAGGCAGTGGCGGGAAAATCGGGGAAGGGAGGAACCATTTGTACATAAGCAGGGGGGAAATACATAAAATGGGGGAATAACTGGGGAAATTAAATAACACAACACAGCAGTGAATTAACTCCATTACATATCACAGTGGTATACATGACAGTGGTATACAGCACTGACATGATTTTGAAGCAAGAATTAAATCTGTTCAAGTTCGGATTCTGAGGTGAATGTCTCCCAATGGGACACATCTCAATTATGCATCAGTTTTACTTGTAGCTCCTACATTACTTGTAGTTACTAATTTTCTATTTTGCTTGTAATTATTAAGTTTCAATACACCTGAAAGCTAGAAAATACTTTTCCTCTTTTGTGTGAGTACATAGTTTATTCCCATGTGCTTTATTTCTTTTAAGCTGCACATTTTTTTATTTTATGACAGGATTTGGAGAATGTTACACCCCCAAAACCCCAGCAAGTGATAGTGGATGTAACAGTTTCCCTAGGAGATTCCACACTAGCATCCAGAGTAAATATGGTTGGACTCCAAGTTGCTGTTACGGCTAAAGCAGGAGGGTAATACTATGGAGGAAGAAAAGTTTTTATTGGACTAGGAAAAGCCACAAGATGTCAGTTGGCTCACTGTTCTAGAGCCCAGAGTTTCTCAATACATTCTTCTAGATGAAAGAATGTGAAATATTTAGGGCAAGAAAGGCTGTCATTTGTACAGCCATCATCATCATCATGCAGCCACCCATCTCAGACAGGAGCACCTTTCTGCCAGCCTTCTAACACATGGATATTGCCTTGTATTCCACAAGATTTTGCATTTCAAGTATTAAAACCAATAAATAAAACTTGTTTGTACTGAATCATGTAACCATACCTTTAGACCTTTTATTTTCCTTTTCACAATTAAGAAGGAAAAACAGTCCTGCAGGCTGAAATTCTCATCTGACTCCAGCCATGTAGCACTGAAGAGCCTAGAATAAAATAATCACCTTTAAAATAGATGCTGAGTATTAGAGGACAGTTCTACCCATAATACCTGCAAATAACTGCATTTTTTCCTCTGGAAATGTACCAAAAGAAATAGTGTAACTAAATATTTTAACTTTAGACTGGAACTCGATGTGAAAATATAATTTGCTGTCTTAAAACATCCACAGTAGCAAGACAAGCTTCTTTATTACTGACTCAAAAACATTCTGCAACTGGGTTGTTACAGCCATCACTTGCTGGGACTTTTTCCTGAGTTCTCTGAAATTCATAGCCATGGGTTTTCAGATTTAGAGAATATATTTTTACCAAGTAGTCCAATATTTTAGATACTTCCTGATCTTGTCTGTCCACAACCGACATTTTGCTTTTATCATATACTTAGATAATTTTTATTTTTTACAATATTTTCCCCTACTGGAATGAAAATAGAAATACTACCAGAGAGTTATAGTGTGGCTTTGTTGTTTTGCTTTTTTTCTGTATATCAGTGGGCTTTGCCACTATACTAGAACCGTAAACAATCCGTCCATCTTTTACTTCTTTGCTTTTCTCTTCCATTTTCTTTCATGCCTCTGGAAATCAAATTGTAGCTCATAGCGCTTTGAACAGTACTGTAGTTCTTTGATCTGGCGCTTAGCCAGTGAATTTGCACTGGATGTTGAACTGAAGGAAGCTTCAACAATCTCCTCAGGTAAAACCCCAGGAGTAAAAATGAGCTCTATTCTCCCATTAGGTTGATCTTGTTGTTTAATGGGAAAGGAACATCTATTTTATAACTATTTTAGGAAGTTTAATAAGACACACTATAAAAGAAGTGGTTCTGAAGGCATGAACATATCTGAACTGAAAGTAGTTATCAGAAACTGATTCTTACTTTCTGTGTGGAACTGGTATTTCTTTCAGTGTTTCTCTCCATTATGATCCCCTCATGGAATTTCTACTTTTCTTGGATCATAAATCCAGATGATTGCACAGATCATCTGGGTCGCTTGACAAGTGTGATACAGCAAAAATTGGGTTAGCCTGCATTACTTAGGCTGTTATGAAATATATGTGAAATCTACAGACATCTTTTAGGAGCTAGGTGTGAGCAGTTCCAATATCATAAGCTTGCAATCAGTTACTCAGTTTAGGGTTACTTTTAAAGGTCCTTTGGATACACATTTTGTTGATAGACTTTTTCATATATCAGCTTGTCAGTAGTCCACACTAAAATATGATGTTTTGAAAATGCAGTCCCTGAACTCAGATATAAGATTGTTACTCTGAGATTGAAAGCAAAACATGACATTTTCTTTGATAACAAAAGAAAAGTTATACACTATTGGAAAAATCTTGTCACAATGTCCTGTGTTAAACAGTTCAAAAATAACTTATTTTTGTAGGTCATCATTGATGTGTTGAAATTGTAGATATTGAAGCACTTATTTTTCAATTACAATCACAGTCAGTTTTGTTTACTATTTATAAATGGGAATAGAATTATCCACTGAAATTAAAATAAAGCATCACTCTTATGAAGCTCTGTATATGCTTCTCTAGAAAGTTTAGAGGATCTAATTACTTAAAAGAGAGGACTGTGAAACCATCTCACTAATTTTCCAGTATCCTAAAGGACATCCTAATAATTCTAGTCATTATATGCTTCCATGGATACTCAATACTCCTAAGCATATATTAATTTCACTTTTTGACAGGTAGTCCCACAGATGGATAATATAAAAAATGACAGTTTTAAAATTTCTGTATTATAGTGAACTATTTAGGAGATACAGAAGAAACTTACAAAGGTTCAAAACTAAAGAATTTGTGAAAAATCTCTGAAGAGCAGAAGAACTATGAAAGTTACAGTATCATCTTCTGGACTGGTTGTCATTTTACTGTCTGTTTACTGTTATTTGTTCCAATATTCTAGGGAGACATGCTGAATTGTTTTTCCATCTGAATTTCTGCTCAAGGATTTCAGATTAGTTTATATAAGCAACTCTGACGACAAAAATCAATCTATTTTTCTGTCTTTAAATTATAGCTTTGTTTCTCATGGGTATCTGTATTTCAATTTATGCTAAAATTACTTGTGATGTTTACACATGCATGTTTGTTTATATGCAAACTGGATCTTGTGTGAGTGTCTTGTAGTAGCTGGTCTTCAACTGATGAGATTCCTCAGATTTTAAGCTATCAAAAACCAATTAAATTCTCATGTTTGATTGCTGTGGAGAAGTCGCCTTTAATGCTTACTGAGACTTTGTACACCAAGTTATGGCATAATGTTCTACAGGCAAAATGACAGGATTAACATAGGAGAAAGCAACAGCTTGTGGGCAGAAGTGCAAATTCCCTTTAGCTGAACAGGCATCGAGCAGAACAAGCCAAAGCAAACTAAATCAGAATGTCTTTGGACCCTGCACAAATTTTGAACAAAGTTGGTTGTTCTGCTTGAGGAAAAGAAAAAAAAATGTGGAGGTGAGGGGGAATGCTACAAGAACTATCTTTCAAACTAAGATATCTAACTTAAATACTGGGCTGGGATGGGTAGGTAAATGTTAGAGAGAATGTGCCAGCTCTCTGAACTACATACCAGTGTCAGAAATTTGGGACACAGAATAAATCCCGTTTCCTCAATAATTATTTAGTGCAAGCTTAAACAGTGAAAATATTCAGTACAAACTATGTTTTGCAAACCGCAATATTTTCTAGAAAATATAGGAATAAGGTGCTGAAAAGTTCTCCTCTGCAGCAGTTTTCTCTGACTTGCATTTGCTCTTAACTTTGAGCTTCATTCAATTCTCTGAAAAGTCAACTAAATTAAAACCTATCTCTGCATACTTCTTTAGTGTACCGCTTTCAAACAGCCTCAAAAATGTTAATTTAGAAATGTCAGATACACACAAACGTGTATATATATATATATATATATATATATATGTATAAAGCAACAAGCTATGCTATGCTTTCCTTCTGTCTAAACACACTTGCTTCAAAACATAGATCTTATGTTTAAAATTATATTTTCTTTCAGAATTATTGAATATCTTGTCATTCTTTCATTGTGTGATATTCCATCAAAACTAATGAACCATCATGGTTCTTTTTTATGTCACCCATCACCTCCATTTTATTTTTGATGAATTATTTAAGTACAATACCTTAAAAATGTGATACTATTTTTTTTCCAAGTTAAAATTCCTATAGTGGTTTTTTTTTTAATTAAAAATACATTTGCATTTCAAACCTATTTGGTTCTAATTTCTAACCAAGAGATTAGGATCCTATTCTATTGCCACTAAACTTGAAGGACATAGCTATAAAAAACAATGAGCTTGATAAACATGGACTATGAACATTTACAAATAAGAATACATGATTTGGTAGGGAGAAATGATAGTAAGAATTCCAACCAAATAGCCAGAATATAAATGAAAGTTCTTATATAAAAATTTCTTTTTTCATTATCATATTATTATATTATAACTTCCAGTTGCAATCTAGATTATTTCCAAATTTGATGAGATGACAATAAATCTCAAGATACACTTTCAAGAAGAACATAGATAAAACCAGAAAATGGTGGGGGTATTTAAGTTACAGATACAAAATCATTCTTCCACATGCATAAGTAAATTGAAGTGTGTAAAAGTGCTAGAATCAACTAAAAGCACAACTGAAGTCAATAAGCATTACACAGGTAAAAAGGGAGACGTGGCATGTGGCAACAAACATTGAATTAAGTGATAGGACTGGGACAAGTTCTTCAGAATGTTGCTTTTTGGTGACTAAATTTAATTTCAGCTTAGTTAACTACTTGAATTATTCTGTGGTCATGGGTGTATATAAAAATTATTTAAAACAAAAATTTATTATTTAATTTTATTGCAAAATTATTCCGGAGTTAATCACTTGTGAGTTGTAAGTGGCAGCATTACAATACTGGTAAATATAAATATAGAACCAGTATTTTATGCCTTTCTTTTATGTGTTCCCTGATTTCCAGCAGGGAAAATCACAAAAGACACAAAAATTCGGTTTATAAGATTTCAGTAACATTTCTCTGTATTGAGCAATTTTTTTCTTCTTCCACTGTATCCAAGCCATTATTTTAGTGTTCCAAGAAGTGAGTTTGGGATCATCTTTAGCAGAAATTAGAAGGCAGAGACACTCGTATATGTAGCAGATGGAAGATTTATGGTCTTGTAAACCACACCTGGTATCCTTGTTAGTGGTATCATTTCAGAAAAGTCTTGGAGGCTTTACCATTTTATTGCATAGCAAACCATGTGAAAAAATTATTTGCTATTGTTGTGAAGTATTATGAGAAAAAAAAGGGATTGCTTAAATAGGGCTATTTTGTAGACTTTCAAATAGGTGTGTCGATAAGAATATTTTACCTTTCTATGCTTCTTGTCTTCTATTGCTAAACATGAAGCACAGTTTATTCTTGTTGCATAAGGCTCACAGTACATAATTACATATATATATTAACAAAAAAACCTCATCAATGCAGTATTCACTTGTGTCATTCTCCTTCTTGCCTTCCCTGTATACCTCATCATTGTACATGGAGGTAGAATTCAGATGCACCCACATTATGCAGGATTTAGTTCAGCTGCTTACACAAAGAATATTAGCACCATTTTTGGTATTGGCTGTTTTTTTGCCTGTCCTACAGTTTGTTTCAGAGCTATAAAGACCTTCTGAAAGCATTGTGGTTTAAGTACCATACCAGCAAGACCTCTTGCACATTCTAGGGCAAGCAAAATTGCAGTAGGTACCTACATTTAAGTAAACTGGTAAAATTTATGGTCAATACACTGACTGAGACTCAAACAATTTGCTTAAATTTGTTCATCTCATGCCATTTTCTAAATACTCTAGCTGCCACTCAGGGTGACAAAGGTCTGCTTTATATCCAATCTGTCAATTTTGTGTGTGTATATCTTGGATATCCCAGCACATCATAATTGGCTCCAGAAGCCTAAATTTGGGGCTAATGAACTAAGCCTATGCAGGCTAAAAAGCTGTTCAGCTGATTACATTTGCAAGTCTCTTAAAGGCTGAACTAATTCCTTAGACATCCTCAATTCCACTTTGATACAGATTTGATTCATTTTTTCAGAATAGGTGCATAACCCCTTTGAAATGCTTTTTCATGTCACGTTAGTCCTCAAGTGCCAGTACAGGACAACAGAGGTCTCCCATGCAGGTCTTTTGTTGTTTCTGCTAGCTCCACGTAGATACTTAGTTAAAGAGATCTCATCTATTAAAGTCTGCTAAAGATCTCATCGCATACTAAATATACATAAGTGGCAAATAAACAAATTTCCAGATCCTCACAGACTATAATGGCAGCATAGACAGCTCACAGGTCAATGCGTGCATGTAGATTATTTAAATATTATAGTAAACTACCTAAGAGGAGGAACAATGCATTTTGGGCTGGTCTGAGGGAGACAGATATTGGAGGCCATCTAAGATAACTAAGATTTTCCTCTGTAAAATGTTGTGGGAGCAAAAGAATGTTTAAAAACATGATTATGGAAATCGTTGATACTGTGGAGGAGCAGCCTAGTAGTCTCCAGACGCACAGCATAGTGCAACAACATCAGAAAGGGTGCATGCAGCAATACTTCATGATCTCAGCCTCAGAATTTTCAGCAGGATTAAAGCTGGTACTTGATCATGCAGTTAAAACTAATATTGTGTAGGACTTTGAATCTGTTCCATTTTGAGCTATGGTATACTTTGGAGTTCTTAACCTGAAAGTCTCATAGTTCCAATTAAAAGAAAACAATGGTCAGATATTGCTCCTGCTGACTCTGAAATTTACTTTCCTATAGGATATACTGCTTGAGCCTGAATACCTTAACATCCAGGTTTGCTGTTAACTATGTCATTAGAATTTGCTGTTTGATCTTTGGAACAAGTAATTCTTAGGGTAGGAATTACTCAATGTCACTCATTAAGTAAGTGATATTGAGTATTTTATTATGAATAGTAACATTATCTAACAGCGCTCAAAGGATGAACATAGCTTAGGAGGATAAGAGATTATTTTAAGTACAATTGCTCACATTTATGAATTCACACTTCATTGTCTAGGCATATTCACTAATACTTGCTCAGATTAGGATATTTAAACACAAATTCCAGAGGGTAGATTAATCAATGGACTGTTTATGTACAAAAAATTAAGAACCATACATTTTTGCATATTTCACACCAGTTATTTATTCAGGATTATCCGAAGTATTTGTTTAGGTTTAGTGTTCTGGTTTTGGAGGTTTTTCCTATCAGCAAAAATATCATGCATAGTCAACTAGTCTTCACACTCAGTGCATTATTTCTGTAAACTTTAGGGTCAGTTCTAATCCATTTTCTATTATTAAAAAAGCCTTTTGAGATGTGACAGTTTTTAAAAGTCATGAAACAAGAATTGGAGCAATTCTTCAATTAACTATCTCTTGTTCAGAAACACCTGAGAAAGAGCTTTTTTTTTCTGAATGGATTTGAAGCTTAACTGGAGCATCAATACTGCACACTGCATCTGTCATAACTGAAATCATCCTGTTTCATGTAGATTTAGAAAATTTTCCATGATTTCAAGTATATAGGATCTGATTAGGTATCAATAATTTAGTTTCCCAAAACTTTTGGTGATGCACAGAAGATATACAAAGGAAATGCTATGGGCAGCTGGCACAAGGACATGAGGCAAGTGACAGACATTCACTTCTGAATTTCAGATATCTGAACATAGGAATTTATAGCTATCTGATATATCTTATTTTGTGCTATTACAACGACCTGATGAAGGTCTTCAGGGTGAGAGAGAGACGGAATCTTGTTTCATGATCAGAAGGCTGGATTTATTGATATATGATATATAATACATTATAACTATACTGAAAGGAATAAGGAGAGAAGTTGCAGAGGCTGCTCAGCTAAGAATAGCATAGAAAAGAATGAATAACAAAGTTCTGTGTCCAGGGAATCTGTCCCCGAGCTTGCTCCTGTGATTGGCCCTTAATTGTAAACACGGAACATGAGCCAATCACAGGGGCACCTGTTACATTCCACACCAGCTGATAATCATTGTTTACATTCTTCTTCTGGGGCCTCAGCTTCCCAGAAGATGAACAAATCCCAAAGAAAGGATTTCTATGAAAAAATGTCTGCGACATTGTGCCAACTTAACTTTTTCTCCTACACTGTTATCCCACACTATTCAGTGTCTGCATCTTTTTACTATTAAACTGTTTTGCAGCTTTACCATGGATCCAATCTATCTAAACTTTAGGTTCCCAGTCACTCTAAAAAAGTGTGAAGGCTTTTAGAAATTGGTGGGGAAGGCAATATGCCTCTGATGGATCCCAGAAACAAGGGTTGTCCTCCTAAGTTTAGTTTAAGTGAATGGGATTTTCTTTCTCTGAATCTGTAAACAAACTGTGTTTTTCTTATTGGATGCACGTCCATTGCATGACACATTCATGGCATGACACATCCACACAAAAAGCTACAAAAATTCTATAAAATTGTCCCAAGGCAGTTCTCATGAGAATACTATATGTGCCCTTGAATATTACACCAGGGTGGGAAGAGCTGCAGAAGGGCTGGGCAGAGGCAGTAAAACTTGTGACTGCCCTTAGGCCCTGTCATGTGCAGCCCAATCTATGCTAATCTTCAACAACACATACAGAAAATACACCAATATGGTATTCATTCCAAATTTATCTCATCAGTTTAAAATTAAGTCTCAAAAAAAGATATCTTCTTAGAAAAAAAGAAAAAGTTTAAAAATATGTAAACTAAGGTTTGGCATATGAGGAAGTTATTCCTAATAGAAGGTAAATAAGAAAAGAAAAATTTTCAAATAGCTTCCTTCTATGAGATTGCTTTCCCACATCTTAACTTTCATGCAAATGAAAGATTCCCTAAATCCACATACCAGTTAATCAGACTTGTGGCACAGCACAATTTTACTTCTGTTCTTTGGAGTACTTCCTTTACCAGGCCATTTCTCAAGAAATGCTCCTAATGGCACAATGAATATCAATGGCACAGTGAATATCAGTGGCACAACGAAGCCAATATATCTGTCTGTATCCTGAAGAGAAAGCCTCTATTTTTCTTTTCCTAAAATCAATATTTATGTGGTCTATCTCCAACACAGGATTTTAATAACTTTTTAGTACACAGGGTACATGCAAAGTTCTCTAGCACAGTATGGAGCTTAGTCCCAATGTATTTTAAAAAAATACAGTTTCTTCTGACAAACAAAAAGGAACATTAAAAATGTAATGGTCAGTACCATTATATAATTGCACTTCTCAAGATTCTTAAACTTATGAAAGAATGATCTTAGAGGCATATGACAAATTTGGAATGTGCAATCACATTACAAAGAAATGTTTCATCAATTCTTTTTTACTGCTTTAAAATAGAAATTTCTTTCTTTATTATTAAAATATTTCAGAAATATTCCAGAAATATTGAAATATTGAAACAGATGCAGATTTCAGAAGACTTTGGGGGCAACTCTTTCCAAATTTTTTGTGTTCCCATTATAGTGGTTTAATCAGGCATATGAAGCTGAACAACTAAAACTAAATGAGACATGCATTTGACACTAAGCTGTAAAGCTGCCAGGAATAAAGGAGTGCCTATGTTTATTAATCAGACTTCTGACAATTGAAGAGTGAAATGGGTCTTAAAAATATGAGAGCTATTTTAGGTAGCAGTAATTATCTATGATCTGATAAAGTACATATTCACTGACAGCAAATGATCCTGCTTCACATCTGCCCAACACTGCTGTCCTGGAAAAAGTAAGAGAGCCAATGTGGACTTCATCCAGTGTTCAATCTACCAGCAGATCAATATAACCTTTGCTTAATATTAGAATTTTCATAGAACTTCAGCAAAAAAACCCATAAAAGCAGAACATACCTTGAAACAGTTACCATTGGTATTTTTCTAATGTCACAAAAGATCAGTTAAGCCTTTTATTAGAGAGAAAACAACAACTTAACTGTTAACATTATGGTATACATATTTTAGGAGCAAAATATTTTATTGGATAAATATATAAACTGAAAATAACCCATACTGATCCTCTGATCATGACAGAGACGTGTCTACTTAGGACATCAATCATTGGCCAAGTAGTGGGGTTTTTTGGGGTTGAGGGTTTGTTTTATATTGGTTTTTGTTTTTGTTTTTTGTTTTCTGTACTTTTTTTGACTGGGGGGAATGTTTGATTGGTAGAATTTCTTTTTAATAGCAAAGGAATAATGGATGTTGGGATGAGAGATTTCAAGGTGGTGGCTTCATAGAAGTTCTTCCTGTTTCCTTCACTGGGCAGTGTCAGTGTGTAAGGATTAGAAATTAGTCAGCTCTGTGCTTAAAACGCTGAGCTGGCCAGGGTACATGACCAAACTATTCAGCAGTTAGCATAGATTTGGTCCAAGTCAAGCAGTACCTTCCTGTTAAAAAATCAGGTATTCCTAAAACTCAGCACAAGAATACACTGTGGTTAAAATGATTGCTCCTATCTCTTTCAACAGAACAAATCTATTTATCAGAGGCAGGGATTATAGCTGTATGGATTAAATAATTTCCATGTTCGTTGTCCTCAGGATCAACAAACTATGTTCTTAATTTTCTAGGATAGACACAGACCTCATCCCTCCAAAGCCATAAACCACCAATTTTGCCTCTGGCCTTTTTTAAACCTAGTGCCCAATATTTTGCAGAAAGATATATGTCAGCACATGAGTAGGATGTGTTTTGCTTTCACTAGTCAGTTAGCAGAGAGCTGATTCTGCTGAGTAACTGATTCTAGTAAAAAAGAAACATAAGAACTGTAACTTTGCCTTGTTTTCTATATTGTATTGTTGCATACACTATTCCTATATACTATGTGACTTGCAATTATCAATGCAGCATTGCAGCTGCTTTCACAAATAAAAGTCTGTCTCAGAAAAGCAATAAAGAAATTGGCATCTGAATAATTTAAAAAGTAATAATATATGGATATTTTAGCAAAGCATTGACATTTTAGATAAGTGTTCAAAAGTGCAGATGTGTAACAAAAGTCTTATCCAAAATATCTGCCTGCTAGGCCAAATTTTCCAGCTCTGTATAATGTAGCTCTGCAGTCAATTGAAGACAAAATGTATACTCAATAAGAATTGAAAGTATATTCAATATGGTACCAAACTGCTCAATTTGGAGTTGGGTACTGTTATCAACTGTGCCTTAAACTACATTGTAGGTCTTAAAGTAAATGGCCACTTGTTCCCTCATTGCATGTTAGGGGGGTCAAAAACTTCTTTCTCTTTTTCTTCTTCCCCTCTTCAGTGGAAGGAGTTTTCCAAGGCACTGGACACCTCTGCACCACATATGTGTACAGTTTTCTCAAAGTTGCTCAATAAAATGATGCTAATAGAATTGATGGCACCCAAAGATTGCCAGAATGGGCAGAATCCTAAGCAATGCTGTGCCACAGCTCAGAAACCATAGACATGACTGTAAATTCCTATGATTGGACAGAACATCAAATGTCTGTGATGAGCAAGAACACCAACTCTCTTGTGAGCTTTGTAGTTCTCTCTTTTTGCTGTCAGTACCACAGAATATTTCCTTAAGGACCACCTGTAAAGTCATGATTCCTGCCAAATATAGAGCTTGTAGTATTTTACTAAAGTAAAATAGTTTCAAATACATCAATATGTATTTGATCTTTCAAAAAAGAGCTTGCAAGAAGCTTGATTGCAAACTATGCTTATTTGACAAATTTAGGCATACACCAGTCTATTATACTTACACCTCTTTCTACACAATATATGACTTAAAATTAATAACAGGAAGAATAATATAATCATTCTGTGATTTAATTTGAATTTATGTAACTACAGTAGAAGTAATTCTCCTTTTATTTGAAGCACCTAAAGTTTGCAAAAAAATTAGATCTCTGAAGTTTTTGGTGAACATGTATCTGCTGCTATGCTCAGATGGCATTTTCTATCTAGAACACAGTACTTTAAAAAATAGTAGTTTTTTCTGAGCTTTTTGTTTTTCTTTCTATTTTTTTTTTAAATCTGTTGGCATAAAGTTCATGCCACGTGAACTTTACAGACTAAAATTTAAAATTTGATAGATATGGTAGCTATTTGATAGATAGATATGATATCTCAGAGCCTACAGAGTACTGGCAAGTTAGTAAAATGTAAAACCCAAAATATTAAATTAAGAATTGGGTCTATATTTTCAGAAAGAAAATGTTTGATGGCTGGATAACAAAAGTAATTTCATAATGCAATCCAAATGTATCTATGCATCTTTAAATATTCATACAAAGCTAACCATAGCTGAAACACACACCATCTTACCAAGCCCTTAAACATTCTCACTGTCATAGTATTATTATTAAAGTTATTTCAGAATGATTTCATAATGATGTATTCCTTTTAACCTTAATTTCTTATTAATATCCTTTACCAATATCAGTACCTTCAAAAACAAGTAGAAGGATTAACCTTTTGTGATAAACTGCTCTAAACAACTTCTGTTTTGAGAGCCTCTTCTATTCTGTCTAACTTCAAAGTTTCCTTTTTATTCTGCAAACCTTTTATAACATTCCCAGGAAAGCAATTTTAGTTTCTCCCTCCGCTAATAATTTGATCAAGCATAAGTAAATTAGCATTATTTATTATACATGCAGTGTATAATAAATTAGTACATCAATACATAAACACATCAAATCTGTAATCATAAATTATGAATTGAAATAACAAATATTTGTGTTTCTCATTTGATCTTAAGTAGAGATATGTTGTTTAATCTTCAACTGGCTTCTATAATTTCTCTTTTATTTAGGAGTCATTAGACATTACTTTATAGACATTAGAAATATACAGATTCACATCTAAAAAACCCACCAGACTTTGAATTTTAAAATATATTCTAGAAAAAAAAGAATTATTTTCTTTAAAGTTTCCGCTTCAAAAAGCACCTGGAAGACTGAATGACACAGATTAAAAATGGATATTTTATCTTATCTTGTTTTTGAAGTTCAGTTATGAATTGTTAATATAACTTGTATTAGTTTATGATGGAATTTCATTGTTTGCATCTATGAGGCAAATGAACAATCAGTTGGGAACAGCTGAGCACAACTAAAATACCTGGTAAAATACACAAATATTTCCACCTTTAGTGGAGTGTCTCCTTATATGTTTCACTCTAGTATGTTTATGTATGTGGTTCATTGTAAACACACAAAAATGTGAGTGTGCATACACACTGTCTTTGTATTTATATGTATATTGAGGCGTGTGGGGCGCAAACTATCCTAGCAATTGAATTGCTCTCATCTAACTTGTTGGCTAGATGTTACTTCACCTTTTTTTTTGCAATCTGATGTGTGTATATTTGCAGGTGAAATCAAAGTGGTTTTTTAGTCATATTAGCAAATGACAAGTGTACCCTTCCTTGTTTTTGTGTAATTAATTCTTTAGTAAGTGTTTATGACACACATAAAAGAGAATTGAAACAGTGTTTTTTTCACAGTATTTCTCTGTGTTCTTGACACATGAAAGAACTTATCTAAAGAAATATATAAGAATTTGTCGCATTCTGGATAAATTCTTGAATACTTTTGTTTGGCTCTTTTCCACTTTCCCTATGATGTAATCTATATTATTTTTATATTTCATCCTGCAACTTACCCAAGTTGTTTCTATACTAATATTCTTGAATCTAAATGACTACCTTACAGCTTCTGTTCAATTACTTTAATTCTATGTTATTCATCTATTAGAGAAACGCAATCTAAAAAGTATTATTTCATAGAACATTAAATGTCTCAAAAGCCTCTATAAAAAGAAGAGGAAAAAGAAATTATTTCACTTAATTTCATTATGTTTTGTCCTTCAAGTAAATTTCTTTTTGAAAATGTCTACCTGAAGCTAGGTGGTTTGTCATTTTCAAATGATTTTTACATACCAAGATACATTAAAAAAAAAAAAAAAAACGAAAATCAACGTAACACTGGAAAACAAGAAACAAGTTAAAAGGAACTACAGTGATGTGCATGACTTGAATTCTTATGCCCAAACCAAAACATGCCCATCATCTTTTAAAAATATACATCAAGGAGAAAAATCATTGTGGTGACATTTCATGCATCATTATAAAGGATCTTACTTTTGACAGGCAATCTGAAATAACTTTTTTTCTTTCATTAAAACAGAAATTCTTGTTAAATTACAAAAAAAACCCCACCAACCCTACACTGATCTGTTCTCTATACTTTATTCATTCTCAAGGGCAAATAATTTTACTCTTTTTTTTAATCTTCAGAAAGAGTTTTGATATTGAATTTTGCTGCTCAGTTTTTTTAATACTATCCTTGAAAATGGACTAGAATTGTCTCTTTGAATGTAGACTTTTTAAGTGTCCACAATTTGCCTTCTAAAAGGATTTAGAATATTGTTGAGGTCTGAAAAGTGAACTTGAAGAATATCCTTTGAATGTTTCTGTCAGAGGTCACACAAAAATACAGACTGTAGAAAGGGGTAAGAGCTGAGATAAGAGTGAAGTTTCAGCTACTATGGATTTTTACAGTAATTTATACTGCTTCCTGCCTGTAGGCAGGCAAATAACCCAATAAGAGGTGAAGCACTTGAAGAAAAAGACCAATGAACAAAACCCAGGCTTCTCTGTGTAATTCCCAGCAGACTTTCCTAAATCTAATACTGCAGACACCAAATATCCTGCTCTTCTGCCCTAAGACAATAGTGTCCCCTTACAGAATTTGGGAGGAGTGATAACTAAGTTCTCCCAAATATTTCTAGTGAGTCCAAAGTCTTGGTGTGAACTGAAAATGAAAGTCTAAATATCTACAAAAATGTGGGTTATATTGTCTGCTTCAATGTTCTACTGCAGGACAATAAAGGTGTGGTGGGAGACATAATGATAGCTTTGGGAGACAATACATGAAATCTAATTCCAGTTGATCATAGAATCACAGAATGGCTTGAGTTGGAAGGGACCATAAAAAGAAAACAATTATATTTTTAAATTAGTTGGTTTTTAGTCCAGCAGAAGACATATAAATCAAATGCTATGATCCTTTTGTACTTTTAGCAATGAGAAATGCAAGATAAAAGTCAAATTTGAATATTAATGGAACAAGATTATACCTACTTCCCAAATAAGCCATTTAGTCAATATCATTTTGGTTAACTCAAACCCTTTAAAAGTTAGAACTTTTTCTAACACTGCTACTTCTGATTGAACTGTGTTAGGGAATGATTACACAAGCAGATCACAGGGCAGATCTGAGGAAGGGGTGATGTCTGGTGGGTGGAGAGTGGGAGATGAGCAGCTGCTCTTGAAACATGAGCTGACTGTCACCGCTGTTTGTGCTAAACAAACCTGGATATTTTGTACTTAGGATCATAAAAAAGGAAGGATAGAAGAAAGGAGGGAATGACAGGATATAAGTGAGCAGGAGGACATTCTCAAGTACACACTCAAGCAGTTGATTTGAGACAAAGAAGGACAACATACAGGGGGGTTTATTTCAAATGCATGTCAATGAAAGGTATCAGAGAAAGTAGGCAGCTTGAAAAACATTGATGATCATTTCATCCAGCGATTGTTCAGTGTATCATTGGAGTTTGGCACAACTGAAGTCTGGAGAGCAGGTTTCTCACCTGTAACTTCTTCAATCTTTATCAAATACCAATCCACACTGAGATACCAAGTAAGGGAAAAGGTGAGGAAAGGTAGTACAAATTCAAGGTGCCAGTATTTGTGTTCCAATTAAACTACTGTTTTCTTTCTTTTCAACATGGCAAGGGTGAATGTTTCCACACCAAGCTGTCTTCATTTGAACACTTCTTTATTTTCAACATATTTTTCACTCATTCACCACTGCAAACACACATTGCTGTGACTGACTTAAGTGAGAAATAAAAATATAAACCTCTAAAATATCAATAAAGCTGACATAAAGTCTTTTTGATTGCCTAGAATAGAAGGTAGAAAGACTGTGGCCTCAGGGCAATATATTGTGCCTAAAGGCTCATGGACTCTGCTGTCACACATTGCATTAAATATTATTCCACTCTGTCTGTTGACATTATGCCTTTGGGATTTTCATAGAAGGTTGAGCATGATCTTCAAGATTGCTCACAATTTAGCTAGTGCACACTAATATACTGCTGCTATAATACTCATGGGTAGGCCCAACTCAGTCTTTTCTTGCATTGGCTAGTAAGAGTGTCAAATTACCAGACTAAACCAAGTGAAAGGGAATGCTAATTAAAAGGGCAGGATGTGTTCCATTTGTTCTAATCAAAGAGTGCTTAATCCCTTCATAAGCTGGCTGGCTTTGTTGGATGAAATTCTGAACAACCTTGTTACTTTTGATAACTGTAAGCCACTGACTCATGGCCCCTTGACAGCTAGCTGAGCATGTAATAACATTTCTCTGTATTTGGGGGCTGGCTTAGCTGGCTCTATAATAGATTATCGTGGATGTTAAAGTGAAATGTTAGTCTTTCTTTAAAGCGCTGTATTCCCTGGTAATTAAGGTTATAAAAAGGGCACTGAACACAATGCAGCTTCAAGGTCGCCCAATGTCTTCAGTTTGCGTAAATAAGGTATTAACCATAGGTTTATTGTGCAGTGCTAATAACAGAAAGACAGCTCTTCTATTACTGGTACATGACAAATTCACTGAAAGCTATTTTTAAGTGCAAACAAGCACCTTTCGCTTCAATTAGAGGACTCATTAAATTGTAAGTACTTTTATAAGAAGACAGAAAAGGTGGAAACACAATGTGTAAAAAAGACAAAAGAGGAAAAAAAAACCCAAAACTCTCAAGTAAGCAGAACACTACTGGAAAAAATACAATCAAATGACATTGCACAACTACTTCTGCAGAGGAACAGATTGCTTGGTATAACAAGAACCTTAGTAAAATCCCAGCTCTTGGCATAGTAAGTCTAGAAGGACTGAAAACTAAGATTTTATTTTAACATTCAGGGCACTGATTTTTTTTTGTAGTGTCTGCTTTTTCATCTGTCTATTCCACTGTAAATGTAATAATTTGAAGAAAGTAGTTTCCTGTACATAATGCATTAACTTCCTAACAGACGGGGGAGTAGGACAACAAGAACTACATAAGCTAAGAATGTAAAAACCTTTACAATTAGGTTAAAAAAATGAAAAGTTCCAAGAAAAAGGTGTCTGGCATTTGCATGAAAAATGATGGAGGGCATGAGAAAGGACATATAATATCTAAATGCAGCTATTAAGAACAACCAGTATAAAGGCAGACTGAGAGCTCTCTGTACATTTGCATTTATTGGCAGACTCCAGCTTTGTTTGTGACAAAGCCAGCATAAGTAGGTCCTTTATTGCATTGTGCCTTGATCAAGAAATGGGTGTTATCTTTCAGGACTGCTAATTCAATAGTTCGCTTGGCAGTACTAAAAGACAAATGTGTGAAGTTACTTAAATACCTACCTAGTTCCAAGAATACCTACACCATTATATGATACAAGCACAATGTGAAGTACAATGGGCAGAACCTAAACCATGTAAGGATCAGATTCGCTGGAAGGAAAGTTTTTCATAATGAAAACAATGAAACAATGGAGTAGTTAGTTTGTCCAGAGAGACTGGAAGGGAGTTACAAGACCTGACTGCCTGAAATCTTGAGGAGCTTAATCTGCCCAGTATCTGAACCTGATAGGCTGGCCCTTCACACCAAGAATTCTACTGAGGTTCCACCCAACTTATATATTTACTCATAAAAGAGATGCTTTTGTGAAAATGTAAGGAATTTCTAAATCTTTGATCATTGATACAAACATTACCTAAGTATGAGGTTTTAAGCCAAGCAGGTCAACTCAAGCAACATTCAGACAAAGCACTTGATTCCTGTTTCTTTCCAATGAGTTTAGAGACAGAAGGAATGGAAAATTAACTATAAAAAAGGAAACCTAGAGAAAAATTAGTGCTGTGATAGAAAATTATTTAAATCTTAACTGTTTTGCCAGTTAAGAAAAGAATTGCATGTATAGCAGATATGTATCAGTAGATACAAAATTTTCATAATGAAGGGAAATAATCACGACTGTAACTTAAAAAACACAATGTCCCAACGTTGTGTAATCACCCAAATTATTCTCATAATGAAAGCACATTTAGACATTATACTAACAATGCACGGTGTATTTATATTTAGTTACTAAGAGTATCCACTTTCTCCAAACAGAAGAAAATGCTCTGCAAATGTCTCATTCCTGAAGCGTGTGTACAAGACCTGATTCTGCTCTTAATGACTTCAAAGTCAAAAATTAAGCTGTAGAAAGATAAATTATTTTTATGTGGAATAGAACAAATGTAGTTGCTCAGGGAATTGCTGTGAGGGCTCAAATCAGTAAGAACATAAAAAGCAAGCAACTCTCTTTGGAACACAATGAAAGAGAAGGTACTGCTGCATGTTGTGAAGCATTCAGTCTTCCTGGTAGGCAGACTGAGTCCTCCTGAGTGCCTGGAGCACACCGAATTTCAAAATTCCGTCTGAGTCAAGAAGACAGGCAAGCAAGCTGCTCTGTTGGGTACAAATGTTTTGCCAAATTATAGAAGTAGGATACGGTAGAAGATTAAGCCACCTGAATTCTGGTGTCTCCATATGTGCTAACAAGTGCATATATGCATATTCTGTACTTCCCTCACTGCTCTGTCCCAAGCATCAGAGTACTCTTCTGTTTCCTGTGAAGCAGTTCAATGTGTTCAAATCCTGTGACCAGGTAAAGACAGTTTGTTGCTTTCTCCACTTCTCATTATCATAAATATTCTAATAAAATATTCAGCACATAGATACATACATGGCAACCTATGAAAATTTATTGTATATATATATATAAAGTACATTAAAAAGTGAGAGACCTATCTTCATCAATCAGTTTTCATGGATTTTCCATTGAATAGAATAAAGCAATGCTTTTTGAAGGGACCGCAAATCAGCACAATGTGTTTTTCTACGTCAGCTGAAGATACTATACATTCCCAATTTTTCATCCATTGTATGGTTCTAATTATAGTTGTGCTTTTCTAAGCTCTCTCATTGTAAACTATATTTCCCATTTTGCCCTGAGAAAAAAAATATTGGTCTGAATTGCTCACACCAGGCTATTGATGCACCAGGCTTGTAGCAATTTACAAATGCAGTGCAGTATCAGATAGGGTCCCAAAGGAAATACATTTTCTGTGTTATAAGGAGACAAGCCCTCAACTGCTATAAAAAGATATTTCTCCACTGACTTTGTCAGACAAAGATCAGTCTATGCAAACTATGAATTTGGCTGGAACTCTGCGAAAACTATCAATATGTGTTTTGATTTATGTAACTGTTTCTGTTTGTTTTGATATTGTTTTGATATTAGAAGTATAAGGATTAAATTAAATTTACTAATAAAATCAAAACTTGGCAGGAAAATAGAATATTCACTCTAAGGAGTTAATGAAGAATTAAATTACTCACACTGCACCCAAAAGTTGTCTACAGAATCTTCATAATTTATATTTATGACCCAGGTATTCATTAGTCAGTTAATAAGAATCTTTTCCCTTGTGGGAAATTCATCAAGAAATAAAGAGACAAGCAGGGAAATACTAATGAAAAGTTTCAACAGATTTAAGTTTTCCTAAAGGCTAGAGCAGGATAATTATTATTTTACTTACTCATCCTTTTTACTTTACTTACTTTGGCTTCTGTTGGTTTGAACTTAGAAGATCAGAAAAAAAAACCCCAAAAAAAAAACCAGAAAAAGAGGTCAGGAATTAAAAAAAAAAAAAATTGAAAATTCTGCTTAGCCATGCTCTTTAAGTCATATGAAAACTTTTAGACATATACCTGCATATGTACATATAAAACTTTTAAGTCTATATCCTTTCCTGTCTCTACTAGACTAAGGCCAAATGCCTGCATCCTGGGTGAATTACAGTTACAAAAATTTGTGATTTTATTCTTTCTTCTTATTGCTGCATGTATTCTTCGTTAGATTCTTTGTTGCAATTTCTTGGGCATATGTCAAAAAGAATAAAAATACTAAACATTTAGATTTTATTTGTGGTGGAATTTTACAGATTGTTCCAACACTTTTCCTTTTAACTACATAATTGTAAAATGTCTGGCAACATTTTTGTTCTGTATCAAGATGTGACACAGATGGAAAGGCAAGGATTATATAAACTTAATATGTAAGGTAATATTAATAGAATCACATTTTACATCTTCTTGAACCAGCTATACTCATATTATCAGTTCCAGAAAGCAAACTACAAGCATGAAGAATTCTGCGTTTCCTGTGCATATTAAACTTGTGCTCTGAGCTTTAACACAGAAACTTGCTGATTACACACCGTTATGCCAGTCAAGACAATCTGTTAATTCAGCTGAACTAATTAAACAAATCTGATATCACTGTATAAGAATATGTGTTTAAACATATAGGTAAATATTTATATGAAGCTCACATTTAACTAACTATTCTTTTTTAAAACAGTCACCAAATGATGTCTGACAAAACAATTCACCTAAAGAGTCTGAGTTTTGAGTCCTGAGAAATTAGTAAGCAAAGGATAAATCCCAGGAGCATGTTATTGTAAAGTAAAAGAGCACAGAGCTTCTGGCTCAACACCCAAAGAACTTGTTTTTCCTCTCTGAGGGGCACAGCCTTGGTCTCTCTCAAGTAGTGCCAGTTAATACCACGTCTCAGCTGACTCTTTTCAGGTAAGCACAGAGTCTGGCTATGGGACTGTAGGAGCAAACCTCCTTCCCACCAGTCCTGCAGGGTAGCAGAAAGCAACTCGCCCTCATAACCAAGCCAAATGCTTGCTGCTTTCTAGGGAAGGAGGAAAGATGTGCACTTTGTCAGGACAGTTCCATTTTCATCTAGAACTAGATGATAGAACTAGAAATTGATAGCAATCAGTATCCCAATTATTTTCTCAGATATGCTTGTTTTGTCTAAATACAGTTCTCGTAGTCTAGGAAGTTCTCCCATTTGACCACCCAGGAGCCATGCTGGAGCCACAGCCACACAGCTTGAGTGGAAATGCAGCCCTTCACAGGGCATCTCTCCGGGGAAACAAGGGGTGCTCCTTTTAGCTCCCCACACACCCCATTCCCACAGTCCATGCCATCTCCACCCTAGGTTTCCCAAACTAAGTCTCAGGCATCTCAATACTTAAAATATTTTAGTTCTGGTGCAACAGCTACATAAGAAGTAACAGCCAGAGCCAGGTGCCTCTGGGAAGGTATCCTAAATGAAGGAAATCCAGGGATTTTATATTCTCCCTTTCAAAGTGTGCAAAAGTCTAGGAACCTCAGCTCCACCTGTGCTTCTGATTATCCAGTCACCTGGCTTCTGCCACAGGTCCCTGGGTCTTCCTGTAACGCAGAGCAAAATCTTTTATTTTCTGAAAAACATCTGGCCTTGAGTTTATACTTAGTATACATATAGACTTTGTGTTGGTCCAGAAGCCAGCAAGGTTGGTGATCTGTAGCATTAGAAATATTAGAAACTGCATTCATTTTCTGAAAGGATGACATTTATCTGTTATCCTGCCAGCCAACACCCTAAACCCTACTTTTTGCATCTCACATTTTCTACTCCTTTCTTCCCCTTACATTCTTAATGTAGCATTCTTTACCCCCTACATTCTCATTCCCCCATGACCTGTCTTTCATATTCTTCTACTTGATTTTTCCTTAAATGCTAACCAATTCCTAGGAACATTTCTGGAATTTCCTTCTGTCTTTTTACTGTATGGGGTACCCACTGTTGCAACTTAAAACAGACCTGATTCCCTTCCATTCTTAGAATGCTCTTTGATTTCTCAGATATTTTGGGAAATTATTGCCAATTGCACTGTTGTGCAGTAACAAAGCCTAGAGTAACTCCATTTTGTATGACAACCTAATCCAATAGGTTCATGCTAAATATGCCATTGTCAGAATGGTTCACAGACTGAACACTTCAGGGAGCACAGACATTTCTCCAGATATTTTCTGGAAATGAACAGGGTTTAGGCATATGGCCGCTCAGAATGGGGCAAATTTGGGTATGTGAAGAGGTACAATTCCAAGAAATTGTATTTTTGGTGTTTATCTATGCAGTTGTCTTGCAGATATATTTTGAGGAAGAAACAATATTGGACAATATCTTTAAATGTAAAGCTCAACTATTACATCCCTTATTAAAAACTAATATAGCAGTTGAATATTTGCTATAACCACTCCCAAACTCTGTCTCAAATTCTCTGTCAACATTTATTTAAAGTAACGCCACTCCTGCTGGAATCAAAATACCTTTAGAAGTAGCATGCTATTAAAATGAGAACTTCCTTTCATATGATTTACAAATAGATTTCTCAAGTAAAATGTCTGTGTAAACACAGCATAATAATAAAGAATCTGTGGGTGTTTCTGGCATAACCTACAGCTAAAACACCTTCTTCAATCTTATGATATCATTATAGTAAAGAAAGTGGAAAGTCTTACTTCCTTACAGAGTAGCATAAATGAATGTAGTTATTACCATAAAAAAAGGAATGATACCCTTGAGTGAAGAAGGGGCAATCAAGTAACAAAGGATAGTTATTATATAACAATCATGTTATCACTAAATGATGACTGCTTGATCATGATGGATTAAACAATTGCAACATTTCATTACTTCATATCCCTCCTGCAGTAACATTAGAGCAGAAATCATGTCACTTTTCCCCTGTAAATTTGGCACCTGCTGACTTAAAGTCATTTGTAGGATGCTGTTAAGTTGGTTTCTTAATGCAGGTGCTAAGTTACCATTAACACACTTAATGACCATGAGGAATATGAAATTGGATCAATTAAAAGAGGGGGTTAGACCTCCCACAGTTTCCAATCACATGTGGACAACCACTAATGAATTGGAGCTCTCATGGGCATCTATTCTGAAAATCAAATCTTTTAGACAGTTAATCAATTGAGATAGATATCAGTTGAGCTTATGCTTCACTGAATTCACTGTTACCTAGAGAAAATAAAAAGCAAAAGGAAGGAGGAATAGTGGAGGAAAGCAGGTTCACAGGGGTTTATCTGCAGTTATACAGAGTAAACAATTATGCTTCTTGCTATTCCAGAAATGCAATGACTGTTTGAATAGAGGGACTTTTCAGACTTTCTGTCTGCTGATATTTTCCATGCAAAATAACAACAAAAGTCTACAAGCAAGCTAAATCTATTCCATTGCTTTCAGAACTTGGACACTAATACTGCCATGAAATAGCTGTAGGCTAAACATCTTTTTCTGGCACAGACACAGTAAACATTCCTTTTTGCTTCCAAAATATCTACTACTCCATATTGTCACATGTATAGGATTTTATTAATGCCAGAACTACAGCAGTGATTTGTTTATTTCCACACTTAATGACACATCACAAAAAGGAGTATGTCGTGATTCAAGGAAAATAAGAGGAAAAACACAAACCTCTATAAACTCCCAAAGCTAACTGACATTAAAAATATTTTAGTGCATTATCTTAGAATGCTAATTAGAGCTGCCAAGCTGAAGAGTTGTTATTTGTATACTACTTTATCCACTGGCCTGAAAGTAAGTGTTTTACTTGAATCAAAATATTTTCCAAAAGTGGATATTTCAGCCATGTCACATGCATAGACAACTAGAAAGCAGTGACTGCTGGCACTACATGTCCAGCCTATCTCAAATCTCAACTCTATTTCACCGGTTTCCACAAAAGACGATGGCTCCAGTTTCATCTAGCTTATTTTTCTTATCAGTTTATATGAAATACCAACCAAAAACTCTGAAAAAGAAAAGACGGTGGATTAACTGGCTAGGCAGAGGTGATATACCCAGACCATTTGATATGAAAAGCCATCCAATCTCTGTGCAGATTTGCCTCTGCAAATCCCCATTTTTGGAAGATTGACTCGCACTGAAAATTACTTGGTGACAGGGAGCTCAAGAGTACATTATTAAGCTATCCGAAAAAGAACATATGACTTTTCTTCTTAGCCAAGAGAGTGCTGCACAGCAAAACGTGGGAATATAGCTCCAGATGGCAGCTTTTCAAATTTGAAAGATAAAGATATTTCTCAAACATCTTGCAGGAGCTGCCTACTATCTAACAGAATAGATCTTCAGGCTTTCAGCACAACTGTCTCTGGCTGATCAATGATACAATGAATCTTTAATCATTTAAGTTATTAAATAACAAAATGGATACCTTTCTGACTCATCCCAAATGCCATAAATAATTAAAGATGTTAATAAGTTCAATGGATTCTTCCTTCATTACTGAAGATAATAAAGAGGAGGCCTTTGTTTTTCTGAGTTGTGTGCCTCGGAACAAAACACTTTGACCCAAAAGTGTTGGTGCCACCAGTCCTTGCATCTTTTACCTTTCAAAAATCTGGAATTGAATTACTCTTACTTCCTCTATATCTGAGGTAGAATTACATACAAGAATTGTACGAAACAGCAACTCTACAATTGTAGAGTTGTGGACAGCAACAGCAATGTCTACATTTTTGCTTAATGATATTTGTGATATTGGAGGCAATACATGCATACCTATTTTCAAAAGGATATTTTTAAGGCATAAATTTTACCTTTTGACTAGTCCAGGTAAATTATCTGTTATCAAAATGTTTGTATTTCTCCCCTAGAAATGTTTTCATTTCTCCCTTTGAATATATGTAACAACTGTAATATTTGTTTAATTACAAATACAAGAACAGCTAGGTTTCTGCTGATCTTTGTTGCCTGCATAGGTATCTGTCTGAAGAAGGGGTTTTATATTCCCATTGGTAAGACAGTTGATACTCATACTCTGGGCTAATGTGGACATAAAGGAACATAGATCTTGCTGTCTAAATGTTGTAATGTCTTCAATGGTTTTTTTCAACATCGACAAAATACCTTATGACTTTGATGGAAATTAATTTACCAAATCTGTCCTAAATAGGCATCTTATTTCTCCAAGATGAGAGATAAAGAGTATATGCTATATTGACATGGTACAAATGCTTGTGCCTTTACTAGATAAAAAGAAAGAAGGGAGTATCATTATATTTCTAGAATATTTTTCTTCTTTTTTCCAGTTTCCTCATTAAAGATTAACATTTGTTTGCTTTATAAGTTTTTCATCTGGTTCGTTTTTATGGCAAGTTATCCACAATCATTCTAGTCATGCATTTTCTTGCTCTCTTTCTACTATTTGTTTAAGCTAGTTAGGGTTCACAGCTAATTCACTAGCCACTGGTGATCATGCACTCAAATAACCTGGAGAACGTTCTGCTGCTCAGCCTTATCAATGTCTAGTAAAATCCAGCTCTGTGAGGCAATCACTACTGAAAGGCCATTTTTTGATCATCATTTTATGTTGTCCATCCTTTCTAATCCCTTTCTCTGGCAAGATCCTCATATCATATCCAATTGCAAGGTACAAGACACAGAGAAATTGGAGATCTGTTCCTTTAGAAACAGCTATTGCAGAGAGCAGCACACAGGAAGGCAGCAGAGGAGGGGGGCAGTGGGATGACACAGAAGGAAAAATACTCTACCCATGGCATTTCTTTCCTACCCTCCTTATCGCCATTTAGAGATCTCGATGTAAGTAAAACAAACATGCTAAAAGTAGAAATCATATTTATTATCTCAATATCTCCTTCCAGAATGTTTGAAGGTCACAGATGAGATAATGAGCAAAGAATGCCTAAAGAGTCAAACTGAAAAACTCTCATTAAAAAGTACAGTCTCCAAATTACAATATTGAGGTCTAAAGGGTTTTCTCCTTAGGTATTTAAACACCATGAAAAAAAGCCTAACTTAAAATATTATAAATACCAAATCATGGTTACAAAGAACAAAGAGAATTCAAGGGGTTTAAACTTTCATTAATCAAACAGCAAAATTGCAATCTACATTCTTCAATGGCAATTAACTGTGGTTAGTGATATCCTGCATGCAATTAGTTTCTAATATATGCAGTACTTTAAAAATATACAGTTACTGTCTTTATTATTTATATTGAAGAGCAATAGTTTGTGTTCTTCAAAATTAATTTCTAATTCACAGAAACAAAGTGAGTGATACCCATAAAAGGTGAAAACATAATTTTTTATTAGAGGCAGCAAGCAACCACAGTTCTTGGAGCTGGAATTCAGCAGACATCACGGGCTAAATGCGTTGGATCCTGAACATCTGTCCTTTCAACTCAGTGTCACTTAACCTATATTAGTACTTTCCTTTTATTACTGATGCTTACCTCTCTATTTAAGCTGCACCTCTGTATACATCTCAGATTTATGAGCCTGGACAGATCAAAGCCTGGTATCATTCAGAACCTACAAATTACACATCAAACTGGACAAAATGAAGATGATATCAGTGTTTGTTATCATCAAAACTTAGGACATGTTCCCAGTGAGCAGAATTTAATACAGATTATATTTCCTTTTGGAGAAGAATTGTCTTTTGGCCTCCTTTCACCAGAACAGAACAGTTCCAGACTGTCAGTTCCAAGTGGCAGTCCTGTTGGCAACAGCTTCAGAAGAGGCACACTTCTGCCTCTATATTTGCTCTCCTGAATGTTGGTTTCTACATTCCGTTTTGAGTTACCTGTCTGTCCTGATATTTTGCCTAAGTATTTAGGGACCTAAACCAGAGATTTTGTTTTCTGCTTCAGAATAAAGTTAGATACTTCAAAACAGAATTTTCAGGATCCTCATACCCTTTATTAAAAAAAAGTCTTTATTAAAAAAAGTCATCAATATTTATGAGATGATACACTCATTAGACCTATTTATTAGTAGTATAAATAATAGATTGTAATTTTAATGAAAAATATCTATCTAACTACTAAGACAATTTCCATGATATAAATGCTGCAATTTGCAATATCAGCCATGCTGAATTTCTTTCAAATGTCTTTAAATAACAGCAATTAATATTGTATGACAGGGGAAAATGTATGGGCTTTTTTGAAATTACAAGTTTTATCCTTCAGCTGAGTAGAAGGTTAATAGCATGTAAAATATGATAACATATAGTGGGCTAAAAAATTAAAATATCAGGACAAATTGGGTGACATTAGAGAAAATATTTAAAATATTTTAGATGCATGTGTCATTATCTGTTCTAACATTTGGATATTCACCAGCAGAAATGCAATTGCAAAATAACTATTAGATTTAGGCTTGGATTTTACCAGCAACATTTCTAAAGCAGTTCTTAATTGCAAGAAATTAACTTTTCTTTGAGACATACATGCCTCTTAGAATTTCATTCTCATTCAGTGTGAGAAATGCTGTCCTGTATTCTTAGACAGGGCACCTATATCTATATATATAATCATGTTAATTGAACCATTTGTCTGACAGAGGAGCTGATTAAGGTTACAAATCAGAGACCTAAAGAATTCTCCATTGCATACAATGGAGAATGTCTCTGTCCATCAACGAATTTGTAATTTATAAAGGCTGAGGCATGAACAATAGATGGTTGGGTATGAAAGATGGAAGGGAGGGTTAATTTTTAAATTGTACAAGACTAAAAGAATTACAATAGCAGAGGTAACACTGCAAAAAATTATTCCTGCAAGGTTATTGTGTACATTCATCTTTGCACCAAGCAACAGAAACCATCCTAATATATTTGGTGGCAAGATAGATAGGTGAAATCAATTTTTTTTTTTTTCCAAATGCATTTTGGTTCATTGTCTTGTTTCATGGAAATCTACCATCAAGCTCAAAACAAAGACAATTTCCTGTTCCTTTTTTATCTTCATTTTCTTTTCTCCTAAGTTTTCACCTAATTCACACTTCTGGCATTGACATGCCAAAGATTTCATGCTGAGGCATCAACAAAGCAGAATACTAATGCCATGTTCCTTTCCTAAGGAAAGATTGAAAAAATAAAAACAAAACAAAACAAAACAAAGTAAACAACCCAAGCATCAGAAGGAACGATTGCCTTAATCTATTCTAATTTCTTCTACAACCAAGCCCATTGCAATTTCACCTGAAAGTTCTTCTGTCAAGTTCACTGTTTTGCAATGAAACACAGAATTTTCAGTGAAAAACTGTCTTTTTGGGATAAAGACTTCAAGTGAGAGAGAATCCTGCACATCTGATGATGACTAAAACCCATCATTATTAAGCAGCAGTGTTTCAGTTCTATTCTAAATTCTAAATTTATCTAGATTTATTTCTTGCTACTGAATCTTAGAAATACTTTCCTCATGCTTTCTCATGTTATTATGTAAGATTATTCCTATGACATTTAATTGAATATAATATGCCAGTCTTTTAAGGCTTAAAAACTTGGTCATGTTGATTCATTTGCTTTAAATCAGTTCTGAAATTCTCAGTAATTTTTCTCTCATTGGTTCAAATCTTTCACTTTTTTTCTTGAGAAATCATTTATTAATTAGGTTGTATAACGGTGCAAAGTATTATAAAAAGTATTGTGACACAGTCACCTCTTTTCAGTTGTTCATAACTGTGGAGTTAATTAAATTGCTACTTTTGCCAAGAATTTCCATAAGTTGTGGTCAAATTTTCTTTCTATATACAGGGACATGCCATATGTATTTCCATATCTATACTTCAATATAACTGGCCTTCAACAGCTGACAAACATACTAAAAAACAGTAAACATATATATGTAATAAAACTCCAGTATCAACCGAAACAGAAAGCCACTAAGGAAATTTTAATAATAATAGAAAAAAAATTAACAGATAAACCTTAATGAGAATGTCTTTTTTTGAACATATTTAAAAAATAATTTTAATATAAGTATATGAATCTTTTTAATACTTACCTCTTGCTATGCCTCTGCTTACACACATAAATATATATATTTATATGGATGCAGGCACATACATGCAGACATATGTGTGTATTTATATATATCTATATATGATGTACCTGAAAAATTCTTCATGCTGTGAAACCTTACATTATTTAACATGAATTATGCTGATAAATTTTGAAACTTATAGAGAAAGACATGTCCCAAAAGTTCAATGAATCATTCAATTTCCAGATGTAGTTCCTCCATGTATCAGTAGATTCCTAATGTCATGCTGTCAGACCGTGGAAGGTTGTGTTAGAATTAAGCACTCCAACACAGGATTTAACACAAGATGGAAAGCTTATCTAACCTGACAGTACTCTAGAAATAATCGCTCTGACTTGTCAAAGATGGTACATGCCAGGATACTTACATTATTTAGAAATGTAGGATGTTTAAGAAAAAGAAAAAAAAAAGGAAGGGGAAAAGGGAAAAAAAGAGAAATCTTATAAAGTCCAATGGTCAGATTTGGGCCAAAAGAGAGAGACATAAAACCAAGAAAGAAAAGAATGCACAGGATCTCATCATATGCATAATTTATCACTCATTATCTAGCTTTAACCCTTAGCTACCTCTAGAATACTATTCAAATTGAAGGATTAAATTAGAAGGAAAGTGATGCATGTCAACAATATTTTCCAGGGAGATGCACTTTATGATCTATTAATTGGTTGTACCTGCCTTTGCAGAAACAGCCTGCAGTTGACTATGAATATCTAAAATGCTTTTTGAAGTAAAAAATTTTGGTTTATTTTATCATTCATAATGCATTTAGTGAAAAATGTTGTATGACTACATTTTTGTAAAAGTGTAGTGTCCTCTTTTCATGACAGCAGCAACCCCTGGTCTAACTTTCTCATAAAAGTTTAAAAAAATAAATCAAATCTAAACCAGCACAAAACAAACATCAATTTTTTTTTCTTCCAAAGATCTCTTATTCTGAGCAGTCTTTTTCATTTTTTAAATATATGGTTGTTTTGGTACAAACAGGGCCACACCTGTCCCAGAGACAGACAAATTCTCGCTTTTAGTGGGAGGCCACTTACTTGAAAGCATTTAGTTCTTTTGCAAGGTTTGTTCTTCAAACAGCAAAATTCTTAAGTGTGTGCTAGGTGTGTATGCAATCATGCCCATTGTGCTTTATCAAGCACTTCAGTTTGTTGGATAATTTTTTTTTAATTCTATGCACTCAACTAAGCAATTTAGACAACAAACACATTCTGAATTTAGCTGATCTTAGTCAACAATAACCTGGGTCAGAGCAGTGAATCTTTGAACCAATTTTTCTTGAGCACAGACAGTTGCACCATATCCTGTCTTGTGCTTTTTAAAATTAAAATTACAAAATGTAAATTTAATTATATTTAAACTATGGGAAATATATATACATATAGGTTGATTCAGATGCCTGAAAATGGTCACTGACTGGCTTTTGAGACGTGCTAGGGTATGCAAACAGCCATGTAGGGCTATGATATTTGACATAGGGCATGCAAGAGAGCTCTGCCCTTCTGAAACAGCAACTAAAGACACACAAAAATAACCTGGGACTTCTGCAATAATGGTAGACAAATTAAAGCAACTAAATGGCACCTCTGGTGTCTGCATTCAGATGATACTGTTTTTTGAGCTTTATTAACTGTATTGGCTGACTATAATAGAAACTTAGATATATATCTAAGTTTGTAAGGGCCCCTCTACTGTAGATTCCTGCATTTGTGAATCTGAAGCAGTCTCCCTGTCTGTTCGGGAATTGTTGAATTTTATATACATGTATACATACATTTATTTCAGTATTTTACCTTATTTCAGTCTTACTGGCTGCTTCATAACAGAAAGCTCTTTCATGAGCCACACTCCTGCCCAGAAATCCAACTACTTTCTTCTTAGAAAGAAAACCTAAATGTCACATAGACTCTCTCTTACAACCCCTACAATTGCATTCTCCCTGTTTTTCATTATAGGAGATAGACTGGTATCCACTGTGGCTTCTGGTTTGCCTTTGTGCAGTTTCAATTTTTGAAAAAAGGTCAAAGAAAGGTTTAGAAAGAATAGATGTCCCCGGAAAAAATTTGGTGTGATTTGTATTCCCTCTAACAGTGTTGACATAGACCTAAGCAAGTGTGCATTCAAATATCACAAAAAAAAATAGGGAGAAAGAGCAGGTAGAGTGACAAATGCCAAAACCATGACAGGAAAAATAAGGATCAATACTGAGGCAGGCATGACAAGACCCCTGACTGGACAAATGAAATTGGTCTTGCCTGATAAGTAGTGGATTGAAGATAGGAAAATCAAGAAGAAAAAAGGCCTTGACCTAAAAGTAGGTAGAAAAAGTCAATCAAAAATTAGCTTTGCCTATTTGTAATATGTGATAAGTGCAGCTAGTGTGGACCCATATTAGTTCACTTGGTGCTATGGTGTGTTCTGCATCTGGTTGAGAGTGTCACGATAAAATATTGTGGTTTTTCATCCTCTGTGTGAGGGTGGCCTTTCACAGCTCCTTATAAACGCTGACTGGGGAGCTCACTGGGTGTTTCTTGGTCAGTTGATCCCTTTAAGACATGTTGAGTGTCCCTTCAACCCACAGGTGTTGAGCTGGGGGAGCCTGAAACTAGAGTGTAACTTGCCTGTTTAACATCAAAACCATGATTGCTTTTGGTGGAAGTGCAGGCAAAGTGAACAGTGGTTCACTCCAGTGTTTTATCTGGATATTCACAGGAAATAGTAAGTGTGCTGGACGTCTGGTTTTGATTTTTAAAATATTCTTATTATAAACAACTTTAAATGTAGTTTGTAAAAATAATGAAAAAATATGTTGCAATCTGAAAATTGGTGTCAAATGGAGATATGCCGTTTATGGTGCCAAGGATATGGCAGTCAGACCTGAAGGTTAGGATTGTCTCTGAAAATCTTGAATTCCATTTATTTTAAAGAACATTATCGTTGCTCAGAGATGTTATCTTGAGCATTTTAAAGATCTGGAATGAGTGACACAGACTTATCAGTGATTTTTAACTCTACTAAATTGCATAAAAATTGTCCAGATGAGTACAATTGAGCCAATACTTACAAATTTGACTCATATCTCTGTTTACAGCTTGTTCATCAAGGGCTCATAATTTTACTAGTGTATTTGTCTAAATTTTTTTGCAAATACAATATGCCTAATTTCTGTGAATGTCTCCATGTGAGAGAAATTTTGGTGTTAAATTCACAGCAAATATAAAAAGAAATTCTGCATAGTTTTTTAAGAACTAATTCAATAATTATTTGTTCTGTATGATGGCTCCCAGCAAACTCTGGTAATTCTGCAAGGTCTGAGAAAGTCTGTTTCTAGACTTCAGACAAACCTTGTGTCCTTTGGGATTTCCTTTTGAAATTTCTTGCAATAACAGTAAAAAAAGGCCCATTAATTATTTAGCTAGACCAGTATGGGTACAATACCACATATTTGACAAAAATAAAAGGACACATAGATCAAAACCAGCATTAAAATTTAGGCAAGGCTGAAAAATATCTGTAATTTAAATACGTAGAGAATTGACATAAATACACTTTCCATCTTCTCTCAGATAAAATATATTTTTCAGCTCACAACTATTAGAAATAAAATCTTTTTGCTATTCTATCACTATAGTGTCTGGGCAGGGGTGTTCTTTATCAAGCCACTCTATTCTAAAGGAACCTTGTTTTGGGAGTCCTACATTTTCTACACTTACTGAAGGTTCATCCTTAAAATGGAACTAGATTAGTCAAATCATTCCTCACTGACTCTTAACACAGTCTGAGTAATATAATTTTTAATTAGGGGGAATTGTCATAGATCCTCTTCATATTTTAGTACCTCAATAGAGAGATACTGCATAGGATACACAAAGCTGTTTCTTTAACACTGGTAGTGATCCAGTAATATGTGTCTAAAGCCATTTCCAACGTCATAGGTCTGGTCCTCAGATGCTGATACAGAATGATTTAGGTTTTCATAGGCTCATGCCTAATTTCTGGTTTGGTGTTGAGGTTTTGGATAATTTAAAGCATTTAAACTGGCACCTGAATAGCTGCTTTTGCACCAACTTGCAATTCCTTTGGGCTATGAAGCTACATTTTTCTTTTATTTTTTTTCTGTGCTATTCAGCACTGATAAAAATACCAAACATTAGAAAGAGATTAGGAAGAAAAGAGAATATATTGGTATATATATATTTTGGTATATGATTTGTCTGCATATATATGAGAAAAAAGATAACAGTATAGTCAAAGTAAAATACATATGGCAGCAATAGCTCATATATGATAAAAAGAAATTATGCTAAAGTTTTGTTGGATCTGAATCAAAGAAGTTTCTATTCATGTATTATCTAAATCAAAGCCACTACATTAAACATTAAAATTTCCTATCATTTCAGGCCATTCTGAATGAAGTCAGCACTGCAGGATAGAATCTAATATTGCAGTTAGGTTAGCCTTCATCATCACCTGCTGTCTTTTTTACACACTGGAAGAGAACTGGATAAAATAGGCAAAAATTATGACAAATGTAGGTATAGAATAATCTTCTTTTAAGTCAATAATCTTTAAGTGAAGAGATCAACACAGTAACGTTGAAGTCTGAGATTGCATGGGAGCTCCAACTTCAGCCCTCAGGAAAGGTTTTGACAGAAATCTTACTCATCTAGGGCACACCAGGTGCTGTGAAGTCTGGGTGGGTAGCATTTATAAATTGCAGTCCTGAATTTAGACTGAGAAATAACATTTCAGGTTGTGTCAATCATCTATTATTAGAATTAAAATGCTCTTCTAGTGTTACAGATTCATCTAAGTCCTAGCAAACACAAACTTAAGCACATTAAAACTACTGCTTCAGAAACTTTATTTCTGGAGCACAACGTTTGTAATGATTATACAGAGGCATGTGCTCCAAAATGTAGTTAACCTGGAATTCAAAAATCTCATCCTGAAATTCTGTTATCATGCGTCCAGAATAGGGAGCCAGCAGTACAGAACTCAGAGTCTGTTCTTTCAAAAATTCTGCCAGGATAAGAAGTGATAGTGCCCAGATTTTCCAAAAAGACCTTCCAACTAGTTATGTTTAACTGGTGCAATACTTGTGTCAAGTCTTTGCTCCAAAAGTGTTTCCGAATTTTTCAAGAGCCCGAGGCATTTTGTTTAGCTGTAGTGTGTTTGGACAAAAAACCAAACTGAAATGAACACAAAAATATATAATGCTAAGAGGGAAAAAAATCTTTGAAGGGAATTTCAAGAAAATTTGAGTGGCAATTTGTTATTCAGTATATCACATGGAAAAGCCAGTTTGGAAGGATCAAAAAAAAAAAAAATGAAACAAGACCATCCAATAAATGTTCACAGAAACAAAGAGCTTTCTAGAATCAAAATAAGGAGAAAAAAAATTTAAAAATTAAAGTGTGGTGTACACTGTTGGACTGCTAAATCAATCTCTGTCTAACAAAAAAGGCAGCATTTGATCACGAGACTTGGAGTACAGACCAGAATCGTTTTGACAATGGTTGTGTCTATGGCTGTCAATCTCTTACCTGTGTAGCATTGTTATCACGGTTGCTGTCTTTGCCAGAATGTTACTTAAGGTCATTAGAACATAGATCAAGTTTCTACTAGATTAATAAAATAAAAATATAATAAAATAAAATATATACCCTTGTAGAAAATTATCTAGCAAATGAGTTCCTTCAAACTCTCGTCTCAGGAGAAATATTTCACTCCAAGGCATAACTAAATAAACACCTGTTAACAGACTGCAGCTAATGCTAATACTTTAAAATTCACTGATAGCAGCCTTAAACAGTGCTCAGAGAATTGAGATGAAACAGGTTTAAAAAAAAAAAGGAATGGAATGGCACTCTCACAGCACAACTGAACTGATTAATTGCAGCTTTAGAGTTCTATAATATGTATATCTGAAAGCTGATGTGACCAAATATGCCATCATTACTAAATCTGCATAAGCTTCTCATCATATCAGACCTTGGTACAGAACTTGGAATAAAATAAAGTTCACTGCATTAGCAGCTCTTACACCCTTACCATCTGCCCACACAATACAAGAGTATCTAACACTGCTTTTCCTGTTTTAAACAGGAATTTGTGCTTTGCACCTTGATTAGGCTGCATAATTTTTTATTCATTGTAAAACATTTTTTACTATTTTCATTATTTTTCTTCATCTCCCCCCAGGAAATTTTTTATTGTTAATTACTCAGGGGTATATATTTTTTTTTTTCCCAGAGGATTCATTACTCTTTGTAATTCTTATTGTGATGCTCTTTTAATAAATGCTCTATTTTTCTACAGCGACCCAGGGAACCTAATTATTCAAGTAATTGAAGCCTCTGTTCACTATTTTTATTTTATGATGATAAGTACACTATGGACTGGAAAAGTGAGAGTTTCCATTTCTGGTCATTTTTCTTATTTTTTTCCTGTATGTTAGCCTTTTTGTTTTTTTAGCTGGTTTATGAAATTTATTATGTATCATTTCCATATTTCATCAATAACTGTAAGTACCCTCTATAATATTGAATATAACTTTTAATATTACATAATTTTATCCCTATAAGTAGGTTTAAAATGTAATGCAAGTTGATTTTAAACTAGTTTTCTGAAAGATAAGACAGAGATTATTATTATTTATACAAATGTATGCAACACATTAGGGCAATACAATGGAGGTAAAGATGAAACACATAGAATATTTCTTAAAAGTGAACCTAACTGAATAAAATAATGTCATAGTAATGTGCGGAGATCCTCAGAGGAAATCTAGCTAAGAAGTATAGTTTACATTTGCCCTTAACAAATTAAAAACATTCATATTCGTATTTAAAATAAAAATTAATATGGGAACTTTGTGTATTAATATACTATAAAAATACTTTAAAAATATATTTCTACATGGTGTGTAAGGTAAAAATTATACAGATGGTAATTTTTTGATAGGAATGTGGATAGGCATTAGTGCTGATAAGAGTATGGATATGTGTTAGTGTGTGGGCAGCAATTTTCAAAAAATCTATTCAGCATTGTCCATCCTACCGTGCTTAATTTTAAAATCTGACATTTTCATAATGTAAATTGTTTTCTCACTTCTTTTTTATATTGTATGAATTCATACCCAACATAAAAGCTAATCCAGATACAGTCATATGCACAGGGTGGTGGTTATTCAGAGCATTGTTCTTAGTTGTAATTTCATCCTTTTATTTACTTTCCCATCATTAAAAGTGACACTCTCAGAGCCTTCCTGAGGTATGAGAAGACAAGACCACACTTAGTGATATCCATTCATCCCAGCATGTGAAGGAAAATGAAAAATCCAATATCCATAACCACAATTAAGAAATTCTGGAAAATTAGCTATAACATAGACTGAGAATCAGATTACTAAAAGTTTACTATATTGCATATATTACATAAAGGAGGCATATATTTTTTAAAGACCTAATAGGAATGACAGATTTAAAGGTTATCTTATACTATGATTCAGTATCTAAAATGTTGTTTAACTGAGACTAGTTCAGGAATGAGGCAAATCTGTGTGAAACCCAGCTCAGACCAAACTTACATGATACTGATGAGCTCACTAAAATACCTGGAAATGATTGCAGAAATTACAGTGTCTAAATAAGTTAATATGCCCATTCTCATTACTCGTGCTCTCATTTAAGCCTTACTGCAGATTCCATCTGCTTGTGGATGGCCACATTTTAAAAGTCAGATCTTCTTGGCCTCATGTCTGAGAGGATGTATTTTCTCCAATAAAAGTGTCATTGGGTCTGACAGAAGAGCCATACCTGACTATAATTAGGAAAGGAAAACGAGTAACATACACCAGCTTGCTTTTTTTTTTTTTTTTTGTAATCTCTGTTTTAGGGCACATGAAAGCAGTGCTCTGGGAAGCATAGCAGAAGCTAGATTCATTGATCTATGTAAACACTGAACTAGGAATTGTTCTTACTGAAGGATCCTCTTAGTATCAGTGAAGAACAATTTCCTTTCAAGAGACAAGGCAGATGTCAGATAGTCATTTTTACTCTTTGGATATTTTTGCCTGGATATCCTTAAGCTGATCACTACCTTGTGCTGCACTGACTTCTATGTCACATGAGACACTGGAGAGTCCAAAACTAAATTAGAGCTAGACTCAGAACTGTGGAGCAGTTAACCTCTGAAGTTAAGCCAATAAGTGAATGTCGTGAGGTGGGGTGAGCCTGGGACTTGACTAATTTAAGTCTACCTATTCTCTTTAACATCTGTCTTGCCTTTTCTGAGGAGGAGGGTTTTTTTAAATCTAAGTAGTGATTTTTCGATACATAAAAGTACCTGACTAGAAACTTTTCATTAAAAGAAGAAACAGGGAGAACTAAAAAAAACCCAAAAAACTCTCAATGCAATTGTGAAAACTGATGCCATATTTGATCTGAAGCAAAACATTAGGAAATGAATTTTTCCCCCACAAAAAAAAAAAAGCAAAAACCAAAACAAGCAAAATGAAACAAAAAACTTCCAAGCAAGAAGAAAATTGAGAAGCTTAGACTTGAAGAGTTTAGAGTCATTTGAGATCATACAGAGTATTCCCTTTGACATCCAGCTGCTGTTCTAGAAGGCTTTGTGCATCTCACAATGACCTGTGCCATGTATTTCAAATCCTATGCAGATGTCTCAGACATTGTCAGTTATATAAAATGATTTTAGATGAGTATGGTTAGGCTATTAAATGTAACCTCTAGTGTTGATTCTAGTATAAACATCCAGACACCCTTTATTGCATTGGATTTTTACTTTTATTAAAATTTCCTAAACCAGCATGGAAAGTTGATGTATTTTGACTGTTTTCTTTAAAACTGAGCTTAAAGATTATGAGCTAGTGGTGCCAAATTCAGCGAACTACATGTTCAGCCAAAAGGACTGGGTCTTTAATGACTGAGGTTTTGCCAAGACCTGATCAATTCTTTCATGTTTCTGCAATGCATAGGAATGCAATGCAAAAAGAAAATCTTGTATCTGCTTATTCAGAAAAAACTCATTAACAAAGGAATAGAAAACTGATACTTTAAAATAAAAATATTTACCACACTCAGGATTTTAACAAAAATCTAATTTCTCATAAAAATGAATGTGATAGTTAAATAAGGAAATGCTGGGGGAAATGGCTCTTTGCTTCTCTGATGCTAGAGAAAAGTCTCTTGTAAGTTCAAAGCAAGCTAGTTCATCTAATTCCATGATTGATGCATGACTGTCCTGTAATGGTTTTGCTGTTTTCAGAACAGCTTATCTTGTGAAAGATGACACACAGCCTCCCTTATTAGGAGTCTTCAGAGTCAGTTTAATGAAGGTGAAATTTTGTGTGTGCTGCAGTTGGGAAAATTTTTTTGCATTGCTGTTAAGAAGACGGAAAAACTGAAAATTCTGTGTCAGTCTTTCAAAACAATAGTCGCAGCGACAAGAAAATCAACATCTGTTGTGTGTTTTCCCTTTGTTTCCTCTAATCGATCCAGCAAATCTTTGCCAAACATTTGCACAGTGTGCCATAGAAATGTCACTTGAGGGTGAAAAAGACTGTCACTTTATAAGTAAATGTCATTTTGCAAGTAAATATCGTTGAGTAGGGAAAGAAAAATGACACTAAGGAAAGAACCTCAATGGCTAAATGGCTGATGATACAAACAAGAAACAGAGCATGTAATGAAGATTCCAGGTAATTTGTACCCCATCTTTCTGCTGTCTTCATGGCAGTAGATGGTAAAGGAAGTGTTAGTCCTGGGCTCCCAAATAATCTCAACTCTGGAGCTTTATTTTTCAACAAAAATCTGTAACAGGCAACGTTTCCACCATAACCAACCATGGCAATTGAAACTATTCTCCTTTTCAATTCCTTCTTTTCCTATCAAGTCTCAGTTTTCAAGTAATCTTTGCCTCTGTTAGAATCATATAATCATAGAATATTTTGGCTTGGAAGGGACCTTCAAGAATATCTAGTTTTAACCCCCCTACCATGGGCAGGGATGCCTTCCACTGGACCAGATCACTCAATATCCCATCCAGCCTGGCCTTGAACACATTCAGGGGTGAGGCATCCACAGCTTCTCTGTTCCAGTGCCTCACCACTCTCAGGGTAACAAATTTCTTCCTAATATCTACCACAGATTTCACAGAATCACAGAATGTGCAGAGTATGCTGAGCTGAAAGGGACCCAAAGGATTATCAGCTCCTGACCCTGCACAGGACCATCCCTGGCAAGCAGCACCTCTGTATTCTTTCCATGTCACATGATCCTTGCTTCCATTGGACATACACTATTCTTCTTTGCCTAATTTTCCAAGAGAAGATCCTTGTTCAGCCAAACTGGCTTTCTGCATACCTACTTGACTTCCAGTATTTGGGAATTGCCTGCTCCTGTGCTCTTAGGAGGTCTGGTAAACAGATATGAAGGAAATCAACTGTATCACTAGAAAAGGAGTGGTTATCACATATACTGCGCATGCACAAGTGAGAAATGGGAGTGTATCAGCAGAGTCTGCAGAGAAAACTTGACCTTAACTCTCTTATGCTATAGTTTAGGTAGCATACACACACACAAAAAAATTTTCCTGCTATACTGTGTGACCTTTGTTAACTGCCAGATCAAGAATACAACCTGAGAACAATTCAAATTGATTCAAATGCAGTGTATTTGCATGAAGCACAAAAAATTATTCTTGTCTACAGTTTCAGCCCTAAGCTCACACAGCACTTGAAGCATGCCACTATGCCAGTTTAAGATTGAGATCTACCCATATGGCTTCATCTATCTGCACAGGATAAAATGTTTATTGAGATATAAAATGAAAGGGAAGAAAAAGCCCATATAATTACCTTCTTTTGATAGCAACATAATGGTAAATAAACACTGTCAGAAAACAAATTTAATATCAATATTTATGATTAAAAATTTCTAAAGACAATCAGAAAAATCAAAATTTAATGAGGCAAATTTTCTTGAACTACTGTTGTAATTTTTAACAGAATTAAAAGCTGGAAACCTAGCTTCAATCTACAAAATTAATATTATTATTATTATCAAAGACTTTTCATAGAGATTTTGAGTTTCTGCTCAGGCCAGAAATAGACTTCTAAAAAAATAAATATTACTTATTAATTTTCTGTGTTTTTATAGCTTTAAATGGACTGGCAGGTACTTCATTCTATCTGTGGATTACTTTTGATATCATGTATAGGTGGAGAAGTTCTCAATATATGGCATTGGTCATCCAAGTTTTTCGCTGTCTTTTAGTGTAAAATCTGAATTTAGTAAATAGCACTACCATATTGTAGTAAACACTTGAACTCTTGTTCAGACTGTCCTTCTGACCCACAACACAAAGCACACTTAACACACTAGCTTCATAGAGGAAGCTCATGTAATTCATAAAGTTTTCTTATTAGTTAATGTGCTGGATACCTGAGACTCTGTGAAAAAAAAACAAATGAACCAAACCAAATGAAACCAAACCAAACCAACAACAAAAAAAAAGACCCAAAACAAAACAAAAAACACACAAAAAGCTAAAAAAAACCAAAAAAGAAAACCACAAAAAACACACAAAAACAAAACCACAAAAAACCCAAAACAAAAACAAACAAAACCCAAACATCCCCAATCAAATATTCATGCAGTAGTGAAAAAACACTAAGTAAAGAAATTCAGCCAGCACCTAAAGTGAAGCTAATTGGCCCAGATGGACTGTTTTTCATGAGATTGATCAAGCTTTGTCAAAGTCTTAGAATAATGTTGTAGAACTCAAGTTAACCTTTGGACATATCTGAGCCCAGTGATCATTCATTTTTACAGAATTTCAAGTGACATACCAGCACAGCTTTTTCTTCAGTGACTGCCCTATGTTGTTAATGGAAATAATGCTTTAGCACCCATCTGTAACTCTCTGTGCAAAATTTCTTTGGTAAGCAACTAGTTCAGCTGTTCCAATGTAAGGCTTCCAGCTTGATCGAAAACTATATAAATTTTATAGTGCTGGCATTTGTTTTTGTGTTTGTGTATGTGCATGCACTTCTGTACCTAAAGGAGTGGAATAAATTCCTGTGAGGAATATGTAGTTTTCCAAAGAGGGGTGCAATGTAAAGATGGAGTTGTATCAAATTCAGTTTATTTATTTATTTTGCTTTCAAAGAGAACTTTTATTAGCATACTTATTCTGTAAAAAGGAAAAAATATTTTAATTAAATGCTTAAGTCAGTTTATCCCTGTGGTGTATGCAATGATAATAAAATAACACTAAATAGTCTTGTAGGTGCAAACAAATTTTCAATATGTAAGCCAGACTTTAAAAATATCTCTGACACAAATCATTGAAAAACAGGTCATGCATAAGAATTTAGGAGGGGTTGTGGCTTAACCCTGGTAGGCAGCCAAGCCCCACACAGCCTCACACTCAGTTCTTTGCATGGGTATGGCAAAAAGAATTAGAAGTGCAAAAGCAAAAAACACTGTTGAGATAAAAATGGTTTAATAAATGAAGCAAAACCATCTGTGCAAGTAAAGGAATATAAGCATTTCAGTCATTACTTCCCATGGGCAGGCAGATGTGCAGCCATCTCTAGGAATGCAGGGCCTCATCACATGCAGTGGTGACTTGGTAAGACAAATGTCATAAATATGAATGTCCTCCCTTCCTACTCCTTTGCCCAGGTTTCATTGCTGGCCACAACCCTGCATGGCATTGGATGTCACATGGGGTGAGCTGCCCCAGTTGTGTCTCCCCACAATCTGTTTTCCATCCTTGCCTACTTACTGGTGAGGAAGCTTTAGACAGAAAAGGCCTTGATGCTGAGCAATTCCTAAAACATAACTGGATTTTTCAATCCTGTTTTAATCTGAGATCCAAAACCTAACCATAATCTAGCCTAAACCATAACCATAAACCCAAACCAAAATCTAGCTCCATACTATGACAAATATTAACTTCACCACAGACAAAACTGAGACTAAAGTTAATGTTATAGATTTATTTCTGCTTTACCAGTTTCTGACTTAATTTTTAAAGCAGACCATTGGTGTAAATCCCAGCACCCAGCACTAGAAACCAAGTTGAATACTTTGAAGAGAAGGAGTAGTTCTGTAGTTTTTACTCTGTGAACAGAAAGAAAAATAGACAGAAAAGAAAAAGATAATAACTCCATCTAATACAGTTGAAACTCAGTGAAAGTTGAGAGCTTTCTAACTTCCTCGCTGTAGTGGACAGAGGAGAACAAGAACTCATGAGGGTGATTTATGCTGTCATCAGAGAAGTGTCACAGAGGATGAATCATTTGGCCTGAGTTCTCTTCATAATCAGCAGGGGGGATAAAAAGAAGCATCCATAAACAATTTGTCATTGTACCTTAATGTAAGTACCTGAGATAACTATGGTAACTTCTGCTCTGACAGAAATTATATCTCTGCATTGTTTATTAGTGCAGCTAAAACAATTAAGTAAATTTTAGACATCTGAGAGATGCTGAAGCAACAAATACCCCACTAATTGCTTTTATTTCCAAGAGCATCATATTATTTTAACAGTTTCAAAATTATAGAATCACAGAATCACAGAATGAACCAGGTTGGAAAAGACCTTTTAGATCATCAAGTCCACCATATGACCTAACCTAACACCTCCTCATCAAGTAAACCATGGCACTGAGTGCCACTTCCAGTCTTTTTTTAAACAGGTCCAGGGATGATGACTCTATCACCTCCCTAAGCAGATGATTCCAGTGCCCAATCACTCTTTCAGTGAAGAACTTTTTTCTGACGTCTAACCTAGACTTCACCTAGTACAGCTTGAGACTGCGTCCTCTTTAGGTTCTGTCAGTTGTTGCTTGGACAAAGAGACCAACCCCCACCTGGCCACCTTTCAGGAAGTTGTAGAGAGTGATAAGGTCACCTCTGAGTCTCCTTTCCTCCAGGCTAAACACCCCCAGCTCCCTCAGTTGTTCCTCACAGGGTTTGTGTTCCCAGCCCCTCACCAGCCTCGTTGCCTCCCCTGGACACGCTCGAGCGTGTTGACGTCCTTCCCAAACTGAGGGACCAGAGCTGGACACAGCACTCGAGGTGTGCCCTCACCAGTGCCAGTACAGGGGAAGAATGACCTCCCTGCTCCTGCTGGCCACACTGTTCCTGATACTGGCCAGGATGCCCTTGGCCTTCTTGGCCACCTGGGCACACTGCTGGCTCCTGTTCAGCCGGCTGCTGACCCCCAGGTCCCTTCCTGCCTGGGCACCATCCGGCCACACTGTCCCCAGCATATAATGCTGCAGGAGGTTATTGTGGCCAAAGTTCAGGACTCGACACTTGGACTTATTAAACTTCATCTTATTGGAATCTGCCCATCTATTCAGGTCCCTTTGCAGAACCCTCCTACCCTCCAGCAGATTGACACGCTCGCAGTTTGGTCTCATCTGCAAATTTACTGATTATGGACTCAATCCCTTTGTCCAGATCAGCAATGAATATATTAAACTGGACTGGCCCCAGCACTAATCCCTGGGGGATACCACTGGTGACTGGCTGCCAGCCAGGTGCAGCACCATTCACCATCAAAATATAATCTATTTTAAAATATGTTACAGCCTAATACCTAGTAATGTTTATTCCTTTGTTCTATTTAGTTCATAGCTCATATAAAGTTCAGATAAATATGTGTTCAAAAAGGTATATTTTCTTTGTATACTCACCTGGAGGAGGATCACCTTTATCTCAGTACTGGTACTATCTTGTCCTGGGGAGTATCTTATTCCTGCATGATTATTATGCTACTGCAAATCTTTCAATTCTTACTCCAACCTCTATGAGACTACAGGTCATATCCCACTGTTTTCCGTACAATAACGCTTCATTTCATTCTCCACATTGCATCAAATACAAATCTGTCTTCAGAAGACAGCTGTAAAAGCTATTTCACAAATATCAGTGTTATCTTGAGAATTCACCAGTGGCCAGCTTGCAGTGGTAAATGATTTCTCACAACACCATGGGATCTGCTTTTTGGTAAAGAACAGCCTGACACTGGAATGCTCTCCTCTGCTGGCCAGGCATACCAAAAATCCCCTGAGCTTTGTGGTACCTAGTCAAGTGGAAATGCTCAGTCCATATAAAGGAACATAAAATTATCAAAGAAAAAAGCAACGGCTTGAATGGTGACCTCTTCTATTTTTCTGCTATGAGCCTTTCGATTCTTCTTGTCCCGCATTATTTTATGCACATAGAGTAATTTAAATTCTTCCTTTAAAAGATTTCACTTTTCTTTACTTACAGTACCTATATCCTTTGTAAATGAAGACATTTATATCTTTGCTACTTATTTCACTAATACCAGATAAAAGATTTGCTGTTCATGTATTTGTACAGAGCTTGTCATTTTATATTATGACATAACATGACATTTTGCCTCTGTGGTACTTTTGATAATGTCAAATAAAAGTACAGAAGACTGGAATTTGTAGTTAGACTTTTTTTTCTCTTTCACCCTAAAGGCATGGAACCATTCAACCACACAAATTATTTGTGAGAAAATATATTAAATAGGGTTAATTGACATTGACAAACAATAAGATGAAACTACAAAAGATGCTTTTCTTCAATGTGAAGCAGAGGGTTTACCTTTTTGTTACAGGTTTTGCATGATAATGTTATCTTGTCATCTTGAACATCAGAAACTAGGCTGTGTTTGCAAAAGAAGCCAATCAGTAAAAACCCCAATTTTATCAAATTAATTGCTCACTAAAAGCAGTATGTTGAACAGAGTACCTTTTAATACTAATATACATGTAAAGAGAATGCACTGTTTTTGTACTAAACCAAAACATGAAAAATAGCACAAGGAAGACTCTTTAAAAAAACCTAATTGAGGATAAACCTGTCACTTTAAAGCATGTGCTTGGCAAGAAGGTTATGCACAAAACCTTTCTGTGATTAATCTAAAAGTTTAAGCTGAGGAAGTACCATATAATTGCTTATTATGATGAGCTTCTTACAAAATCTTAAGGGAGAATATAATTTGCACAAACATATGCTAGTTTTTAGATTGCTTAATATTTCTTACAGGAAAATGGTTAGAACATTAAAGAATAATAATAAAAGATAATTTCATTATTGTTAACACAGTCATAAGTGGGTTTTTTGTTGGTATCTGTAATGTTAATTTCCACAATATATGAAAATAAATTATTTAGAACTGCTTTTGTCTCACATTTTATTGATTCTAGAAAAAACATGCATTATGAATCATCAGATTGATTTCTTTCTTTTAAAGATTTTCTAAAATTCACATTTTTCCAGGGAAAATAAATGTCTTTTATAATGATAAAATCATTGATGTAATATATTTTTGATTAACATATGTTAATAAAGTGTATTAAATAAAGCTTAAAGTTTTACATAATTTATTAAAATGCAAATATTTAGCAGAATAAGACAAGAGATAGAAAGTAACATTCCTTGAAGTTACAAGAATAAGAAATGCATGTAGTACTAGTGTTAGTTGGAAAAATGCCTTTTCCTATCTGATTGTATTTCCTACCTTTTTCTGGTTAGTTGAAGTAAGAGAGAAAGCACTTGAAAACAATCTCATGAAACAGATCATTTCAGACTGCATCATCCACATATATTTCTGTATTGTCTTATAGTAAAAGGTAACCTATAAACTATTTAATAACTGGTACATGGGATCAGCTGTCTTTTTCTTTCATATGGCACCAAATTTTTCATCAAGCAAATGTCGGCCTTCAAATGTTTCTCACAGGACAAGACACAAATAGCAAAAATTCTATATGAATGGTCAACCCTTTTTCTAACCTTTACTTAGCAATAGCAGGGACTATGTTATTTTTAAAAATCTTTTACTTTCATAAATTTAAAAGGCATTGTCAGCAGAAACACATTTCCAATCAGTTAGAGACTGGATCGACTCAGTCAAGTTTTGACATTTCTTCTTAGCCTGAATAATTTTCATTCACCAGAGTAAAAAGAAACCAAAACTCCAAAGGTATTAGAAGGATTTGCATGAAAACTAGGTTTTTACTCCCCTGAAGGTCTAGGTTCTTTGGAATGTTGTCTTACATGCCTTTGTTTAGAAATCTCCCTTGGGATGTGAAACAGAGGAAAACCTCACTGTACCTAAATCTAGGTGCTTTCCAGTGGTCTGTCTAGAACAACACACAGTGAAAGTGTCTCAGGTGTCTGGTGCTATTGTCACTGTTGCTGTTATTGGTCTTGTTGCTATCAGGGTTGTGGTTGTTGCTGTTATTATTATTACTATTATTATCATTATTGTTATAGGGGACCGTCATGGTTGAACTTTGAGAAGGTATTACATTTTTTATATATTACTGTTCTGAGATTTTTTTTTAATTGAAAAAGACACAAAATTAAATAAAGTGTTAAATCAATTTATTTTCTTGTTGAAATGCATATCAAAATACTCTTGGCAAACTTCAATATTCAGATTCTCTAATACTGATACTGATACACCAGTGAGAGAGAAAAAAAATAGTGGTGTAAATACGCTAAAAATTCCTGTGAAGATCCAGGCAATAAATGTCCCTGTATGAACATGAATAACCAAATGACAACCCTATTTTACTATTGCGTTTGAATCTAGTTGCCAATCATAACTTGCTTGAACTAGTTTCTAAATCATGAAATTCACGACACTTTTCTGTATCATAGCCTTAAGTTTCAGGAAACTTGTGACCAGTTAACCTGACTCAGGAAATATTCCAAAGTTTCTGACTACTTTTAGCTGACTACTTTTCAACAAAAGCATAAAACAATACTAAAGCTTAAGAGCAAGATCTTTATTTTAATTTTTTTTACAACACTACGTGTCAGCTAACAACATCAGATGAGGACATGGACCATGATATTTATGTTACATGTGGGGGATGTGTATACCACTATGGACTTGTGTGAGGAGCACAACACGTGAATTTATTTTTGTAGGCAACAGTGGTCTGGCATCATTTCCATTCATATCCATTTATGTCTCCTTGTATTATTGTGCATGGTAGATGGAATACAGTAACTGTGAAAGACATTGTCTTCATGTTTGAAGAAGTCATGTACATCAAATGCATTTTAGAATTGTATATATGTCACAGCCCTTTGAAATCAATGGATTATTGCTAGATTTTAAATATCAAAACTATAGTTTATTTGCTTTAAAATATTAGAAAGTAACTCTTATTTTATTGCAATTTACTCTCTCTTTGTTCATAGAATTTACATCTTCCAAATCTGCTATTTACACTGTTCATTGCTGTTGCCTTCATTTTTACAAATTTTTTTTTGCATGCATATTGTTTCTGTATGAAATAACACTATTCTAAAAATGTAGCAAAATATGGCTATGGACTATGGACATCTGACTTTATTTCTTCCATTTTTTCAACAATTTATCACTGTTGCTCTATTTATTGCTAAAAATTCAATTTAGATGGGGCAAAAACTATCCCCTGTAGGGCTGTTGATACAAAATTTAGGAATGTAATAATTTACTAAATCCAAATTCTTTCAACTTTGTCTCCATTCTACAAGGCACAGAGAATTCCCAATTAATACCAGGGTTGTTTAAACAAGCTGATATCATATAGTCCAGAAGCATAATCTTATTAACTTGATTTTTCCTCCTTATATCTTCATACAAGTTTTTCTTTATCTTTTTCTTTCATCTCCTTAGAGATTCATTGTACAGTGTACCTGTTATATTATCATTTCAATATTCCTATGCATAAGCTACCTTATTTTCTGAAGATGTGAATTCATTTCTTCATGTGTTTCATTTTTCCTAACTTGTAAGAGCACAATAAAACTCCCAGTATTTCTTGTAAATCTTTCTGCCATAAGAGAACTAGAGTATGAGGTGATGATATAGGATTTAGATGGTTTTTCCCCAAAAAAATACTGCCTTCAGAATGATCTAAGAAATCACATGGTAAAATGCATTGCTTTTAAATTAGATTCAAATACTTATTTTTTATTTTTCTAGACACTGATACTTGGTTTCCATCATGCTGAATCTTCATGCTGCCACTCAGTGCTCAGAATGCATTTCTTAGAGCAGACCAGAGGAGGCAATTTCTCCTAAGGATACTCTCCAACTTATGAACTGAATGCAGTTCTAAACCCACAGAAGATCATAAAAACAACTGCTTTGACCATTCCTAAAACAAAAAAACCCCTGACTTTCAAATGTAATACTTCTATTTCGTAGGTGATTTGAGGGGTCTGGAGGGGTTCTGTTTGCTTTTATTTTATTTTTTCTTTCCCCTGTATAGATGATGATACAGATAAGCCAGCGTTGCAGAAGTTTTTAAACAGGATTTTGACAAAAATTGGTAGCTATTTTTGACCTCTAATGCAATACATTATGAGACAGGCACACATAATAAAAAAAAATCACTTCAAATATTCCTTGTCACCATTCCATCAGAAAACTAAGATATTTCTATATCTTTGCTTAGTACCTTAGGACTCATTTTGCTTTACAGCTCCTCTGAGAATGCCAGTTTGTAACCTTTCCAGATACAGCAAATGAAGCATAGCTCAGAATGAATTAGAGTGGGAACAGACTACAGAGAAAAGAGAGTTTGCCTATAATCCTCCAGCTATCTCATCACAGAATCATAGAATACCAGATTGGAAAGGACCTCAATGATCCTCTGGTCCAACTGTCTTTTATTCTGACCTCTCTTTATTTTCAATCACCTTGAAATGGCAAAGAAAAAGGGCCAAATCCTGCCTCTGCATTATATACACTTCTCACTGTAATTTATCTGAAGGCAGAACTAAGGCCCAACTTTCTTACAGTAGAATCTATTAACATTTAATGTAAGACATCTTCCTTTCTCCTCAGGTCTTACTTCTCAAATTTAATCAAAATCAGTTTTTAAAAAGTGTCTAATCTTATCTTCTATCTTTTCACATGAATGCCCTGGCTCTGGTACTTTTTTACGTATCTTAAGATGGTATTTTCATTGTCCATTTCTAACTTCGGTGTACAGCATCATCCTTTCCTTCATTTCCTAGACTATTTTGCTAGCCTTTCTTGTTTTCTTTCCAGCTTTCCTAGAAGTCCCAAGTACAAGTGCCAAATCTACTACTTCTGGTATCCAAAGTGTCTAAATTTTCCTACTAGTTACTTTTTAAGTTTAATTGATAAAGTTTTACCTGCCTAGGATGGAAAAACTTACTAAGAAGTCATGCTTAGATGTTAAAGCACTTATATTATGCCTTTTTCTAACTCTAATATATAATGAAATTATTTTGTGTATTTCAAAAAGAGTAATCAAGCAAAATATATTTTTAATAGTTTATGTTTTAAAGAATTTACTAAAATGAAAATTTAAAACATGTACTCATACTCTCACTAAGTTCCTTATATTTGTAGCTCCTCAGGTCTTACAGAATCACTAATTGCTCTATAAAACAATAAGAAATGAGCCAATACCTTGTACATTCCACAAAAGTAATTATGGAGTGTTTATATAACACTCCATAATTATTTTTAAGGCATTTAATTTGTCATATATGTGTGTATATACATAATTTTCTGCTTTAAACAAGCTTTTCTATTTATCTGGAGAGAACAGGTAAGGAAGTCTCAGATTTCTGAGATTTCTGGTACAGTAATTTCAGAGATGTATTTCTTCTGTCAGTAGACACCAGCAATTGCTGCAACTGATGTTTCATCCATTACACCAGCTCGATTTCTCAGACAATGGATAATTAGCTAGACTTTTCTGCTGGATGATTACTTCTATCTTTTGAGGAATCTCATGCTATAATGGACAAAATGTCATGAATAATGAGGTATTATGTTGGTGAAAGCTACATCACTAAAAAGTATATTGTTCTTTGTCTTTGAAGAAGGAAAGTCTTTTATGCATTAGTGGTTTCAGTTCTGTTTCATCTCTTGCTTTAGAGAGAATGTTAACACTATCTAGAAAATTAAAAAGTGAAGATAAATCTATATAAAGCTCATCTTATATCTGAAGAAGAAGTTGAAATAAAAGGACTGCTGCAATTTTAAAAATCCTCAGTATGGTCAAAGTTTGTCATTTAATCATGCATGAAGATTTTTTGCCTCTGAAATGGCTTGTTATAATATTATAATTGTATTAGGTTACTGGCATTTATGAAATTACTTTAGGATATTGCATTATATATTTCCAAGGATGTATTTTTACTAAGTGCTGCCTATTGAGTTTATTCCCATTATGCCATAGATATGTATGAGGCTCTTTTATTCTCTATGTGGGATGTTTGAAATACAAAAGCAGACTCTTTCAGCATGTGGTCTGCAGCAAATACACTGCACAGCATCCCCTGGATCACTGCATATTTTACACAGAGTACAGAAAAGGTGGAGTACTCTCAGTTTCTCAGTACTCAGTTTCTTCTAAACTAGCAAAACAACAGCAATATATTTATGTTTATAGAAGTTTGCACAGAGATAGGAAGCATTGAGCAAGCAGCAAATGGCAAGGCAAGGACAATTATTAGGTTTTCACTCTGCTACAAGAGTTCTTGCTGCCATGTGGTACATGCCTTTTACTTGGAGCTGCTCACAAGCCTAAAGAGCCAGGGGAAAGACAGAAAGAAGTTTAGTACTGGAAATATGTGCCATTGAAAACTCCTTTTGACTTTCTGATCATTCCTTGACAATTTTTGTTCATTTTGATGCACTACAGCACCTACAATGACCACAGGTATTCTGTAAGGGAGCTTGTGTGTGATTGTGCTGGCTTTGGTTGAGGCAGACCTAATTTTCTTCACAGTGACTGGTATGGGGTTGTTTTTTAGATTTGTGCTGAACACAGTGTTGATAACACATACTTGTTTTTGTTATGGCTGAGCAGTGTGTTTATACAGAAGCAAGATATTTTCTACTAGTTCTGTTAGTACTCCCACACTGGTGAGGAGTCTGGGGCTGCATGGAAAGTTGGGAAGAGACATGGGCAGGTCAGATAACTCCAACTGACCAAAGGGATATTCCAGACTATGTGATGTCATGTTCATCTGTAAAGTGTGAGGGGAGAAGAAGCAAGGAAAAGATATTTGGGATTATTTCATTTTTCTTCCCAAATCATCATTACTGGTGATGGGGCCCTGCTCTGTTGGACATGGTTGAACATCTGCCTGTTCATGGAAAGCATTAAATTAATTCCTTATTTTGATTTGCTTGTGTGTGACTTCTGCTCCACCTATTCAACTGCCTTTAAACACACAAGTTTTCTATCTTTTGCCCTTCAGATTCTCTCCCTGGCCCTCTTGGTGGGGGAGTAAGTGAGCAGCTGTGTGGGGCTTGGCTGATGGCTGGGGTTAAACTGTGATGGTGATGTAGAGGTAGTGAGATGCTATCTAATAACACAGGGCCTAGGTATGCTTGGAACAGCTTCTATGTTCAAAAGGTTTCAAAGACGATGAGAAAAAACATCTTGATAACTGACCCCCTTTGGCTGACTATTCTCCTGGAGCATAGGTGCACCCACAGGATTATTTTCTTAGGAGTGATTTTCTAAATAAAATGAAACAGAGTGATAGCTCATTGCTGAATAATATCCCAAGATAACCCACACACAAACTTGGACAATTTCAATTGAATATTGCAGGATGCTCTGATGGCCACCATGGTGAAGAGGAGCAGGTCGGACAGGGAGCAGCCAGGGACAGCCCGACCGTCAGAAATCTCCTGGGACTGGGGACAAACCATGGGCCCACAGGTGGTTCTGGCTTAGTGGGGTCTGTGACCAGGCAGAGCAGTGCTGTGGGGAGCTGGACCAGTCCTGCTGCAGTGTTGCTGGGTAGCTGACAAAGGGTCCTGGGACATAGTCAGGGTGGGGGGACCTCCAAGCAGGGGGAATGTGGGGGGGTGGGGTGGTTGGCAGGGAAAGGAAAACACACGGGACCCTGCCAAAATTGTGGACCCAGAGCTATCTTGCCAAGATGGAAAAGGTTTCAGTGTTCAGCAAATTTTGTTAAGTAAGCCATCACTAATGCATCGACAAAATTATCTAAATAAAAATGCAAACTAGTGGAATAAGTGGGGTGTCAATAAAGCAGCAAGATACTTGGTGCTTAGCCCAGTGATGATGGAGAAAAACTGCACCTCAGCTGGCACGATTCTTCTTTTACACTATGAACAGAAGTGTTATCATTTCTCATGAGTGCCAAAACAGACAGGTGGCCAAAAAGTTATTTACTACAACCCATGACATGAATGTAGATCATGAAGAGAGCTTGTATATAGTAATGTCTCAAATTAAAGAAATGATATTGTCTGAGACTCACTCCAGTATCTTTGTTTCATGCTGAAAATGTTCAGATTACCACATGCCTGACTTCTCTCTTCTGTCTCTTCACAGTTCTTCCTTACATATCCAGCCCCCAAATATCTTTTAATATACTACACCAAAATTAAGAACCTAAGCATGTGCTATACACAGGCAAGACCCTTGAAGTAGTGGCATACCACAGAGATTACTCCAAAAGAGCAAAGTATTTATCTTCTCAAACCTTCCTGTATTCACAAATGTTCGGCTATCATTCTTTTTTTCCCTTAGATTTATTGTCCTATTTAATGATTAATAAATAAATTTTTTATTTCAGTGAAAAGGAGAATTAAAAAGTACTCTGATGCCACAGCTGAGATATTTAATAATGTATGAGTGTTTTGTAGCCTAATGCTTCTAACTTTACTCTTGTAATGATTCCAGGCTTTGCGTTCTTTAGTCTTCAGTCTTATGAAGTGGAGAACATCTTTTACTGAGTATTATTTTTACCAAGCAATGACTTCAGATTGTGTTCAGTAAACCATGCTGTCTTTTTTAGTGATTACATGCTCCATGGGAAAAAAACAAAAAAAAACAAATCAACAAAAAAAAAAAAAAAAAAAAAAAAAAAAAAAAAAAAAGAGAGACTGTGTATTTGGGATTTTTTTTATTTTTCACTATTCTATATTTCTCATTCATTGGATTCTAGTTAGTTAAACAAAGATATATAGACTGCTGAATGGTAGCCTCAGATTCTCAGATTTTTTTCTGCCTGGAGATTAAAAATTATGTCCAGAACACAAAAAGATCTTTTACTTTTATTTCTGATTTTTTCTTTTCTCTCTTTTGTTTTTTTTTTTTTTAAGTATGTTTTTAATGACTTATCATTCTCTTTCTTGATATTTTCCTTCCTAATTTGAAAACAATTCTGCTTTCAGGCCCATTCCACATTATCCTAGAACTCATAAACTTGTGGATGATGCTTTTCCAAATAACCAGCAGTGCAAATTTAAAACTTAGGTGTCCGGTGAAGCTCAGCAAGCTGAGCAACTGAATACTGAGCAGATTTAACAACAAAGACACTTTCTGTAGCCACTGAATTTTTAAATTTTGTTTCTTGTACATAAATTTGAAAAGCGGCAAAAACATATTTTAGCAGTTTGTTACCCATTGACTTTAAAGGGAATATCATAGCCAAAATTCATTGCATAGCTTTTGTTGGAAGGTATTGTATGGCAAATAATTGAACAAAATGCAGATTGCATACAATGTAACTCTGAATAATTACAAAAAAAGTAAAAACTTTCAGATAAAAATCAAGACAACAAACTAATATAATAACAGAAAACAAAAAATTTTAAAAATACATTTTAATTCAGTGAAAAATATGATTCTATTGACTTCAGCAGACCTGTGACAAAATAAAGGATATGACCCATAGATTTATATGTTTGGAGACTCTTTTCTTTTTAATAATAATATATATGTGTATTCCTGACTTTTCTATTAATGTCTTGTCCTTTATTTTTTTAGCCAGCTCAGGATTATACCTTATAAAATAAGAAACATTAACAAGAATAACAGGTACCTGCATATGCAGTACTCTTAGTGGTCTATCCAACACCATTGCTCTTCCTGCAAAATTCCTTTATAACTTTGTAAATATATGTTTGTGAAATTTGTATCCACCTTATATTGGTTATTGTATTTTATTTCTTTTTTGAGTTATTGTCAAATTTCTTCCTTTTTATATATTTTTTGCTCCTTTTTAGGTAATTAAATTACGGGTATGAAACATTACCAATTATTCTTTCATGGTGTTCAGAGCACAAACATTGTAGAGCACAGAAATGTGTAGAAATGTGCATGTTAAATAGCAAAACTACAGAAAATCTCAAAGGTGATTTTAACTTTATATGAAAGCTCTATGCTCAGGCTACTGTCCCTGTTTCTTCTGATCATATCCACATTTACCTGAACTGGCAAAGCCTAGGAGCCCAAAAGCTAAGAAGACCTGGCTTTATGCATAACTACATTGTCTTTTAAGGTAAATTGAGTTCAGAATAAGTTCATTCTGCCTGCAGTTTCTCTCTGTGTTTTCATCAGCGAATGCCAAGGAAGGATTTAGATGGTCTCTGTCTCCCAACACCATCTATGTTACGCTGTCACAAGGACAATTGGCCCAGGCAAGCTGCCAAATCAGAAAGGGAGCAGTGGGACACATCTATAGTACGTGGGGGAAATCTGTAATAATATAATTAAAGCAACAAAGAATTGGCTGGTCAAACGCAAATGTCTGCTTAAGGCTGAGATTAATTGCTCTCTGAAGCCCACTGGCTGCACTGAGGAGCTCAAACCAGCTGACAGGACAAGCCCAGACAAATGCTGAGACCCTGCAGAGTCAGGTCAGTGCAAGGTCTACAACCTTATACTACTAATGGCCAAATTATATCTATCAGGATGCACCAATATTTATGTCCTTAACTACAACAAACATTAAATCCAAGATGTGAGCAGTGACCAAGTCAGCAGGAGCATTTGAATTATGCATTACTCTTTAGGCTATCTACAATTAATCAAAGGTGCTTTGAAGACATGATCAGGGCTGGAGACTCCAGATTTTGGGTAGCAATTTAAAATTTGGTCACTCCAATGACCTCCTAGTGGATACACAACCTGACGTGTCCATCATCAGAATGTAATGATAAGAGATAAGATGTTATTTTTAAAACTTTGTCTTTTATGTAAACCTTACATAACTCAATAATTTTTGTTTGTTTCTTTTGTTTTACTAAGTACGTGTACATCATTTTACTAAGATGGCATCTTTTCAGCAGCATTAGTTGAAACTGATATTTCTTTGGCCCCTCTGTATGCTGAAGTTTAATAGATGTTTCACTCTGAGGGCTAATATAATTATTATTAGTAGTGGAAAAATTAATAAATATCAGTAGTTCCCATTCATAAAAATATTCATGGTTCGTTATGTATCCAATTCACTTTGTTTTCAGCGTATTACTCAGTAACATAAATTACCAGTACCTCTTGAAAGTTATTCTAGGCTGATTTTGTTAAAATTTCAATACCTGTCCTTGCAGGTCACGAGGCAAATTAAAATCACCAAGACATTTAATATATCACTTAATCCAACCCTCCCACAAAAAAAAAAAAAAATAAATATAGAAACATTAAGCTTTTCTGCCATCTGAGACCTTAAACAGACTGGATTCTAATCATATTCTAGTCCATTTTGCCCCCCCCCCCCAAAAAAAAGGCAAAAACATATGTGCTACATTTTGTGTTCTTTGAGTTTTTCAGTTATTGTGCCCTCCTTTTGTCTTTGATTGTTCTTTCTTAACTGGCAGGTAATTTAAATATTATTGTGTATTTTTCAGAATTATTTGTTTATTGTATTCATTACTTCTGAGAAGCAGCAGGGTGTGTTTGGGAATATCCACATGTTTACAGATTTGGATGTACATTTGTTTGTTTTTCAAATACAATGTCTAGAATTAATTTGCTGGAGTCATAATATATGTTTATGATTATCAAATATTCCTGCAGCATTTCCCCTTACATCTTACCTTTTAAGTTTTAATTCAAATTTAATGTAATTGTAAGTTATGTATTTACCTGTTAATTAGAATACCAGTAAGGAACATATTTTCAGCCTAAAAAAATAAGAAGGGGAAATATCTAATCAGTTGTGCATTTTTCTACAGCAGAATCCATTCTCCATTTTTTCTTTTCTTAATAAGTCACTGTAATAACATATTTAGTTGGTAACAGGTGGTATTTTTTCACAATCTTGGATGAATATTTAGATTGTCACAAAGCCATATGTTCTATGCGACACCCCTTAATTTATTAAGAAATAAGAAAGCAGTCAGTGTGAATGGCATTTTCTGTTATCCACCAGATTTACAAACCTTCAAGTATTTATTTGAAGATTGTATTTAGAGATGCCTTTGTTATTGTTACATATCAAAGAACTCCACTAAGGGTAGAAAATATTTAATGTCTCAGGATCCTGCAAATTGCTTGAAAAAATTCTACTAATGATACATCTTCTCCTTTGACTTTGTGTTCATAGAAAGACTGCCATCCTGATAATGAGCATAGATTAATTAAAGCAATGGACTAAGACTGACTTTTGACAACAGCTGTGAGAATTTAAATTGTTCAGTGGATAGTGCAAAGTACATAAACAAGATACTTCAAGGTGTCAGTGGTCTTAATTAGTACATACAAAACATGCATTTGTTGTGATTGAGCAGCCTATTTGTTTTATTATCCTGAAACTAACCTGAAAACTTTCTTTATTTTTATCTTTCTGTTTTGTTTTGTAGCTCCTTTGGTATGTGTCTCTGATGTTATTTTCCACCAGTAGCATCCTATCTAATTTTGAAATAGAATGTCTTTAAAGTTGTGGATTTGAAGTGAACTACCTGTTTCCTTAATTTTCTTTCAGACAAGACTGACAGATGAGTCTTTACTGGGAATTAAAAGTTCTTTTCAGTAGTGGAAAATAAAATATATCCTTCTATCCCATCTTCAGAGTGATAGATCATCACATTTTGACACCTCCTTGGAATCTTGTTAATATCTGGATTGTGTTAGCAGCACCATAACCGTAAAAAAATTAAACAAATTTAGAATGTATCTGAATAAGGAGAAGGGCATCTCCTTATTCATAAAAATAAAGTCAAATCATCACCATCTTCTCCCAGAACATTGCTTAATGTGATGACACCTGAAACAGGCATTCTCATATCAGCCGCCTTCAAAATGAATCTCTGTTTGTCTCTAAAACTTGATATATCTCATGAAGTATGTCTGTCCTCTTAAAGATGACTTGTATTTATAATTGTTATCTGTAGGAGTTGTTGTGGGGAGATTAAAGAAATACGTGTAACAACATCAAATCTTTGTCTGACCAGACTAAAATAAACCTGAATTGAACACCTTTTAAATTAATATATAAAATTCTCCAAATATCATTGGAAATGGCAATCAAGAATGGAAGAAGTACTAAAATAGAAGATAAGAAAATGAGACACGAGATGGGGTTAAAACCATAAAAAAGATAAATATATTTTAATTGCTATAAGCAGAGAGAGAGCAAAAAATTACATTACTGGCCAGTTGTTAGTGCAGTTACTATTTCTTCAGTGACACTTAGATACTGCAGTGTTATATGCTATTATAAGAACAAGAAACTAGCAAGCTAGATAGAAGAAATTAAAATAATATATGACCTGTCTTCGGTGTCAACAGAATTACATCTTGAGTCAGTAGGTGTCTGATTAATTTTTTTTAAGAGCTTGCTGTTTAAAATTTATGTTTTAATTCATGTTAATTGCTTTTTGTACCATTTTGTTATTTACTGATGATTGTGAATAAGGTTAGCACATTAAAATTTGTTATTAAGGGTCAGTTCATGGTCATTTGGCAGAAAAATACTGCGACCACTTTTAGATTTTGATTCCAAACAGAATGCAACATTATCAAGATAATGAGAGTGAAATCTAGTGCACCTAATTTGACAAAAATTTGATCTGGACCACTGAGAGAAAGTTTCTAATTTTTGAATAAAGCTGGTACAGAGTTACAATCATATTTTAAACCAGTAAACTGAAATCCAGACCACCTTAGTCAGCTGCTTACATCTTTTCATTTTACCTATCTGAAGGCCTGGACACCAGTGCATAGCAATCTAACCTTTCTTAATGTAGGTGAGATGTCCTTAACATGACTCCAAGGCTAGACAGACCTGGACACACATTCCATTGCAGATGGGATTTCATGGACTGATTCCCACTTTGGTTTTAGAGTTCAGCGGCTGAGACACTAACCTAAAATGGGGGAAAAGACGACCCAGACAATCTACTCAGTTGATATTTAATTATGTTTTTAATGTGCCATACTTGAGATTGGAGGCAATGAGAGACAATTACTATGGATCACACAGTAAAATGCTTACTGGCTAACACACTCAAATGAGGATTAATATTTTTCCCAGTAAATGACTCCAGAAAGAGAAAAGTTTAGCACTTACATGTTTCCAAAGATAGTAGATAATGACAAAGAACTTGTCTAGCTTTATTGCATTGCCTGAAAACAACTTCTGATTCAAATTTGTGGTAGACACTGACCGCTTCTCTCCAATGACCAGCAATAACATCCAAGGGAACAGCATGATGCTGTACTGGGGGAGGTTGAGGCTGGATAGTAGGAAAATATTCTGCATCCAAATGGTGACTGGGCACTGGCTGGGCTCCCCAAGGAATAGGGGAGCGGGAAATGTTAAGCCTGACAAAGTTCAAAAAGTGTTTGGACAATGCTCTCAGACACATGGTATAACTCTTGGAGATGGTGCTGTGCAGGGTCAGGAGTTCAACTGGATGATCCTTGTGGGTCCCCTTCAACTCAGGATATTCTATGATTTTAAATTTTTGTGGAAATGTGACTGTTGGAAGAGTCATGTTTATCTGCTAAGATAGTTGGGGTGTAGTAAAGAACTATTTTGTCCAATTTTCATTTTTTGTGAAAGGTTTCCAACAATGTTATGTTAATGCAGTCCAACATGGTGGTAGTTTTTATGGGAGCCAAACCTTGTTGCAGTCATACTTCCCTTGAAAATGGTCTCTTGTAGCTGATAGCCTCTGATCAGAGCTTTGGCCACGTTTCTGGGAGCTCTGGTTGACAGAAGCAAAACTGCACCCAGCAATTCAACAAATATTGGCTGAGTACAGTGATTATCAGTGCTTGAAGTTCCACCAAGACTTTCTTAAAATTATAGATGTGGGAAGTAGTTTTATGATGAGTTTGCAGAGATCAAGCCCTGAGTGATATCAAATAGCAATGATTTTAAGTTTTTTTGACAAAAAAATTGGTGCTCTGTAACTAGAAATGAAGCCCCATATCATAAAACATGTTCTGGTGCTTATACACTTCTGCTATGCATAAAATCCCCCAGTAACACCAAGTTTCCTGCCATAAGTTATCTATGTCCCTCAGGCTACCTACTTTTTATTTTTATTTGATTTAATAATTTTAATAGTTTAATCTCCATATTGGAATGTCCTTTGCATTTGGGAATATATAGACTGTCTGAAATGAGCAAGTGTGGCCCCTAATTTAGGAATCTTCACTAAGAATTCTAATTAGGCAGAAAGACTGCAGGCTTCTGTCTAACAGTATCCTTCCATGTCAGGGAGTTTAACAAGAACCGCTGCCAAAAGGGAGTGACCGAGGCATTCTCCACAGTACAATTGCCTCAAGAAAAGCTAAACTAAGGGTTATGAATTATGATTTCGTTCCCTTGCACCCATCTCTTTCGCCAGTATGATTAGAAATTCTGAGGATAGAATGAAAAATCTAGCTTGATGACAATAGATTGGAAGGAAAAATATCTGCAGTGATCAACACTTTAAACATAACTTGAAACCTACATTGTCTTTGAAATCAAACCCATACCACCTAGTGCCTTTGCTGTGTGCTTGTATGAGTGTAGCAGGACACAAATCAAGCATTATTCAGAAATGGATTTTTAGTTAATTGGAAGGAGTACAAGATCAGAATTTTTTAATGCAGACAGCCAAAGACATAATTACAAATATTTAGCTTTTTTAAAAACAAATACATCAGATTTTTGAAATATTTCTCTATCAAGCTATTTTTTACATTGCAAGTCATAAAAATTCAGAGTGATAAGACAGATGGCATCACTGACTTGATGATTTAATGCACAAGTTGGAGAATAAATGGCTGTTTAAAGTGGCAAAGAATGTTTTTATTTTTGCCACAGAGAAGCAAACACTGGCTTTGCAGCCATCCACAGTATTCCTCTGTCAGCTTTCACATCTCCATTGTATCAACGGCAAATTGCAATAAGAAAAATCCTTAAAAAAAAAGTATATTTACTTCCCGATTGCAATAAACTAGTTTCCTAAGAGAAAGAGAGCAAAGAAGTAGGTCTGTAACTCACTCTTAGAAGTCCAGTGACTTGAACTGTGATGTATGTATTATATTAAGAAGCTCAGATAAATTTAGTTTTACAGTGTCAGCTGTCTAAATTGTAGTCAAATATGTTTATAAACAGGATTATTGGCTCACTATATCAACCAGTAATTTGAGGTTTCCCCTGCTTGGACTCATTCAAACAGCTATTTCTTCCATTAAGACTGCTCCAGTTTTTCCCTGTACACGTTTCTTTGTTTAATGGGATAACACGTGTTTCAGGCAGATGTGAAAATTCTCCTTGATGCACAACTTCTTCATAAATAAAGAAAGAGAAAAAAAAAAGGGGGAGGAGGATGCAGAGGAAGGGTAGGGGAAATATAATCCTGATAGCATTCAGATTTTTTATTTCTGTAGACATTAAATAGATGGCCTATCATTTTTGCTGAATGTTAAAAGAGTATATTTATAGTTAAGAATGACGGTCTGCTTGTCTTGGACTTCTGGTGTTGTACAAATAAGGTTTCAATAGGCTAAATTTTCCTCCTCTAAGTATCATTTTGTCATGGTATTGAGGCAACAGGCTATCCAGGATGGTCTTTAGTTTTGGCACAGGGCTCCAAAAAAGTACAGAATTGGTATGCTGTCTTACATATATTATAAAAATTCAGAGACTCTCATAAATGAAATCAGTGGTCTTTACATTTAAGTAGGTACATAGCAAAGCCTTCATACTGCATTGGCACAGGCATATTGTTCTGCTCTTCTCACATGACTGGCAACTTGGGTAAAAGAAAGTGCAAATAAAAAAGCTTGTAATAAACTGTAAACTTGAAATGCCCACCCAAATGCATCAGGATCATAGAAGCTTATAACACACTTAAACTTTCCAGTTCCTGTCTTTAATTCCAATATTACTGACATTTGCCAACCAAATTATGGGATCTGAGTAACCACAATCCTAATTGGGCAATCTGCTATTATTAAACAAGTTGAATACCAGATTATTTGCCTGAATTTGTCAAAGGACACAATTACCTAATGTTAATTGTATTAATTGTATTCTATTGGTAATTATTCTCTTTCAAAAATCACATAAAATATTCCAGCATTATTAAAGATCTTAGACTCTACTGCACTTGCAAAAACTGCCAACCTAATTTTGAGAAGGAATGCAAAATGCTTTTGTGAAAGAAAAATATAAAAGGAAATAAAGAAATTTCCCTTAAAATATATAAAATTCTAAGATCATTTAGCTAGAAACATAACCTGAACAATTCATCTATTCATGGACTATCAGACCAGAAAGGATCACTAAAATATCTAGTCTAACCTTCCACATGGCATAAGATTCCATGTCGTTACTCTTTATTTGAACCCTATAACTTATGCTTGTCTACAGTCTAGTTTTCAGGAGTTTATCTTGGAGAATGCAGTTGCAAATCTTATTTAAGAATGGAAAGTTCTTATTAGAGGGTGTACTTGCAAAGAATTTTGAATGGCTTCTTGAAGTCTCCATCTCAATAATTGAAAACTTTTTATTCTGAATGTATTTTTATTTAATAGATCAATGTTAGAATGAGAAATCACTGCTCTCTACTAAGGAACCTCTTAAGAAATGCACTGCACTCTGGTAACGAGACTTAAATAAACAAAAAATTACAATATCTCTACTTACACTGTTAATAACACATAAAGGTCTTTAATAAAATTCCAGGTGTTTTGTTCAGAACTAGTAATATCTGAATGCAGCAGATAAATTCTGTTGCATTTGAGTTGTTGCAACTATTTTAAGAACAAGCACAGGACCTTCTTTAAATTGAGATGATTATCTTTTTAAAGTTGCTTTTTTGAGGGAAGTACATTTAAAAAGTCAGCAATATGTAAATCAGATATAAAAGTTCTAATCCACAGATGAATCAAATAACTTTTTACTAAAAGGGATGAATTTCAAAAACAGCACCAGAAACATAAAACAGTTTATGATTTGGGATTAGGTCCAAATATGACTGGAGTCTCTTAAATTTCTGTTTCTTCAAAGATTAAAATCAGACTGCCATTATCCATAACAATGACATTTTAATCCAATGTATTATTAGCCTCAGGACAAAAGTAATTATTTTTAAGTTTCTAGACCCTGTAGTTACGATGTTGTGACAACAATTTGCAAAACCTGGGAACATCTAAATTCTATCCTCATTCTGGCCTTGAACACATGCTGTCTTTTAAACAGAAACTGAGTCATAAATTCAGTTTATTGACCCATGTTTTGACATGTACTTCAGCTTGGCTGTGTGCTTTAAATTTGCTTACAATTCCCACAGCTTTTAAATAAGTGTTTACTTGTGACACAGGTTGTAGTAAAGAATTTCCATCCAGTAAGTAAACTGTGCAGGGATACACCACAGGGATAGACTCTTCTTATTAAAGTACATACAGTTTTTACCTCCAAATGTCACGTAAACCTTGAAATAGAGGATAGTTATATTGCAAAAAGTGAGAGCTTGTGCTATTCATCTTTTAAACATCTTTTTCTCTTCCTTTTAGATGAAAGTCCTATTAAATCCTCAGCATAGCCTGTTGGAGCAACACTTACAAAATGGTATGGGAAGCTCTGTTAATGAGTTCTTGCTGATCACCTCAGGAGGAAACAGGTGAAAGGGAAAGGCTTTGTCGCTATATTATTTTGCATGTTGCTGTCAGAACTCTCTGAGAGTCGACATGCTAGTTCAAAACATTTTCTTCTGGCTTTCCGGGACTACAGGGGTTCTATTTCAAATGATATCTGGAAAATAGATGAGCTATTTAAAACTGTAGAATGAACAATTCCAACACACTCTGACACAGGCACTGAGATACTGGAAAAGAATTCAGGAAACAGATTGTGGAGAATGGCCTCCATGTACTTCAGGTGACATAAAATTCCCAAAAGATTGGGTACATAAAGAATATTTTAGAATTGTTTTGCTAGTTCTTATCTAAAATAGAGTTTCAGTACTATTTTTCAGTAGTAATGTAATTCTAGAATAAAAAACAATGTTTTAGTCTTAATTCTTAAATAATAATTAAAGAACATGGAGTTTTTTAGTGTATTGCAATTTTTAGGTCACAGGGAAACAAAAAAAGAAAAACAAAACAAAAAAAGAAAAAAAAAAAAGTAAAGATTTAAGGAAAATGCTGAGAGTCCTGAAAACTGCTGTGCTCCAGCTGCAGGGCTAGCAGTTTTCCACTGCACCAAAGATTTTCTTCTCCAGATTATGGAAAAAATGTCTACAGAGACTACAATAGATAGATAAAAAATCCATGGGTGCTTCCATGACTTTTTGTTACACAGAGAGGATGGGTAGAGTGAAGGTAATCCAATTACATTCCATATATATATATACAGGTAAATTTACTGGAAGGAAGTTTATAGAATAAAATCTATGACTGAAATTTTATGCTCAAAGATTGAAAAAAGAGTAAGTTTTCCTGTGAAAACTTGCTAGTCATTTAATATCCAAAAATTAATCTAAGCAGATGGAACTGTAAATTCCAAGTAGAATGAAGGAACACATGCACACCTATCTACACAACACTGTCGTTCTGGCTCTGTAGTATGCACAATTGCACTATTTGCACTTTCATTTTTTCACAGTTAGGTTTATAATTTTAATTTTATGGTTAATGCTACTTTAGGACAACTTCAAATATTAGTATAGCTTAATGGGAAAAGGATGAAAAATGTGTAAAAAGGATTTTGTGACTGATGGTAAAACAGTGACAAAGTGCTAGTCTGCAACTTGACTTCCTGGGCATAATATGTGATTGGCATAAACCAGGATGCCTAAAGAGCATCTCAAAATACACTGAGGAATTTGCAGCTATGAGGTCTTCATTTTTTCATTCACCATAAAACTCTGCCTAAAATATCTATTTTAAAATGTTGTAGGAGAAAGTTTGTGTGAATTTTTCCCTCAGGTTTTCACCAATTTTTGTTCAGGTAATATCTCTTACTTGCCTCTCCCTTATGATTATTGACAACAAGGATGTTATACCTTGTTTGTTGTAGAAGAGTTTACAACATAAAATATTTGTGCTTTTTTGCTACCTTGAACACACTTTTCAGCTATCCATTCTACCTTGTACTGAACATCTCAGCTATCCATTCTCTCCCTTGTTAGTTTTACATTACATTCTTCTCCTGGTTCAGTCAATACCTAACTCAGTTTGAACTAAAGACAGGTTCTCACTCAAAAAACATACTAAAATCTAGCATGACTGCAGTACTATCAATTAGTCAACTAGCACATGCTTATGAAAACCTTCACAGAAGTAAAGAAGCCTCACACGCATAAATACATAATCTTTTATTGTCTGCTCTTTTTTATCTACATTTTTGATAGGTTGATTTCTGCCAGCAGTTAGGCACCCATGCCCTCCTCTTGCTTGCTCGCCCTCCTCTCCTGCAAGATGGGAAAAAGTGGAAGGGAAGAAGCCTCATGAACGGAGAGTGGTCAACAGGTAAAGCAAAAGTTGAGTATGTAAACAAAGAAATAATTTATTCACTACACCTGACTAGTAGCCTTCTCACTTCTGGAAAACAGTGGAAAAAAAACCAAAAAAACCCTTGATGCTGTGCAAATGTTTTTCAGCCACAGCAAAAATTTTGGTGTGTTATCAACACTATTTTAGTCACAAATCCAAACCACAGCACCATACAGGCTATGATAAAGGAATTAACTTGATCCCAGCCAGATCCAGTGCAACATCTTTTATTTCTTAGATTTGCATTGTGATTAAATCTGTAATCTTTAATTCAAGCTAGACAAAGACACACCACAGTACATTTCCTCTACTTGGCAGTAGGATTAGTCTGTTATTGAAAGATTGGTTCCAAGGTTGTATTTTGAATCACAGAATATAGCAAGAATCTGGATAATTAGATTCTAAATCATGAAGTTATGAAAGACTTTTTCCATCCCACCTGTTTTCCCTTTACACCTACCCCTAGAGTTACCCCATACAGAACGCAATAACTTACTGCCATTACTGTTATTATCCTGAGAAATATAAATCCTGTAATTGCTGCCATCTATGTGGTTATTCTGTCAATTTCGTCCAATGATGCTTGCAGCATCCTGTATTAAATATTTTAAAGATGCATTGAACCAAATGCATCAAAATTTAAAGATATTATCTCTAAGTTCTCAGTAAATGTAAACTTTTAACTCCAAAGTGGGCTTTTATCAAGCTTGTGCAAGTCTCAGCTTCTGTTTCAACTCCTTTCAGATTCATCTTTATTTCTATATTTTTTTTATAAAAAAGTAGTTAGCAGATGCTGTAAGTGTCCTAAGACTGCTTACTTTGGAGCTGTTATGTATTCCTATCCCCCAGGAAGTTGAAAAATTATCAGTGTGTTTTACATATTAGTTATATGTACTTATTTCCAAGTCTGACTTTATCATGTTTCATGTCATTGTTACTGAGGTGGTACAAGAACCAATCCATCACAGACTACTTTAGTATTCTGCTTCATCATTCTATGCAGTTATCAAAAAATGAATCCTTATCCTTAAAAAAAAACCCTGTCTTTCTGTTTGAGGTTTATAAACCTATGGGATTAATATTACCTTTTATAAGAAAAATTATAGGACAAATAAACCTGGGATCCTATTTCATGCCTTGATTGACCTCTTTATCCTCTTATAGAAAGGGTATCCCCTTGTATATTGCTTCTATCCTTACTCCAGCCTGAATTTATCCCATTGCCCTTTCAGCCACTTCTCTCTTCCCATCCTTCTTATCTAACAAGTCAGAATGTCCCTTCTAAAATTCTGAGCTGAACACAATCTAGCCTTGCTCTCCTTGGCACCTGTGGCTTGCCATAGGGTCAGACACTATCTTTCCTGCATGTCAGACAGGTTTCCCTCAACTTCTTGTGGCCTGTCTGATAAGCCATGCCTATACTGCTGAGATGGGAGCCAGGGATTCCCTTTCCACTCGAGAATTCTTAAAAAATAAAACTAGTTTAGCCAAGACTAAGCAGAGTAGAGTTCTAAGAAAACTGAGAACTATCTAGTCAGTACAAACACTACTGTCTTTCATTAGAAATGGAAATATGTTATCAACCAGGATGCAATTTAATTTGTAAATGCACAAGAAATGGAGAGTGATTTAACCAATTATATTCCAACCAATTCAAAACAATTATATGTTTCTAAAGCTTGCTAAAGAAAGTAGATTCTATTTGATGCACAGTGCATGAAAGCATGATCTTGAGAATTTTCCTAGTCAGATATTAATTTACCTATCTTCTAGTTCTAAATATTTGGAGAAAAGTAGTGATGAACTTAGTTACTGAATTAAAATTTGGCACAAATGAAAATTGAAAAATGATATTTCTACCTTATGTATCTAAAAGGTGCTATTAGGTCTACTTCAGACCAATGCAGGCTTTGAAGATTTATATGAAAGCACTGGGAAAAAGCAACAAGAATGAGAACTTCAGTCTAATATTTTTTAGTACTAAAAATATTATTTTAAATAATAAAATAAATTTAAAAATTAAATAAAAACAATAATAAAAATGTTATTTCCAAAACCACCATAGGATTAACCTCAATAAAAGCACTGTGTTATCTCATATGTAAGCATATTACAGTGTCCCCTGTCGTGTGGTGCAGTGCTCCCCTGGTGAAAGTGTAACAAAAAATACAGCAATTTCCTATTGGAAGGAAAATATCTTTGAAATTCCTCAAAGGAAAAACTGAAATCATCCTGCAGAGTTCTCTATGAAGTAGTTCCAGACTTCCTACAGAAGATAGGAGCTATAAAGAACTGTAAGTGCAACACTGCCCTTTTAGCTGGAGTTACTAGATAAGATATGAGATGAAAAGCCACTGCAGTTTCTCATAATTCCCTGGTTCAAGAATTCAGCGTTGAGAGATTACATTAGTCATAGAAAGTGTAACACTGGCAAATGTATAAAATATTAATGGAACGACTCACTAAGTTGCACTTAAAACAATGTGGTTATTAAACATACTGTTGTTAGAAATGCTATTCATGATGACTCAGTATTGCAGAGCCTTTAAGGATATCACAAAGACTGGTACCGTTCCCCAGATAAGGACTTTCCACAGTGTATCTTATTTAATACATATACAAAGCACCCAAAAGAACAAAACCTGCCTCAAAACAACAATTAAATCTAAAAGCAAACTTTCCAGATTTAAACTTTTTTTTCATTATTTAATGTCTTAATGGTTTAATATCAAAATTGCACAAGCTGAAAATGCAGACTTGTTTTTTTAGCATTATTACAGACTCCCATATCAGAGAATCAAGTCTTTTTTCTTCAGGTGGATATCTAGAATACTTGGACTTATCAGCTTATAATGCAGCTTGCTGAATTGGTGTACAGATGTGCTTACACATGCAACTGTGTGACTGCATGTCCCTCTTCATTGTGGTTTGAACCCAAAAAACCTTGATGCTAACATTATATATAAATTTATAAATCTCTGCAAGTGGTTTGATCAGTGCATAGGATTCTTCTTTTTTGTTAGTTACAGGGCTTACAGATCTACTTAGTAAAGCAATACTAAGAAAGAAAATAATTTTAAAATATAAGATTCTATTCAGTCCTTTATAAATACAGTATGCTCATTATCTCCTGAAACATTGTGCATGGAATTTTTTTTTTACATCAATATAGAAACATTACGTCAAAAATCAATTCACAAACACACCAGGGGGGCAAGGAAAACAAAAAAAGGAAAAAAAACCCAAATATTTATATAGATGAAAAATAATATTAAGGAAATATCAAGTACATATTTTTTAAAAAATTGAATTTTAGCAATTCTACATTCCAAATTGTAATCTAATTTTTTCAATGTAAAAATGCCATTCATTGATCGTACACTTCCATCACTGCATCAGATGAAAGATACAGCCCACAAATTTAAGTGATATGTTTCCATGCAATCAAATGTTTTAAACTGTCAGAGTTAATAATATTAATTATAGTAATAGTAATAGTAATAGTAATAATAGTAATAAATTTTATTTCTAAAGCCAGCTGTTCTGATTCTTATTTCCTTCAGATGAATGAAGAATGTCATTCATTCACAGCATCCCTAGTTAGGAAATCAACCATGGGCAGACATACCTGTGCTTGGTTTTTTATCTAAATCACATGAGCCAGAATTTGTGAGAATTTGTCAGTCTTTAGCATCACTGTTGAGGGACAGCAAGTCATATCCCTGTCTTCTGAAAGTGTTGCAGAAAGAACCACTGTGGTTTTTGTACAGGTAAACCTGGAAGCTGAGAAATCCTTGCAAATTCCATGGACTTTTTCTTCCAGTATAACATTCTTAGCTCTTAAAAGACCAATAAATAAAATTATCATTAGTATTTCCATTACAAATAGAACAGTTTGGATTGGAAAGGGCCTTTAATGATCTTCTTGTCCAAACCCTTGCAGTTATCAGGGACATCTAAACTAGACCAGAGTTCCATCTAACCTGGCCTTGAACATCCCCAGGCAACCACTACTTCTTTGGCCAATGTGTCTTGCCACCCTCAGATTAAAGAATCTCTCCCTAACATCTCATCTAAACATTTTCTCTTTCATTTCAAAAACATTATTTCTATCACTACCTGCCCTTGTAAAAAGTCCCTCACCATCTCTCTTGTAGGACCCCCTCAGTTACGTGGAGGCCACAATTATGTAATGACAAATCCTTCTCTTCTCCAGGCTGAACAATCCTAATTCTCTCAGCCTTCCCTTGTAGGAGACATGTTCCATCCCTCTAATCAGAGAATATTCTGGGTAGGAAGGGCCCCACAAGGATCATTGAGTCTAACTCTTAAGCGAGCAGCCTGATCAGTGATCAAACCCATGACTGACCTAATTAGCACTGTACTCTAACTAACAGAGCTAATCTCAGGGCCAGTCCCTCCCCGGACTGACTCCCACAGGTCCATGTCCTTCCTGTGCTGGGATCCCAGAGCTGGATGCAGCATTGCAGGTGAGGTCTCACCAGAGCAGAGCAGAGCAGAATCCCCCTCCTGTCCCTGCTGCCCACACTGCTTTTGTGTCAGCCCAGGACAGGTTTGGCTGTCTGGGTTATGAGCGCCATGGCTGGGTCATGTCCAGCCTCTCATCCAGCAGCACTCAAGTCCTCAGCAGGGTTGCTCTCCATCTGCTCCTCTCCAGCCTGTGTTGATACCAGGGGTTGCCTCAACCCAGGTGCAGCACCTTGTGCTTGGTCTATTAAACTGCATGAGATCCCTCCCCGTGCACTCACTTCTCAGGCTTGTCCAGGTCCCTCTGGATAGCATCCCGTCCTTCAGGTGTGTCAACAGGGCCACTCAGCTGGGTGTCATCTTCAAATTTGCTAAGGGTACATTCAATACCTCTATGTAATTGGTGAAAATATTAAATAATACTGGTCCCAGTATAGATCAGTCCCTGAGCAATACCACTTGTCACTGAAAGGTTTATTTTATTTTATTTTATTTTATTTTATTTTATTTTATTTTATTTTATTTTAGTGTAAATTAAAGGCTTAGTGTAACCTAGTTCACTTTTATCCACATTCTTATTTGTTTTTTATTGTCTGTGTCTTTGTCTTGGTATGGAATATTCACTCCCCTCATTTTTATTTCAGTAATTTTCCTTAGAAATTTCATTTGCATGAAAAGAATTAAAAAGTTACTTTTGATCCAATATCTTGTACTAAATGATCTGTCATGGGTTCCCTTTGTTTCCTCGTTTGCATGGATTTTTTCCCCCGCAAGATTTCTTCATTATGCCTGAAGCATGTCCTTGTTTCCAATGTCTGCTGTGTAACTCTTAAGTCCCTCAACACAGTAGGACAGGCCTGGGAATCTGATGCTGTGTTTACTGCATGAACAACAACTTAATTAAGTCGTGCTTTAGAAATATCATCAGTGCTTTGTTGCTGCTATTGCACTTGGGCTTGTATCACAGTGTTCTGATAAATGTATTGGGAGAATTGCTTTGTAGCTCGTCTTGTTTCTGGAACATTAGTGGCTAAGGACCCTGGAACAAATTGTTTCTCTTGCACAACTGAGGATAATGCTCTCAGTTCAAAAAAATGAATACAAAAGATTCAGGATGGGGACCAAAAATTTTCAAGGCAGTATATAATTTGAATCAGAATTAGACCTGCATCTCTTTCATTGATATCTCATAGGAATTACAGCAGGAGATTATATTTCTTTTTCCTTTTTTTCTTCCTTGCTTTATTAATACAGAGAAAACCCAGCATTAGATTCCTTATTCCATTCCTATTTACATGCATAGCTAGGGAAGGCAGGAAAACAGAAAAAAAATATGCTTTGTTATGCGTTCTATGAAACCTGGACAAGCATTTGCTATTCAAGTCAATTGTCTTGCACTCTGTGTGGTATATTCATTTGCATCACATAGATGTAAATGAAACGAGTTGGGCTCAATTCTCCATCAATTTTCAGCAAGTGTAATAGTTTGTACTATTGTGAAATAAGTCCAAGGTGAATGCAAACTAACATAAAAAAGACATTTTCACAATTACTGTCCTCACATAATGCGAACAGACCATAGTGCCAGGAGGATCAAAGTTTCAGAGGCCTAGAAAAGGAAGGCTAAAGCTTCTGTTCAGAGATTACTTAAATTTCATATAAAGTTATGATTTAATAGCTTAATAATTGTATAAAATGTCATGGATTTTGGAAATAAAGATGAACAAAAACATGTTCCCAGCACTGTAACAATTGTTAATAGTATAGATATTAGTAAAAGGTTCATGAAGTACAGTTTAGACTAGTTTTTACCTTCAGAATTAATTCTGCACAGCTCATATCTCTTCATATAAAATTAAATAAATTATTTTAAATGTCTGCTTAAAATTGCTGGCGTAAAGTCATTATGAATTTGCTAGTTCTTTACATCTTACTATTCTAGTTGGAACATTAAGCTCACAGAATCACAGAATTGCACAATGTTTTAAGCTGGAAGGGCCCTTTAGAGACCATCTATTCCTAGCCCTGTGCTAAAAGCAGGGACATCTTTCACTGGACCATTTTTCTCAAAGTCACTCAAGCTGACTTTGGATTTGCCAGTGACAGGCCTTGCACAACTTCCCTGGACAACCTCTTCTAGTGTGCCATCATGCTCATTGTAAAAAGTTTCTTCCTTATATCCAGTCTAAAGCAACCTGCTTTCACTTTGAAGTCATTCCCTTGTTCTGTCACTACAGACATGTCACTACAGCATAAAGTGTCTCTGTATCTTTTCCATAAACCCCTATGCATTTTCCTTTTTTCCTTCTGTCTCTGAAAACCCAGAATGTCCTCTGAAAAAAACAGGGAGAGAAAAACTTAGAAAAGGCACAGTAGGGTGCAAAACAGGGCCCTCCAGTGCACCTGTCTGGCTGAGCTATGCACCTGATCTCTGCAGTCTGTCCTGCTTTATTACATCCTTTCTCAATGACCTCTGCAGAATCGCGGTCACTATCCCATATGTGCCAGTGCATCAAGGACTCAGTGCCAGCTCCTGGGGCAACTGAAGGAGGGTGCCAGTGCTGGACTCAGACTGGGGCTGTGAGCACCCCTGGCCCTTGATGACTGCTCCTGGTGCCAGTGGGGTCTTGGCATCAGCTACAGGAGCCAGCAGCGCCTTTAATATCCAGCCACTGGGGCAGGGATTGTGCCAGTGCTTCAGGAAACCACAAATGTGTGTGTTTGTGAAGCTGGGAAATGTGGGGTGTGTGCCACTCTAGTGAACTCCTACCTCTGCCAGCCCTTCTTATTATTAAGAAGCTTCTAATATTAAGAAGATGAGGAGACACAGCCATCTGTGAGACTGCTGAATGTGAGGGCTGCTGGAGGTTGTGCCTTGTCTGTGGACATCTGTGGAGCCCCAGCTGTGGCTGTGTCCTTGTCTGCTGTGTGTGTCCACGTCTCCATGTGTGTGTGTCTGTGGTGGTGCCTTCACTGCCCCTGTTGTTTGGACCATTCCACGATTTTAGGAATTCCTGTCAGCCATTGGCCTGTGTGCACTGAGCTGGGCAGTGAAGTGTCCTTTGACAGTAGCAGGAACTCTTGCATAGCTAAAGTGGGGCTGGAATTGACACACCAGAGACTTCTGCTTCCTGACCAAGGAGGGGAATGGGAAATCATCACTCATCCCCTGACAGTGCTGGAAGATTATTTACCTGAATTGTAGCCCAAGTGGAATGGTACCGTCATTATTGGACTTTTAAAAAATTCTAGTAGTTACTTACTAGGATTTTGGTCAGAACAGAATTGACAAACATCTTGAGACCCTATAAATAGTGATCCTGAGTGAGGTTGTTTGAGCTGTCCTGGACAGCATCAGGCTGTGTCGATCACCTCCCTCTGAGCAGTATACAATCAAATTCTCAGGTTTGCAAAGTTTAGAGGACTATCACTGAAGGTTAATGATGTGGCCTGGGCTGATATACCCACTCTTAGGGCTCAAAATCCACTCATTGAGAAATGCAAAGACATTAAATCTATTTCATGAACTTGAGGGGAATTTTTAACAGGCATGCCTTGGTACTTTTGTGTGCATTCATCTTTGTGTGTGCACATTGAATTAAACACCCTATGGCATATATAGGATGAATGTTGCCCTCTTAGACCTATAATTTGGTCACTGCTGTAATTTTAATAAATCCTATGGAATCAGTTTGTAAATGTTAAATTAGTCAAAAATTAATACAGCCAGATGGAAGGATCCCCTTCCTTATATAACCATGTTTTCATTAGTAAATTAAAGTTATACTTTGATCATTTTTCTCCCTAATTTCCTCTTGCCAGTGCTCCAACCTCAACAGCAGAGACAGAGAAATGTTTTCTCAAGTGTGCTTGTGAACTTACATTCAGTACAAATACTTGAGGAACAAGATTCACAACCAGCTTCAATTTAAAGCTGTTCAGGAGAGCCGAAACCTTTCTTACATTGTGAGAACTGTTAAGATCACTACAAAAAGTACTACTTAGTTAGGAGATTAACTACAAGATGATTTTCTCCTCTCTATTGATCCTACATTTCTTCTTAAGTTGATGATCTACATTCTGTAAAAATTTCTCTGTTGACTGTGCAAAAGGATAGATGAAATTACTGTACGCAGAATATTTAGCTGGTGAAAATCTGGTGAGTGACTACAAGAATAACGTTAAACTTTCTAGTATCTAAAGATAGCTGTTCTTCTCAAGAAGTATAGTTTTCAATAATTAGAGTTTTCCAGGTGTGGTAGCTCCCTAGGATCCATTAAAAAAGACTAAAAAACTTGGATGATGTCCTTTGGCTAATGTCTCAATAGGTAAATGTACAACAGTTCTATTATTACAGACTAATTTAAACTCTGCCACAGAACATTTTTGTTACCAGACAAAGAGTTAATAATTGAAATCTTGGGGATTTTATTGTCCTGAAGACTACTATGTCAGACAGACATTGCAATACATTATGAATATATTGCATCCAATATAATCTTTGTTAGCAGCCATTATTCCTTAAGGTATAACATTTGTATTTAGGGTTCACTATCACTAGACTATCTTTCAAACTGATTCTTTAACAGGACTGTGTTTGGGAAACTTGGGCCCCATGCAAATTTCCTTTATGATTTTGGCAATAGTTTCCCCAAAAGGCTTAAATATTCCACAGCCTGTCACCATAATAACAATATATAGTCACCACAGCTGTATGAGCAGAACCTATGTGTACAGAATGGTATGTCTGAAAGGATTTTTTTATATTAATAAATTTGGACAATTTCCCTTTCTAATATTAGTTTAACCAACAAGATGTCTGGTTTTAATTTCTCAGACATTTTGCTTCAAAATGCTCATACTAGCAAAATTATAAAGTGTAGTCCAGATCTGAATTTACTATACAGATTATGATACAGGTATTTTTTTACTAGAAACATTATACAAAATATGGAAGTATTTAAGCCATGCAATGTTAAATGATGTTATTTTTACTTTTTCCTCAATAGGTATTTTTACTATAGAAACATCCACAATGGCCTTAAGAGCAGTTTAATTCTTTCACGGCTTGGATTTACTTCATGTAACTTACAATGTGTACACTGTAGAAGTCTCTGTGAGAGGTGGTATCTCTGCCATCCTCTTGTACCTAATGAAGGGAAATAGCCATGTATATGTTGCATTATGTCTTATTTGATTCAGACCTATAAATCAGGTAGGCAATCTTAGAGTATCCATTTCATTGTATAGACTATGATGGGAGACTAACTCCACAGAGTAATTTATAATGGTGTAAAAATGCTTGCATTTTCTTTATCCTATGAAGTACCTACCTCTTAACAAACATTATATGCACCTATCTTGTATTTACAATGTCAGCTCTGTAGAGAATTGGCAATTGTTTCATATATGTGCCATGTAAAGTTTTGAGTTGCAGCAAATATTTTTAGGCACCACAGGCAATAATAATATAGTTACAAGAAGAACTAATACTAAAATAAATAGGTATGAGAAAGCATTCTCTCCCATAATATATGCTAGAATGAAGGGTCTAGGACAAAAAAAGCCCACATGTGTTAAGACAACAAGTTGTCTGAAGTTCTCATTCATAGGAGTGCATGAGGTTTTTAGACGGATTTATAGAAATAGATAAATAACACATTAGAGCGTAAAAAAAAGAAAAAGAAAAGTGGAGCAATCCTATTGTTCATGAGGGTGAAAAACTCTTGTTAGGATGTTGTGTCAAAAAATTGTATTTTTGTAATATAAAGTCTGTATTTCTTTAAGAGACTGAATTTTGTGTCCACAAGTGTATAGGGCATTTCTGTGCATTAACATACTAAAAAAAATGTAGTTTTGAAAACTGTGTCATTGTTTTGTCTTTTAGAGTGGTCCTCATTTCAACTTTATATTTGGCCAAGAACATGAAAATAATTCTTTCAAAATGGAGGACTGCATTCTTTTCAGCAATGTTAGGTAACTGTTTTCTGGAGTTTCTTATGACCTAAGTGGTCATGTTAAAGGGCTTATGCTTCTTTGAAGCACAAAAGCAGAATGTTCTTAGTTTTTTTTTTCATAATACACAAATAATATACATCTGTTTTTCATCATAGGTACTTATATTAGTTTCACAGGTAGTATAATAGCAGTAAATGAAAATATTGAAGTATCAGCCCTTAAAAAGTTATGCTTCAATAAAAAAACATATTAACAGTCATTTTACAAAAGTGATGTTTTTTGTTTGTATTTCCAGTATGAAGGATGATTCTAAATATTTTACTCATATTTTCATTAAGATTTACCAGAAAACAGAGCCCCCTATTAATTGTGGTATTAACCTTATGAGGGTAATTCTTCCTTTGTACACTTCCTGATTTGTGGACACTGAAATATTTTCATTTCTTTCATAGTGTAGTGCTATTAGTACCATAGAGTATTTTGAAGTAATAGTCATTACAACACACTGTAGCAATTACTAAAATGATGTGATTCTTTTTTTTTGTCTATTTTTTTCTTTTAAGCTGTCTGGACAGATCTTGTGGATGTATTCAAACATACACCAGGGAATGTTTGCACAGCTTTTATGGTGTGCTTTAAGAAGCTACACAATTTTTGGTTTTGAGAAAGAGCTTTGCCCTGAAGGATAAATCCTTTAGAGCTAAGAAAAAAGGGAACACAAGGACTCAGGAGAAAAAAAAAAAGTTTCACGAATATAGAGAATGCTTAGTACAAAGGAAGGAGGAGGAGACATCTGTTGATTAAATGATTTTTAGAGATAATTAAGTGCATTCATCCAGAAATAACAAATATTACACATCATTTGCAGGCACACATGACTTTCTTGAAAACAAGAGAGAATTAAACAGAACCTAAAAAATAATCAGCAGCATGGGATGGGGGCAGTCAAAACTCTGTCACTGACATGACCTTCCAGATTTTGTACAAACTTTAATGAAAAAGTAGAAGCAACCAAGTGCTGGATGATAGATTAATAGGATATAAACATAGGTATAGGAAGCTGAAATTAAACTATCCTTTTCCAAAGTATTGATCAGCTTTTCATTTCATAAGTAATCAATCAATATTCACCAATAATACTACAGTTTTATTTATTTCATATTATTCTCACCTCAAGGACTTCATATCTGTTTTTCAAAATATTAGGTATATTTATAAATTATTCATCCTGATGAGAAGTTTCTGATACATTTTCAAATATGACAGATATATGAAGAAGAGTTCAAGGACAAAATACTCTGTAATTCAGAGGAGTTATGCTCTGTGAACTACGGAGTTAGGACTACTATATACCTTAACAGGCAGAATATAAACAGAAAGACATAGTAATGTGACATTTATGCCACCTTAATAATTTCTACTTGGAGTATTTGTGATTAGTACTACATTTGATATTTTTTAATGCTTTGACAAAAAATTGTTATTTCTTCAAGAGAAAATACTTCTGATCAGAGTGGTCTCTAGCAGTTCATGTTTCAGAATTATCACTTGAAACCTACTTCCCAGGGACATGAAATATTTGAAACAGTTACTGTTGCAACCAAGTTTCACCAGGAATTTTTACCTTTGCTTTTAATTCCTGTCCTTCTGTATACTTATCTATGCTTCTCTAACTCTTTGACCCTGGGCTTCATCTTCTTCATCTTCTGCTCCTATTGGCTCAGAGAGCACCGATAAAGAACACACATGAAAATAACAAACCCATTTATACATTTATATGTAGCTAAGATTTAATTTCGATATCTTATGCGTTTTATATATGCAAAGCTAGTATGGGATCAGGTTCTATGAAGTAAGACATTGTTTTGTTTTAAATATAATATATTCATAGATGTGTTTGACCAAGATACACTCTTGAGGGATGAGCTTGACCCTAGCCAAGTAGCTATTGACTTTTTCCCAACTGGTGCTTTACAAGAAAAATGTGATGGGTTGCCCTTGGCTGGCTGCCAGGTGCACAACAAGCAGCTCTATCAATCCTACTCCATCAACAGGACATAGAGAAAATAAGCTAAAAAATTGTTGAAATAAGGACAGGGAGACCTCTGCTCCACCTGGAGCACTTCCTCATCCTCTCTCTTCAGTTCTCACATATTCTCTCTCCTCTCTCCCAGCTGCTGGTACATAGTGCTTTTCACCATTTCCTAAATATGTTATGGCAGAGGTTCTGTAATGTCAGATTTGGCAGCAGGTCCCTCTTGGAGCCAGCTGGAGCTGTCTCTAGAACAAAGAAGACGTTTCTAGTGTCTTCTCACCAGAAACCACCCTTGTATCCCATCCACCTGCTACAAAAACCTTGTCCAAAAAAAAAAAAAAAAAACCAAAAAAACCCCCAGAAAGTTAAAAAAGCCACAGATTGCAATGAGCAGATGAACTTATGAGACAGGTCATTCCTGATATTAGCCAAAAATAAGGCTTGCAGAATCAGCAGCAATCCATGCACTGCAACCTTGCTAAACCACTATTTAGCAAGGCTAAAGGAATTGTCATACCATAAGCAGTAAGTTACAGAGAACTTTTCTCACACATTTAGACTGGGCAGAATTGTATCAGGGTTTTTTCTTTTTTTTTAGTTGTTTAGCTTGAACTTCTTCAAAAGTTCCTGAAGAAAAGGAAGTAAATGTAGTACTGATAAGGAAGCTGTCAATATTGCTATAAGAAGCTACAGAGCATCCAAGAAGATTTTCCTGTGCATATCACGTGCAAAAGACTTGAGGAGTAAGAACTATGGTAGGAAAGTGTTGGCACTCAACACATTAACAAGTGCTCCAATAGATTCCATGCTGCCCCTGAGCTTGATGAGAAGACATAAAATAGGCCAGATGCTGAATAGTATGAACTAATTCTTTGAATAAACCAGTTTTTAGGTGCACCAAAGGATTTTACTCATTTCCCAGCCATAAGAAAAATGTCTGGTCCTATTCCCAAAACCCTAAACACTTCTCTCTATATATATATATATATATATATATATATCTGGCTATTTTACATAGTATGGGAGATACATAGTGTGGTACACTATTTTACACAGTGTATAGTTTACATAGTGTGATGGCTTTTGTATTCCCTTTAAACATGTCCGGAGTACTGGGGTTTTTTTCCTTACCTATTGAAGACAATCAGCCAATATCATAACTAAACCAGTATGTTAATAGAATCTTTACTGATCCAAAAAGATTGGAATGAGATTACAAGTAGATTAACAGAATTAAAAAAAGGATCTAAAGTAGAATAAAATCTTTATTTTCTTCAATTTCAGGAATGAATAATTCATTTTCAAACAATAGGTTTTTGTAAAAACTCAGTAAAAAGATGGAAGACAATTAAGAGGCTTTTATTTTATATTTTCATAATCTCTTTCTCTACTACACCTGCTGTCCTGCAGTTTTTACTCAATTCATTTGTGAGGTAACTTAAGAACAGAAAAAAGAAATCATCTTCCTTGTCTCATAGAGACAAATTCATTTTCTTTCTGACTGAATATGACCAAATTAAATGTGATATAAAATGCGACTGGTTTCATGATTTTCAAGTTGTGATACATGTCAATGTATGTGTCATGTATTAATGCATTTTCAACTCAGGAAATGATTAAAAATTTATTAAATTAATTTGCATGCATGTTTATTTACCTCAGTTCCTTCAGTTAATGAAATATTACTGCAGGTAGAACACAGACTTTCTAATTTAGGTGCACTCTTGCAAAAATTTAGATAGAAAGAATAGGAGTAATTAAATTCCCTACAGAAGTAGTGAAAATTATATTCTAATTTCTGACTAAGAACTGATAAGAAATGATAGGCATAAACATCATGTTCACCTGCCTGAATCAGTTTTTCTTATCACCTTCAGAGGATAAGACTTAATCAAAAGGGATTTTTCTTTCTAATAGAAAAAATCCCAAACCCCCAAATGGATCAAAACAAAAGCTGAAAATAGCACCTGAACCCACCATTTTTTATTGTAATCTCTCTACAAATAGTTCCATCCCTCTGCGTGAGCCCTAACTGTTGGATAAGGTCAGTTTGCATTCCTCCTAACTCCATTACGAGCCCATCCACAACAACACAGTGACCTGTCTTCAAAAAAATATGAGATCTCCTACTGAGGATACCCCTCAGACTGCTTGTCACTGAAGTGTTCCAGGAGATGAAAGTTCAAAGTCATTCTATCTGACAGGGTCAAAAAAACAAGTTTACAAATTCCTACTTCATTCTTAAGCTACATCACTCCTATCAAATGAGACAAGATGTTTACACAAATTTGACAGTGTCAAATACATGTAGGTTTTGGGGTTTCTGGGTGGTCTTGGATCATGCATCTGAGTTATACTTGAGTCCCAATGAGAAGAGAAGAACCTTTTTCCCCAAAACAGGCACTTGTAAGCAGGCATGACAAATTAAAGTGTCACTGCCCAGTGAGCATCCAGGCTAAGAAGAAGAGTAAGTAATGAATGTCAGGGTAAAGCAGTCCTAGAACACAGGCAAACTCAAATGTTGTGTGATACCAAATTGGGGGTGAATTCCAATTATGGGATATTTTTCTTGATTGAACTCCATGACAACAAAAATCTTGTCCTCTTCTTTGTAATTGCAAGACAATTTAAGCGCTCCATATTTCTTACTTGATTCAGCCTTAACATATATTTGGGTTTGGCTTCATTCTTCCTCCATATCTAGTATTTGTGTCATGAATTTAGGAGATTAGGAGTGCTTTGGTTTTAAATACCCTTTTTTTGGTGCCTTTCACATCTGCACAGAGTTGTCCCATGTATTTATGCTTTTTTCCTATTTGATTTATGTGATCCCACTAATATAGCATTTCCCCAACACAATTACAGTCTAATACATCAGACTGAAGACTTGGAAATTTCTGATTTTCATATCAACTTTGAATTTTAACTTTATTATATTTTTTCCTCCTACTTATGCAATTTTCCTGTGATTCTTTACATTTCTATCTCTGGTATGCACCTCTTTGAGTGATAGCCAGGGGATTATCATGCTAACATCCTTTTAATCTCTGCTTATCTTAAATCAAATCAGCTTAATTCCTTGGCTACTTTAGTTGCTTCATTCTTTTCAAGTCTGTACTCCTGGTTAAGAAGTGGCCAAATATGAATGCAGACTTGAATCTTATCACTATATATTTAAAGTCGATTTCTGAGATAGGTTCTGAATCAATGAACAAAGACTTCACAATGAGACATCAGTCAAGATGACATATTGAGAAGTTTACTTTAGCTACTGAAAAAAATTTACATTTGCCTACAAAATGAGAAGAATCCATCTTACACTTAAGAACAGTGACTCATGGACAGAAGCAGATAAATCAGACTTGATGTCTTCTAAAGCCTGTAACCTACAGAATTTGAGGGAGTACCTTATCTATAAACTTCAACTAGTTTAAAAAAAATCCAAGCCGTACATCACAGAGCAATGAGAAAAGAAAGGGAGAAAAACACTATAAATTAAATGAGTATTGCTATAGAATGATTTTGAAGATGTGTCTGAACCTCATCAGTTTATGAAATGGATCTAATTATATAGCTCTCTTTTGTTATCACTGCATATTATTCAAAAGAAATGAGTAGGTGGGAAGCTACTTCCTAGCTTTTAATTCCATAAGAGAACAACTCACACCTCTAGAAATTCTAGTCCCATTCAGGAAAGAAAAATAATAGTTTAAATTTGTTTAATTCCAAAATGAAAATATTTATACGTATAAAAAAATTCTTCCAGAGTAGATGTGAAGCTTATGTATAGCTACTATGTTTAATTTTCTGTACACTGTCAATAATTGACATATTTGAGAAGTGCTGAAATCAGGGATTTTTTTACATCTCTTTTTGATACCTACACACAAAGAATCCGGTTTGCAAACCAATACTTTTTTTTTTTCCAAACATCAGGCTAAATATAGAAGCCTAGTAACTTTTTACCATTTGGATTCCACAAACATGTATAACATATGCGAATACACAGAACCATCTAAGTATAGACTGTATATAAATGTATGTAAACTACATTTGTAATATGTATGCATTTTAGTATACAAACTACATTTTATAGACATATCACTTACAAATTAGAAGCATATTTAAAAAAATAGCATAGAGAGACTTCTTTCACTTTTAAAAATGTTGTGATGCAGGGACATACCTGTGACCAGTCTTCTAATGAATTTAATCTCATAAAACCCAAGCATTATTCATTTTAGCATAGTAAATGTCTTTTCTATAATGGATATGTAATTGGTACTAAATGAACTATGCTGATGGCTGTGCTTTGTTTGCTTATATATTTTTCAAAGGTGTGGAGAATAAAATCCACTTTTTATGACCTTTTTCTTTGTTTAAGCTAATCAGTAATGCAAACCAATGACAATTAGTGTATTTTATCTTGTTTATTGTCTGGATTTTATTTTCATTTTGGCTGTGACCACAGATTATTTCTGTGTGTACAACTGAATAGTCCTTACACAATAAGAGCTTTGACTTAACACAACCCTAGGCCAGATTAAATTCAATCACATGGAAAAGGGAAGATTTGTAGACCACTCTCAGTTCAAAATTATCATAGCTCCACTCTTCCAATTATTGGTTATAAACCCAGAATATTTTACTGCTATTTCTACAGACAGATAGAATTGTTTTCAAACATTCAGCAAAATTGTTCATATTTGTGAAACATTAGTGACATTTTTAATTGAAACAATTGCTTTTTTTCAACCAGTTCTAGTGTTTAAATGAAGATATACTTTGTGGAACACACCTGAAGCACAAAACAAGGAGAAAAAACAGATACAAAAGACAAAATTTATTGAACCAAAATTAATGCTCCATCATGGCAACCATTTACAAAATAATTAGAGCACTCATCCAAGATTTTACAAATATTTCCTCTTCCACCTAACAAGTATTTGAATATAAATGTTACTTTTCTGGTAATAAATGCTAAAAATAACCTGCATTTCTCTTACTAATGCAGTCATGTGGTACTTCCATGTTTGATTATGCTGTTTCGCATTTAGTGTATCTCATATATTCCCACTTCCTGTGTTTGTACACAACATTATGAAGAGACATAATGGAAAAGAATTATTTTTTCGAATGTATTTGCTTTCAGTTTGGATAAAAAACATCTATGCACAATCTCACCTTCTGAAAGACTATTGTAATGAAAAAATTGGAAAATACATCCAATTACTCTAATAAGTCTGCTGCCCAAGTCACTCGCTTTTTATCTAGATTTTGGCCATATAGAACTCATACTGAGTCCCCTGGGAACATTGTGTTAGTAAAAGCTGAAAAAGAGGGCTTCCATGGTAATTGAAGTCAGTGGAAAATTTTCTAATTATTTTAATTGAATTTACATCAGGCCTTCAAGGGAGATGACCATTAGTATTTTATCACTTAGCTTTTATGCACAGAGATGCAACCAGAACCTTCAGGCCAGATGAGACATTCAGTTGCACTTGGTGATTAGAAGAGGTATTTCTTGTAGCATTATCACAAAAATAACTAACAATTCAGAGCACTTAACTGAGTAGTGAAATATTTATTTTCTCAAAGTTGTCCCTAACTAGAAGCAAAAGCTTAATCACTAGTATCCTACAACCTAGTTAAACATTTTTAGCAAGTCATAGACCTGTGTTGCATTGAGTTTACTGGCTCCCGTTTCACCACAGTCCCACCCTGCCATCAAATTAGCAAATGAATGTTCCATCCCTCCAAATATGGAGTTGTAGACATTATTCCCAGGCATATTAATACACATTTAACTTTAAGGAGGTCCTTTACCCCCACTGACTTTGAGGGTACTCAAATTAAGTAATCAGTTTGAAGAAGGTTCTTATATACTTACCTGAATTAATTGTCTCACTTTCAGATTAATTTTTTTAAGATTATATTACTTTTATCTTCCAAATTAAAATAAAAATTAAGTAGTCAATATATCATTAGAAAAGGAATTTGTGTGACTGTTGTAAATTAACCCCACAAAATGCCAAATACCAAGTCCTAGAGAAATATAAATTGACTTTGGACTGAAGATTTTAGTTCCAAAATGAAAGCTTAAATACTCAAAAATGCAGTTTTCTGAGACGTAGTATTTTCAGTTGATGCTTATACTTAAAATTATTCCAACACAAAATTCCTAGAAAAAGCAAAATATCTCACAGAACTGTAAAAATAAATGATAGCAAATAACATTTTAGAGCTTATCATGAATAGTTTTAATGGATCTCTTTAGTTTTAGAGAGGGAAGGATAAAAATGACAACGAAGCACAAGGCACTTAAGACATTTTTCAACCCATCTCCTTGCCTCTATTAAAGATAAGATGAAAATGCCCGGCTGATCCAGAGATTTAATTTGAAATAAGGTGCATAAACTTTGATACCTCCTCATGGGTTTCTTAGCTCTGCCACACATCTGCTATATTCTGCATACTGTATAAACACAGTTCTGAAGGTAATTCTCACACTAAAATTAGAAAAAAGGATAACATGCATATTTAATACCTCCCTGAAGTGTTTTACTTCAGCAATAAAGCATAGCAGTGAAGTAAGAAAAAGCTTGCAGTTGCTTTCCTGCGCTGTTTGCCTAAAAGGGATCACATTGCAGCATTTGTTTTATTACGTAGAAACAGATTCATTTGAATAGGAATGCATTTTCTCCACATCCTTTCCAATTTATAAGGAGAAACAAAAACAAGAAAAAAATAAGTCAGACAACTGGAAGAGGCTCATAGAGCAGTCTTTGTCAATTTGGATTTAGAAACAAAAATGAAATAAAAAAATAATTCTACAATTTAAAGTACAGTATTCCCTTTAATAGGACTTTTACAAAGCAAAAGTGAAAATGGGTAGGTGGTTACCTGACTGCATTATTTCAGAAAATGAGATTTGCTGTAAAGTTGAAAGCATATAGACTCATACATATTTAGTTGTTTGTTTCTTTTTTTTTTCTGGACTCATTAGCAAACTTTTGAACACGAAAATGCTAATAAGAGAAAAGTATAGCGGTATATTTTACCTTACCTTCATACTTTCATCTACCAAGCAATTGCAATTTCTTGCAATTTCTGACACAAAAAAAGAAAAATACTATGGAAGTTATAATCCTGCAATTTTACAGTTTACTGGCATCCATGGCATTAAAACAGTGAATACTAATTAAATTAATGCCTATCCTATTTAGAATTTAGGAGAAAATATTTCACATTATGATAGACAATGGGAATAGTAAGATCTATATTTTAATTTCTTGGGGCAAACATATAATGAGGTGCAACAGAAAGAAACTGAAAGACAATACTGTACAGAATACTGTACTCATAATAAGTGTTAGTTCAGAATTTAATTGTAGCCATCTAATTGGTTGGTACTTTTTAAAACTTTGATTATAAAGTGTGATAGACAAATAAAAGTACAAAGTGTTCTTTTTTCTTTCTTATGTATTTTGTATCTTAGCAAACTGCAACGATAGAACTAGACTAAATGACAATAAATGTGGCAAATGAAAAAAGTTGTAAATATTTTACCAGTCAAATTTTGTTTTGATTTGCATTATTTTAAACATCTAGGATCACAGTAGACAGCAGATTTATTCCAAGAAAGTTATTGTAAATTCAACAAAAGACTGTGGCAGAAAATATAATTTGAATGCAGCTCTTCAAGTATCTCATGCAGTAGTATCAAGTCTATTTTTTAGGCTGATTTTCCAAGCCATATTTGTCTTCCCATATTATAGCTGTGTTTTTGCTGTGCCATTTATGCTTTTTTTTAAGTTGTATTATATGTACTGTGAGGAATATATGAATGCTGAAATGAATATGAGAATAAATATGTATATGCATAAACATATGTACATAAATATATAAAATTATGTTCTATATGTATGAATGTGAATGCATTAATTACTAAAATAGGAGCACAACAGAAATAAGCATGAGAGCGTTTTTGATGTAGCCCACTGTGTTCAAGTTAGACATGAAAATTCACAAGTGTCTTGAGCATTGTCAGTAAAGAACAGCTGAGACTCAAACATAAACCAATGAAGTGATCCAGCTGACTACTAAATCATCATGCTGACTATTAAGTGTGGCTACTAACTCAAGGATTGTCTTCATAAATGAGGGGACGTTTGTTTATGCATTAATTTGAAATAAGATGAGGCTTCACTTAAGTCAGTTATATGAGTCCAACAAATCACTGATTTTTTTTTAATGTAAATTCAGCATCATGTTCCTGTAAATAGTTTAAACTGTAAATTTAAACTATGATAACATATAATATGTGAGGCTACTTTGCCTTTGACTTGGTTTGTCTTTTTTTCTTTTTTTTTCCCCTCTGTGGGGTTCATGCAGCAATTTGTCCTCTTGAAGTGTAAACTCCTCTGATCAAAATCTAAAATCATAACTGGACCCAGAGAAAGCAATGGTAATTTCTTGAAGTATAAAAGACTTTTTCAGTCTCACATAAAAAAGGCTCTTGACTGTCAATATTCTCTCTGGGAATTCTCCAGACTTTGCTAATGAAACGTTTTAATGTTTCTCTAGTGGCAAAAAAAAAAAAAAAAAAAAAAAAAAAAAAAAAAAAAAAAAAAAAATAGAAGAAAGACAATTATTCCATTTAAGACTGCTTTAGAATAGCTTTGGGTCTGGGTCATTCAAATCAGGTCTTTTTTCTCTTGTGTTTTTCTTATGTTCATCATGCCTACCTTTTTTTTTTCTGATAACCTCAATATGAATATGTCATCTGCTCTAAAGATTTAACCTTGCTGAGGCCTATAAAATACCCATATGAAACATAATTTTATTTCTTTACATAGGAATCTATTTAGTTGAGAATAATTTAAATAATACCTTTACTGAGAAGTATTCATAGAACTGAGAACACATCCAATCCTTGCTAAGTTATGCAAGCATTTCACAGTGTAACCACCTCAATTCTTATCTTGAATTGTGCTTTCAGGTTAATATTAAGGCAAAAAAAAAAAAAAAAGAAAAAAAAAGATCTGTGACTAGAAACAAGTACACTTTTATCTTGATAATCACTACCTAAAACATATACCTATAAATAGCATGCAGACACATTTCAAGGAACTTAGCCAACAGCAGAATTATACTTGGATCCTTACCATTATTTTATCTTGCAACAAAAGCAAAATGCTTCTTGAAGGTAAGCTAAACAAACTGCAATGCATCAAAACATCGTTTTTCTAAAGGAATTGTCAATTTTGTTATATATTAAGTGTTTAGGAGTTGCAAAAATACTTTATTCATTCCACACATTGCAGTATTTAAACGCAGTATTTAAATCAAGCTTGAACAAGATTTTGAAAAAGGGGATATGAATGACTCAAGCAATAGACTTAAAACAACAGTCTACTGACAGAAAAAAAATATATATGTAGTAATGTATAAGGTCTGTTATTTTTCATTCTACTGCCTTGGACAGGAAAGATTCAGGATCACATATGTTGGTTTATAAATATGCCAGGCACAGGCAATGCCTTCTGATCTTGCACGAATCAAGGGATCCCTGCTGAAGGGACAATGGCCTCAGTGCCAAGTTGCAGCTGAGAAGGAAGTGACAGCATCTCACAGCAGTACTTCTGGCCCTAGCAGAGGTCAGCAAACACAATCAACACAGAGGAAGGAAATTCAGCTTCTCTCGCTTCTTGCAGTTTAAATAAATGAATCCTCAAGAGGCATGCAACAGTGAGATCTGTAACCAGTTCATCCTTTACCATATGGATGATAAGATTTTCTTTTCTTTATGAAAAATAACATATGATAGTATTTGGACATTTTTTGACATTGAACATGTGTTAACATTTATTCAGACAAAATTTTCCTAGGGTTGAAGGAAAGAAGTGTGCAATTTTGAAATGACAATTATACTTTGTGCATCCAGCATGACAACAATATTGGCGATGTCTATGTATGAGTATATAATTTTATAAAGAAATTTAATATTCTGACTTTATCTGTGTAACTAAGCTCATATTTTTCTTTTATAACCAATAAATTATTCCTCCAGCAGAACATGAGATGTACATCTGAAAACTAATTAAATAATGTCACTAAATGATTATTTTGTAAAGTGGGATTGGAAGAACAAAGACAGTTGACACTGATTTTTTTTCTATTTCCTTTTTTTCCACTTATAGATTTTTGAACTACAAATGTGATTTTTTTTAACTTCAGTTCAAATTAATTTTCTTTTCCAGACATCTTGCCCAACTACCCAAGCCCATGTGAAGACAACTAGTATTTTGCTATTGATTTTTTTATCCATCATCAAAAATTGCAGTCTTTTCATTTAAGTTTTAGACCATGTAGCATTTTCTTCTTTAAAGTTTCTTCTTTTGATCATCAGTTCTCTAGTAAAACAAGCAAATGAAAAAACAAACAAAAATGTTTTAAAAAGACAACAAAAAATAGCCAAAACAAAAAATAACAAAAAAAAAAAAACAGAGCAAAACAGAAGAAAATCATATCAAACAAGCGAAAGGAAAACCCCAAACAAACACAATTTTTGAATGCATTATTTCTTTTTTAGGCTATCAGAGTATTTAAATGTTAGGTCAGTATCAGAGTACATGTTTAAGGATAACGGATCTGAGAGCCAAATTCTCAAGAGCCTGCTCATCTTAATCGAACTACTCTCTGCGTATAACATCCTTTGCTAGTGAAGCCATTGGGAACAGCATCCAGTCCTCCCCTTTTTGACCCCTGTGAGCTGACATTAAAGCACTGATTTACATTTTTCCCTACCATCTATCAGCTAAACAGGCTTAATATTTCATCACTGTAGTGGCCAGATGCCCCAATGAAGATACAAATACAACTTCCCCTGGTCTCTGCTTTTCTGAACAATGCCAAATACATGTTTTGTTGGAGACAAATGATGCATCTGTTTTTAATAAGTAATTAAAATGCTTTTTTTTACAATATTCAAAGGTGATAATAGAGAAAAATTGCAAGCATATGAAGTAGACATCACTTTTCCTAAAGTTGACTTCACCAGTCAGTGGCTTTTCTTTACTAGAAGCCATAATGAACATCCTCTTTTTTCCATTGTTATTATTTATACTTTGCTCAGTTTGATGTTCATTTGACTGACACTCATTCAAATTCTTACATACTTGTTTATTGATGCAGCCCCATCTAAGAGGATAAAGATATGTGTCTGAAATGCTCAGGGATGCTCATGCCAATTTAAACTTACTGTGTCAAGTTTTTCAGTGATTCTTTCCTACATACGAAATAGATAAAACAGAGAGAATTTCTACAGGACTGTACAAATAACAGCTCTACTGGATGAAGGATACCAAATGACAGCATTGTCTGAGACCTGCTTTTTCTCATGAAAGTTAGAAAAAGAAAGTTGTCAGCTTACCCAGTGAAGAGAAACAGTTCTAAAGCAAGATTCATCTAATCTTAATACAGATTTCTAAAAGACACTGCTTTACTGACTCTGTTAAAATGTCTATTCCTCTGCCTCAAAAAATAAATTAGGATCGAAGCTGTTTACTCAGACGTGAGTATCTATGGTATAGAAAGAAAAAGAGATTGAAATAATTCTACATCAAGGCATTCTTCTTATTTCAAGGGTTCATTTATGAATATTTTTATCTTTATTTTCTTTAAAATGTTGCAGTATATATGTTACAAGCCATATATATGTTTATTGATCAGGAATCAATTGACATCTTGAAATTTTTAGTTTGCCTTTTGGTCAGACAATTTTTCCTAAATAATATCTTCACCCTCTGTGCATTATTTGTTTTTAATAGTTTTTATTACACTTCCTAACAAAGACTTAGACAAGTTTATGCTTATTTTTACATGATACCTTTTATTTTCTGCTATTTCTAAAATCATTTCTCAAGAAACTCAGACTTCAGTATTAATTATTTTCCCTCACAGCTAGAACATTACGCATTTAATTCAGTTGCCTAAAGAGAAGACAAGCACTGTTGTTTGAAATACTCTTGGTTACCTGAAATATCCCCACAGGGATGAAAAATAGTATTTACAGGAGTGTCTTACTCTATGGGAAATGCATTGGAAGTCAAAGCAGACTGCATAGGGCAAGTAGCATGGCAGTAGTTGCTGATCTCTTGAACTGGACTGAGCTGTATTAGCTCATTGACTCTATTGCTTTATAGTGAGTTCTAGCTTGCATTCTTTTTGGGTGAACTGGTTAGATTATAAGTGTAGATTCAGCCTTAATTTTCTTCCTCAAAATAAAAAAAAAAAAAACAACTATGGAATGCATCCTGAGCTTTTCTGTCAATCCAGAGTTTTCTGCAAACTCATGCAAAGTATCCACTATGGAAGATAAAATTGCATTTTTAATTAAGAAACTTTAATGAGGGTATCTATATGTCTGTATATTAAAATTATAAACTCATATTGTGGTCAATAATCTGCTCAGTTCAGTACCCATGTATTTCTATCCACTGCCACTTGAGTTGTAAGAATACTTCAGCTGACGTCTGTCTGATATTTCAGGCTGAAGTGAGATTCCTGTAGGTCTTGTCTTATGTATGCAAATCTATGAAACCTCATTGATCATCTCTGTAGGTCTCAAATTAGTGCTCAAGGTCTATGATTAGGCAATTGAATTAAGCCCCAAGATGAATTTATTTCTGGATTACACTGGCAATAATGAAAGCTTCAACACTAAGTCTGCAGACCACAGATAAACAAAAACCTAAATGTGGGTGCTTGGAACTCAGCTGCAGTCTTTATTTCATACATTCAGAGTCAGTGCAAAGTAGTGATCTGACACTGCTCTCAACCTGAGCATGAAAACTATGATGCTGTTTAATTTGAACTTGAACAGTGTATCCTTGCTTTTGAACTTTTCTACTTAAGCATGAGCAAATCCAGCGTGCATGAAACCCGTATGAACTCAAGTGAAAGCTAGACAAACTTAAAGACTTGTTAAGAACTTCTGTTGTTTTTATCACCAGTCTGTGAAGAGTCAGAAGTGTTCACCTCAGTCACTGCTGTGAGGTTCTGCAGCAGTCAGTGCGGATGGAGGAGCCTTTGCTGCTGAGCCTGAGCTCTGAGGCTTGGCACTGGAAGTGGCGCTATTATGATTGCAGAATCCACTTCACTTACACAAATCCATGACACCATTTCCATGTTTTAAGTATGTTGCATGATTCATGTGATTATTTCCCCAAACAGTGTTTGGATTTTGTTTGAGTTGGAACTCTCCTAAATCCCCTTGGACTTACAGCACTGAATGCCCGCACAAAAGCTGAGGTGAACAAGGCATTTCCCTCACTTTACCTCCATCTCTCTGTCCATGAAGTGGGAAGTATGGTATCAATCTCCTTTGCAGTGAGATCCAAGACTGACCAAAAAAAGCACCATGAAAGAAATAGTTATTACTACCACTACTAAAATAATTCCAAGAGAGTTTTCTCCCTTTTGGATGGTAAATGTTGAATTTTAGGCACCCCTGTGGTGTTTCTCAGAATCGCTCAGTAGTCGTTGAGATTTTCAAATATACTCAGCTCAGATCTAAGTATGATTTCATTAAAGTCAATAGGAAAACTCCTGCTGACTACTATTGCCATTCTTTGATACCTACTGTGGAAGTTGGAAGAATAAGAGTTGAATAACAAAACACCATAAAAAAATCTTTGGCTTTTATATACAATGATATATAAAATTAACATTTTTTTAAAGTAAAAGTGAATGAAATTGAATGAATTTAGCAAATAAAACCAAAGGACAAAGCAGGCAAACTTTTAATATTTCAAACAAACAGCATTGTGCATATAGAAAAATTTATAGAAATATATTTATTAGGGAAATAAGGATGCAAAAATAATGCCTAATTATTCAGTTATTTGCTACATGGAAACAGAAACATGATCTTCAGTCTACATTTACATTGTATTGGAGTGAACACTAAATTTTTACCTATTATTACAGTATGTATGGACACTGGTTCCACTTGATGAGCCTAACTGGAGAGAAGTGTGCATTCAAGTTCAGAGAAAAAACCTCCTATGTGTAATTTTTGGGGTTTATTGCCTTTTCATCCATTGGCTTAAGCAGTGTGGGAGTGTACCAACACACACGCATGTGTATGCGTTATACACAAGATGAGACCTGTGTTTTGGGACTTAAAGAAAAAGGAAAAAAAAAAAAAAAAAACAAAACAAGGTAGATGACAAAAAGGATAATATAGGAATGAAATGTTCCTAACTCCAGCAGAGGCAAAACTATAGCTAATATACCCATTGGCTTTTTTAAAAAGGACAAAGTAATATGATTAGAAAATGATCTGAAAAAGTAATCAGATTAGTAATACAAGGATATGAGTACAAAAAAGCTGCTACTTAGTATACCTAAAACAGGACAGAAGAAATGACATGAGAAAATTGTGCTTGAGAATATAAAACTTGTCTATTTTTACCATATTTACCACCATTCCCTACAAAGATGAACTGTGTTCTCATTACCATTTGTAATGTTCCTATTAAGTAGAGGCAGCATTAGATGTATTAATGCTTGCTTCTCCTTTAATTTATTATTCTCTTCCTACTTTAATGAGATCTGCTCTATAGCCCATAAAATAATTGTTATGGTAAACTGACTTTTTAAAATTAGCTACACACCAGTTGGTCCAGAAACCTATTCCTCTGGACTATTCATGCACAAAATACCTTTGTGTGAAGCTCTTTCCAAATGTGTAATGACTGGAGTAAGTCCAGAAGTTTTCCTGCAGAGTCTCTCTGCATGATTGCCATTGCAAGCAGTCTTACAGCTTCTTTTCCTAACAAAGTTATGGTCAGGGTTACTGCAATGTAGAAACGCTGACACTGCTTTCATCCTCAACAATGAAAACCATAGCGCTGCCACTTATGAAATTAAAGCACTTCCTGTTTGAAAAAGAGCTGTGGTAAACTCCCTGTTCTACCCTGCTAGGTCATAAGTTTCAGTTACAGAATTTTTGCAATGAATCTCAGAAGGGGGAAAAAATGTTCTGATTTCCTGCTTGTCCCTGCAGTTTTGTTAAGTTACTTTAGTGTGATTCAGCACTGCTGTTTGCACCCCAGACCATGTGTCCCGCTCCCAAATATTTCCTGCTGTGAGTGCCAGTTTAGGTCACAAGCAGGGTTCACCAACAATACTTTTTAACTCACCCTAGCTCACTGGGAAAAATATATTCCCAAACCTATGGCAACTGAGCCATGCCATATTTTAAGGATAAATTAGAGATACTGAAGAAAATTCAATGACAAGACATGCTAATGTGCAATCTTAAACAGGTATAGATACCATTAAAAAAAAAAATGCATATGCAGTTCTGTGTCACTCATCAAAATGAGCACACTTCTTTCTCCGCAACATGAAACAAAAATGTGGAGCTGGATTTATACCCCTGTGAAAGAGACAAAAAAGTCTTTCCATTGCAGCTCACACTTTTCTGCTCTCACTTCTGCACCTCTGTAGAAGATGGTCACAGCAGACAAACGGGAAGTTGACCTGACTGGGGCCTGAGCAAGCCCCTTGAGCCCTTTGATTTTACTATTGAACAGCTCTATTTTGTTTTCCTTTCCCAAAAGGGTAATTTTTAGATAGGAGTTGTGACTGAAGATGTCACAGAGGATTGGAGAAGTCTGCTAACCCTTCTGAAGCCTCAGTATTTGTATGGTTCTTCGCAGAACAGAAATTAGCATTTTTATCAGTTGTATTTTTTCCCTGTATTTTTTTCCCTGATGTTTTTGTTTGGGCTTTTTCTGTACTGCAAATCAGGAGTATATGTTTGAACTGATCAAGCATAAATCCTTGTTCTAATCTACTCACAAAAGAATCAAACCTAGTACCTGTACACTGCATGTGAACAGCAAATTGTGCAGCTCAGATCTTGGCTTCTAGGACTGTTGCAACATTTTATGACATACCACAGAATGTAAAATGAACACACTGTTTGTTCATCTGGAAGCAAGATCTCAGCCCCACCCAAGCCAGTGAATTAAATGTTACAGTTCAGAGCTGCAGATCATTTCATGCTTGGATGTCTCACTTCGGTTTGTGTGTGTACACAAGATGAGCAGAAAAGAGAGAAAAATATCCAAATTGTTAAACCAGGCACTCTTCTGGGGCTCCATGTCTTTCAACAATGTAAGACTGAACACATGCTTTAGTTTTAACTCTATTCCTGATGAACAGGAAAAGACAGAACAAAAGAGTAAACACACCAAGGAAAGAGAACCCTTCATCATGCACCTTTATCATTCAGGGTGATTGGGTTTTCTGGACTGATTTAAGAAGACATTTTCAAGGATATACCAGCTGTCAGAACAGGCCCAATAAAAACCCTTTAATTCTTGTTGTAACAGTCATGTGAGGTAAGGGTATCAACATTTACTGTCCACTGTAACACAACCTACAGGAAATAAAATTTTCATGCCATTTTTGGATCTGGGAACAGTTCATTTCAGTAGCAGCATTTCCTAAACTGCAACCATTTTATGTAAAAATCTACAGGTGTTAAGCATTTTTTGGTAGTCAGTGCAAATAAGAATTACCCTAATAAAACTGCCCCTCTTATTTCTACTAGTAATGCAACTTTGTGGGACCTTTCTCTCAAAAAATCATAAAAAAATAAATGAACTTGCATCATACCAAAAACAAATTGGTGCTTAATTTTTTATTTATATAAATAATTTTTGTTCATGTGAATCTACTTCTCTCCAAAAGAGCACATTAAAATCACAGAAAAAGACTTTTCAGGTATGAAAGTGTTAAGAAAACATATCCATTATTTATAGAAAACAATCAAAACACCCTAATAAACCAAAATCCAACCACAAGGAAAAGCCTGCCCCACAACCCCCATCCCACAAAGCTACCTCTGCAAAAGCCTTACAGAAACCTTCAGATACGGAATCTGCAAGCAGAGGGAGGGAGAAAAAACCACTACCAACCCAAATTGTCAATAAATATAAAAATGCAGCAGTCTTACCCAATAAGACACAAATCAAATTGATAAACCTCTAGAAATATTATGCAATGACAGTAAACTATCATCATACTTTTGAAAACTGCCTTAAAAAATGAAACTGAAATGAGTCAGGATTTTTATCATCTTCTTTTAAGGAAAGAATTGGCAAAGTGGCTCGATGAGACATTTGAAATTTTCCTCATTTGAATTGCCTAAGCCTTGAAGTTGTTTAAATGTATACTGTATCAGCCTTCTCTGAAAATCTTGATGTCAAAAATATGATTGGGAAAACACACTCTATCTCCAATCCACTTAGAAAGTCTGTTGAGACTTAGAAAATATACTTAATATTCAATTATAAGTAAACATAATTTCAGCTTATTTAAATTCAAGGAGCTCCTCCCCTCTCCGAAGCAAGGAACCTCTCTTAACTTAATGTAAAACTGGCTGATACGTAAAGTCTATCCCATAGTCAACCATCACAAGTTTAGTTCCAGATGTGCTATATTTTGTTCTGCAGGTTTGTCACATGGGATGTAGGAAGATGGCTTAGAGAAAAACAGTTGCAAATCTGTGAAGGATTAGGTTTCAGTATCTCCCTGTCTTATGGAACAAGAGTTTCATTTTCCAAGGGTGCAATTTTTCTTGGTTTATGGAGGAAAAATATAATATTGAACTTGAGACCTGAAGTTGTATTATTTGAAAAATAGGTATAATCCATTTATATTGTTTAATGTAATATTAACAAGTTAAATAGAAACAAATCAACAGTAATTTGTGACAAAGCTGAATTAGTACTACAGTGACTGTGACTTTTGAACAGCTATGCTGTATTTTTAGCTTTAAAACTTAATCCTTGCTCTGAAAGGAAAGCTTAGAAAATAACATTTAAAGAATTTTGGCTGAGGGAGTCAGTCAAAATACCCTAAAGCAGGATCAGCTAGACCTTTGCTTATGTCTGCATAGACATGCCATTAAGTGATTAAGCTCTGGCTTTTTCTTGACACATACAGAGCATCTGAAATTTATTTGTTAAATGTATGTAGATGACCTGTGATCTTTTACTGTTAACAGTGCAGTTCCTCTCTAACACATTCTATTTGTGCTGTAAATTTCTGGCACAGCCTCTGAGGGTATTTTAAAATTAGAAGGAAACAACTATATACAGAGATATTTAAAATTAATAAATCACTAGGGAGAAAAACAGACTTGTTACATATTTAGAGAAAGAATTTAAATTAATTTGAAATATTTGTATTTGGAAGTCCTTTCACTCACTGCTGATTTTGATCCTTGGAGAATGTATAAGAAAGAAAGGAAAAGGGAAATGTTGTTTACAAACACTTTAATTAATTACTTATAAGAAGCAGACTCACTATTAATAGCAATATTTAATGGAGAGAAGAATGCAGAGGATGGTTTGTAATGTTTTTGGTGCAACCCCAGAAGGAGAAAGAGCTTGATGTGGTTTCTGCACAGTTAATGATTTAGCTTACATTTTAGGAAGTGTCTTGTTTCTTCCTTTCTTTCTGAAAACTCACTTTAAGTTTTCCAGAGAATAGAAAGTGACTAAAATGTTTCTATCCAAGCTCCACACCTCCCGACCAGTACCTACATTTCCTCTGGGGTTTCAAGACACCATACTGTGAACTTTCTATGTAGCCTTCAGGGAGTCATGATTACGATGAGGAATGATGTGGATAATGTGTTCTTTAGGAGAAAAAACCTCTAAGGTGAGGGAAAAAAAGATCCATTGTTAGACTGGAAATAGGCTTACACTGGGCATTACTAGCACTGGCATTACTAACCAGTGTGGACAAGACAGTAAACAACTGATGTCAACATCTGAGAGACACATACAGACTGTTAAGACTATTCCAAAGTCATATCCAAGGAAAGAACTGGAAGCAGCATATTACCTTTCAAAGTAACAAACCAAGTATGAAAAACATTACAAACTTAATTGACCCCATATACTCATTAAGTCTGTTTAATAAAATATATTGTATTATATTCCTACATTCTCTGAGAAGAAAACAAAAAACAAGAGCTTCACTGCAAGGTAATAAATGCAGACAAATGAGGAGGAAATCCATTGAATAAAAGATAAGGTGTTTTATAGGCAAAACACATCAAAAGGAATAATTTCAGTTGAATTATTCATCTATGTTTCTGGGTTCAAATTAACTGTAGTCACTGAGGCTAAACACCTGGGAAGCTCACTGGAAACATATGTTCACGTTGTAATTTTGAATTTAATTTTTTTTTAAAAGAAAGGAATATTAAAACAGGAAATATTGCAAGAGGAAAAGTATGATGTAAGAAGCATGTGATTTAATTATGTCATCACCTAAAACAGCAATCAGCTCTGATTATCCACAAATAGATTATAAACAGAGGGAAAAAAACCACAAAGGAGATATATATAGTCCAGAAGAAGACAACACAGCTACTCAGAAGAAATTTTCCATATGAGAAAGTTAAAAGCCTAGTATTGTATAATTTACAGTAGATCTGGAGGGAAAATGTACCCTCTATAGCAGTAATGCATTAGTACAACATAATTTGAACTCTCTTTTACTCTTTTACATGTTTTTAAATTTAAAACAAACAACAAAAAAAGACCCAAATAAAAGGAATAACTCCCTCAGTAGGGTAATATAAACCGTTTTGTGATTCTGTGGAACAAAATAGAAAAGCTGCTGTTGACATGAAATTTTCACTTACATTCTGAGTTTTCTCCATAGACAAAGAAAAGAGGGGAAATCTGATCAGTTAACAGATGCTGTGGGGGTTTTTTTGCTTTGTTTTGTTTTAAATTTTCCCTTTTTATTCTTGGTTGTCCTGAACAATAGGAATGTAAGAGACAAACTCTATAACCTTAGTCACATATAGTTATTTGTTATACATCAGGAGATCTCCTGTGAGCATCAGACTACTTGTTTATCTGTACACTCAGATTCATAAGACATTTAACTCCCTGCTGCCTGCTGTGATCAAAGTCTGGCCCTTCCATGAGGCACATAGGTATTTATAGCAATAAATAAGAAACATAAGTGAACTATAAACTGAGAAGTATTGACTCTTAACAGACATGTGTCAGCAACTGGAATGCTTCCAGTTTAGAACAATGGAAACTAGACTTAAAAAAAAAAAACCTTTAGAAGAAATCAGCAATATATCCTCCATTCTTCTATAATTCTGTTTTTATTCTAAAAATTTCAAGCAAAAGTACTGCTTTTTGTACTGCACCATGAGGCTGTGGATGCAGGCTACTCTGAGGTCAAACAGCAGCCCAACATTAATTGGTAGGTCACATTAAAAGTCTATAAAGCAGCTCTGTTATCCAATTTGCTGAATGGTTTGAAGACATGGGCTAGTGACGACATACATGACTCCTAGACAAATGTCATCTGCACCATCTGTGGACCATATTGTGCATCAGATGGCAGGATAAAATTTTCAATAAAAAAGTTTCAGAGCACAGTTATGTTCCAGGGACTGTAGCCATGATCATTATAAAAAGGCTGCACTGGGCTGATCACACATCTAGGATAGAAGACACTGGCATCCTGCAGCAGCTGGTGAGCGCTGGACTTTAAAGAAATAATATGTAAGCAGGAAAGACAAATGTAACACTTCAAGGACACACAAATACAACTCCAAGTGGTAAAATTGTTCAACCAGATAAGACTGACTACATCACAGTCCAGGTTGAAGGGAGCCTGTTGAATCTAAACATACTAGCAGAAGCTTGCATGGTCTTGCTATCTGTTGTCTATTTTGCTAATCTGTTGTCTATCTTGCTAATCTGTTGTCAAGGACAGAAGTCTCCAGAAAAAAGGTCATTTTTGTCTCTGCTGGTCTCTGTGTTTAGTTTTTAGGGGATCACAGAATCAATTTGTCTGGAAAGGATCTGAGATCATTGAGTCCAACTTTTTGCTGAACATCATGTCAACTAGATTATGGCGCTAAGTCTTTCCTTAAATACCTCCAGGGATGGGGACTCCACCACCTCCCTGGGCAGCCTATTTCAATGTTTAATCACCTTTTCTGTGAAGAATTTTCAATGTTTAATCAACCTTTTCTCCTAATGTTCAACCTAAACCTCCTCTGGCACACCTTAAGGATTAGCCCTCTTGTCCTTTGCTGTTGCCTGGCAGAAGAGACTGACCCCCACATGGCCACAACCTTTCAGAAACTTGCAGAAAGCAATAAGGTCTTCCTTGAAGACCTCCTTTTCTCCCCACTAAACAAGCCCAGCTCCTTCAGCCACTCCTCACAGGACTTGTGCTCCAAACCCTTCACTGTCTCCTCTGCCCTACTGCGGACACAACCCAGCACCTCAGTGTCCTTCCTGAATTAAGGGGCCCAAAACTGGACACAACATTCAAGGTATGGCCTCACCAGGGGTGCATGCAGGGAGATAATCACTATTCTGGTCCTTTTGGCCACACTATTTCTGATACGGGCCAGGATGCCATTGGACTTCTTCATCACCTGAGCACACTGATGGCTCATGTTCAGCGCCCTGGGGTCCTTTTCTACTGGGCAGCCTTCCAGCCACTCTGCCCCAGCCTATAGTGGTGCATGGGGTTGTTGTGTCCAAAGTGTAGGACCCAGTATTTGCTTTTGTTGAACCTCATATTCTTGGTCTCAGCCCCTTGATTCAGCTTTTCCAGATTCCTCTGCAGAGCCTTCCTACCTTCCAGCAGATTGACAGTCGCACAAAAATTAATGTTGCCTGTGCACACAGTGGGGCTCTCTTTGATCCCCTCATCACCCAGATCATCTATAAAGACAATAAACAGGACTGATTCTACCACTGAGCCCTGAGGAACACCACTAGTGACCGGGCACCAAATGAGTGCAGGACCATTCACCACCACACTCTGGGCCTGGCCATCCAGCCTGTTCTTAAACCAGGAAAGAGTGCCCCTCCCAACTCTGTTTTCCTATGGAGTGCAGGCAAGGGATGCTGATATTGCTGGATCTGATTCCCCTGAGGCAGCAGAACACAAATCTGATGCCGACAATTCAGAGGCACTTCTGATGTCCACAATCCTGTGCACCTGAGCAAATTATAGAATCCATAGCAAAAAAAAAAGAATAAAAATAATTAAATATCAACAGAAACCTTTAGGACTACAGCAACCCATAGCACTACTCACGAAGGAGTTAGAAAAACACATCCAGTAATACATTGGGATGACCTTCATGGTTTGGGTTTTTTTCTTCCTTCTGTTATTAGTGTCTTTTTGTTTGATTGATTTTTTCTTTTCTACCTGCTACGATGTTTGAAGAAAATACCATGAGAGATATTTGCTTCATTCCTGAAGAACAATATAACAAAAATAATTGGTAAATACAGAGAAAGGATTCTATTATGCTAAAAACCAGCTCATAAGCATTGTCTCACACTTGAGTTGATGAAAAACTCTGTTTTAAGTTTCTGCATTAATTGCAGTTGGAGTTAAATATTTTTAATTGATTTCAAAGCCTCAATTTAATTAATAACACTAGTTTCAAATTTTGTTTTTTAAATATTCTAACTAATTACTTAGTGTACAAAATTGTTTTAATTTCTAAGTGAAGATAAAAAAGGCCTAATTAACTTCAATAGATTTCAGATCGGGCTTTCAGTACCTTTGAATTCATGGAACTAAATTATATGTTTATGTACACCCTCAATTACATTCTGAATTGAGAATAAAACTCTTCAATATAACAAACAAAATTTTAGAAAATGGGCATTTAAAAACATTCAACGGAAATTATTCAGTGCAGGAATTAATATATATTATTTTCACTATATGTTATTTATTTATTTGGTGGTTTAATGACTTTATTTTATGACTTGGAATTTCTCATTATGAAATAAATTACCAGAAATTTGTAGAAATATAGGCAAATTATTAGCCCTATGAATAAAAAAAACCAAACAACAACAACTTTATCTTATTTTTCTTTCAAAATGGCTGTCACAATAGGTGTAGCTCATCTGACTAAAAGAGTTATAAAACTCTTAGTACTCATCAGAATTGTAATAACTGCTTCTTCCCCAGATTCTCATGCACACATGCACAAAGATGAATGTCTGTAGTCAGAAGGGATCTTCAGCTATGCACTGAGATTTAAAAAACATCATCATCTGCAATACAGCCCTCTCACATATATTACAAATAACATCCTGCTTCTAGATTTGTTGATAAAATGCTCTCACTGGTTATGTATTCTTTACATCAGTTTTGCCAGAACTGTGAGTACCAGTTAAGACTGTCAAAATAAACTTTGAGAGACACTCACATTCTGTTCTCAGTCACTACCGTGCATGCCTAGCTTGATATCTGAATCATAGTGATACTTTAAAAACCTTAACAAAGACCATAGGCTTGGGAGGAAGTGGAGCTGACTGATAGAAAAGAGGCACAGATTAGAAGAAGACTACATTCAGATGACAGGCTTTAATGAAAATTCAGGGCTCAGTCTAGCAACATGATGCTCATATGATCAGTTAGACAGGAATTTGTGTGAGAATATACAGCCAGACAGGGCAAAGTTTGAATGGGGAAATGAGGAGCTGCTTCTTACGGACAAGGGTGGAGAGGCTGTTACATTTCTCAGAGTTTGAAAAAGTGATTATCTAAGTGTATCAGGTTGTCTTCCATCCTGCTTGATTGTTTATGTTTTGGAGCATTGTTGTGTTTAGGACACCCAGGCCTCCTCAAACTCCAATGGAATTTGTGAGGTCTGGGGAAAAGCTTCACTTACAGCATACACACAGCCAGCCACTTGCACAGGGGTCTGGCAGCCTGAAACCTGGACTGCATATTCCTTCTTCTTTGGAGTTACCTCCCTACTCTTCCTCACCTTTCTGCAGCAAAATTTCCATGATCCAGAACAACTTTCCAACTGTTGCATCTTACTGTCAAGCATCATAGAGACTACTCATCCTGATTTTGGCTACAGGAATCACAAACATTAAGTGTTATATCTTTATTTTCCCGTTCCCTATTCTTCCTTTCTCTATAGACATTCAAGCTCATCCTATCCTATCCTATCCTATCCTATCCTATCCTATCCTATCCTATCCTATCCTATCCTAACAGTTCCATTTTCTGTGTCCTTTCTAAAACCCTCAAATTTTGTGGAAGTAGCTGCTGCACACAATTACCTACAAGTGTACACTCTTTAACACCCTTGTAAAGTAGAATTTCCCCTCAAAATGAGGGGGCACTGTCCACAAAGGTAATTTACAGCAAGTGTTGAAGCAGATCAACATCGTCTTTGGGACATAGTTTGTTGTGCAAAACTGAATTAATGGAAAATCTGATTTACGTGAGGGTCTAAAGGAGGAAAAAGAAGTGGTCCTTCCCTTAAAGTTAAAAAGATTCAGAGTTCTGAATCTGAAGAAAAAGAGGTTATATAGGATTAAAAAGCTGATGATTTTCTAAAATGTGTCGCTTACCCTGGGCATCCTGGGAGATTTTGCATTAGAGCAAAGATAGGTAGGAACAGGGAAAGATTACACAGGAACATTGACATCTGTTCCTTGCAGCCAGAAAGCTGAAATGGTACTGGAATAAAAGTGGGAAAAAAGAGGGCAGATTATATAAGAAGGAAAATGTATTTTTTTCACACAGAATTCAAGCAGCAGAAATTAAAGCCTGTAAAGAAATACATTTCCTATCTCAGAAAGTATCTCAGGTGAACCTTTCACTAATTTTTATTTTATTTTTTCATTCTCTAGTGGAGAAGTATTATATGCATACTTCATGGAAGGAGAATGCTCTGACTTGGAGGAGCCTGCACACTGGTCTGCACTCTTATGTTCATCCTTTTCATTATAGGGCTCTCTGTGGTTGTCTGTAGGGGTCAGTTGTCCCCAGAAGTAGCTGTGAAGTGTTGAGAAGTCTCTCAGCACAAATGTGTTGATTTTTGAGGATGGGCTAGGAGAAGTTAGGAGAAGAGTTCCCCAGTCTGACAGTGTCAGCTGCATTCAGCCCCCTGCAGTAGGAGCTCATGTGGCAAAATAGCTTGTTGTAGGCTTACCATTTGGGGATTAATATGGCATAACTCCTGTTTGGAATGCTAAAGAAAGTTGTAAGTAGTTCTTGCCTCCCATATTACCTCTGCTTGTTCTAGGCAGGGCTCAGCAATCTGAGGACACTAATTCAGTTCATAGCACTCAGCCTGATCTTTAGAAGGTCTGTTGGCTGGAAGGCAAATGTGCTCTCGCCATTCTCCACTTCTGAGGAAGAGACGAAGATGACCCCATTCACCTGTAGTTCAGGCTCAGGTGTCCTGTTTTGACAATAGGAATTTAATTTATTTTATCCAGTGAACATATTGATGAAGCCAACATCTACCTAATTTCAAAAGCAGCTTGTTGGATGGAGATGTGTGAGAAATTAATGAAGGTGTGCAGATGTTCACATGTACACTATAAGCACTAAAAATATACATTAAAACTGATGGATGTCCACCATGGGAAGTGCTGATATACAATTGGGTACTGTGTGATAGATCTGCAACTACCGTGCTATAACTTAGGCAGTCTAAATGTTTTTACATTAAAATCTTTCTCCCCCTTTCCTCCTCTGTGTATAGTAATTGTCGGTAGCACAGCAGGATTACTTGGGGGCCTATGAGTTTAGGGATTTTGTGGTGTCTCTGACTGACATACCCTTTCATCCTTATTTGGTGTAATGACCGCCAACATGAAAACTACTGCTTGAGCTAATCTGTCTCCCACAGATATCAAAGGCAGCTTTTAATGCAGGGACCTTTGTAGAATAAAGATACCTTCAAGAAAAAAAAAATGCAAGTATTACAAAATTTTACAAATTCTTTTCTAGACAGACCTGACAACTATTTACTTTTGGCAAAATACCAGCTCCACAATCTCAGGATCTGATCATTTGCTGTCTATCACACACAGAAAAAAGGAGGTGGTGAATGCAAGAGAAGGGCAATGAATTCAGAATAACCCTTCTGTGACTATGGTCTATTGTCATATTTATCCTAGCATAATCACAATGCCACAAATATTCAAAATACAAAAACACTGTCACAAATGGCAGCTTTAGATATTCAGTAGATCCAGCAGCAGCTACCCTCCAGTAAAGCTAGACAGACTGTTGGAAACTAGTCAGAAAATAGAGTTTTGGTAGCTTCACATTGTGAAAAATGCAATTTCATTCTCATTTCTGTTTGTTTTAATTTCTAATGATTCTTTTGGTTGGCAGTTGGTTGACTTATTGGTTCAAATACCCAAAAGCTTCAGTGGCTGGCTGTTAAACAGAATTTGTATAATTTTGGAAATGTACAGAGACCTCATTAAATCAGTAGTATCCCTTTTGAAATCATCCATGTCTACTCCCAATGCTAATGTAGTTGAATTAGTAATTATGCAATTGTTCAGGACTAAGGAATTAAAGTCTGTGACTGCAAACTTATTATAAATCGTAATTATGCATTTGATATTCTAGAAGTGCAGAAAAACTCAATTTCTTACTACTTTTCATACAATAACCATATATTGATTGAATGTGTATTTATGTAGAATTATTGCCTGCAAAATTATTGAGTTTAGCCTTTAGTATGGTAATTGAACCAAACACAGTAGGGCATCCAAAGAAAATGCAATATTAGCAATATACTTCCCTGCAGCTACCTATTTCATAAAGAAAATAAGAATCTAAAAATCTTAAATGCATCTTTCACTCATTCTTCCACAACGTTTCTTTTTGAACCATAGGGTGCTTGAATCAGTTGAACTTCAATCTTTCTTTTTCACTGTTGTCCTGCCTATAGGTTTTCAGGTTTCCAGTATTAGTGATGAGTAATTTGACGTGGTAGACCATCCAGAGACTTTGCAGCTGTCAGCTGCAAAGTTTGGAACAGGTTCTACACTATGATTCTCCATAAAGCAGAGATCTAATGTGGCTAAACTTGGGAATAAAAGGATTCTTTCAGGAGCTCTTCAAAAATAGCTGTTTACCTTTTAGGGGACTTGAGATTATTTCAAAGGGCTGCTCAACTATGCACCTAAATCTAAGGAGCCAGAGACCTACCCAGTATTTCATTTCCCTCAAAACCATACATCTAGGGGCTCCAGGGCCATTTTTTCACATTGTTTTAAGAATGAGGCTTAGGCTCACTGTGAGGCACAACTGTTCACAGTTTCGTTCAGTGTTGCTCCTAAAGAAGGAAGCAAGCAGTGTGTTGACTCAGCAAGTAGGTAGTTCTGACTGAATGAATAGATGCTCACAAATTTTGCTTTCATAACACAGTACAGCTGGTTTTTTTGTTTTTGTTTGTTTAGTTGGTTGGTTTTGGATTTTTTTAGTGAATAAAACAATTGTCTTTATCCGACTGCCTCCTTTTAATCTTTTTCTTCCTCTGAGGGTCTGAACACCACATGGTAGACAGTAATTATGTATGATCTTTATCAATAATGTAGAAGAACTTCCTATTGAAGATAACTTAACTGTCCTAAGAGTGCAAGATCATGCAGTAAAAAGCACAGGACTATGTCATTCCCTATGGTAAATAATACTCCTGAAAAAAAAATCTAAACCCCTCCCAAATTAAAAGTATGAACACTGTAAACAGAATTCAAATCTTCTCTTCCCAAAAGAAAACAAACTCTACACTTGAATTAAAAACCACAAAGTAACACATAAATTTAAAGAAAGCTCTCTTAAAAAACTTCTTTACACAGAACTAAGATATATACAGTGCTTGTTACATAATAATGAAATAGTGACTTGCAATAGAAAAAAAGAGAATTCTATTAATGTGATATTGAATTTTGATTTTATGTGACTGGATTTATTTAACCTTACATTGAATTAATTTAAACTTCAGACATAAAAATAACCCAGACCTTTCTGTAGAATGTTGCACATGAAAAGAAATTCACCAATTGCTTTATGGCATTACACTGGTATTGCCCTTTTGTGAGGGCAAGGACAGTCTGGATTGTTTTTCAGGAATGTAATTCTTTGTGTAGTGTCTTCTTTTCTTTGATGGTTGGTAACACACAATTTCTTGATCATTTAGGCCTACAGATTATTTGCAAATTACCTGCAGATAAAGATTTTATAAGCATTTGATATTGAGAATTTAATAAATATAACAGTCAAACTCAATGCTCACTTACTTAAACCCCATGGCATTGCTTGTGATCTCTATATTCATATAGAAAAAAAAAAAAAAAAAGGAATGGTACAGCTTTGCTACAATTCTGGATACCCCTTTTCCACAAGACAATTGTATTAAATGCTGTGTGAACACAAATCTATGCACATAGGAGGGTCGTTTTTTGTGGTGCTAGAGAGATATGAAGGCTCAAAACTACTCTCATCATTGTTACAACAATTTACTGCTTCCCTAGTGCATACAGCCTTCTCCTATCCCATTTCTTTCCTGTCTTTCTGCTACACTCTCTCTCCTGCTCTCCACTGAGAGCAATGAGGTCAACAGCCTTTATCTCTCTTAGCACCCATAGGACAAGATGTCACAAATGTCACATAGCTGCAGAACCACGCACAGACCCCACCTCCAATTCCTTTCCTGCGAAGGAACAGAAAAAGAGAGGAAGGGAAGGGAAGGGAAGGGAAGGGAAGGGAAGGGAAGGGAAGGGAAGGGAAGGGAAGGGAAGGGAAGGGAAGGGAAGGGAAGGGAAGGGAAGGGAAGGGAAGGGAAGGGAAGGGAAGGGAAGGGAAGGGAAGGGAAGGGAAGGGAAGGGAAGGGAAGGGAAGGGAAGGGAAGGGAAGGGAAGGGAAGGGAAGGGAAGGGAAGGGAAGGGAAGGGAAGGGAAGGGAAGGGAAGGGAAGGGAAGGGAAGGGAAGGGAAGGGAAGGGAAGGGAAGGGAAGGGAAGGGAAGGGAAGGGAAGGGTCCTATAGAATTTTGGAGTGAGTGAAATGACAGCAGAAGATGAGTTTCCTTTGAACAAAAGCAGCTTTAAATGCCAGTAAAATACTGGCTATTGGCTTTTAAAAATAACCTAGGAAATTCCCATTGAATTTGATATATATAAGGTTTTACCAAAACCAGTTCCCAGTGTTGGTAATCCTTTCTACTATGCAAAGGTGAAAGCTGACTATGATACATGAAAAAAAAGCTGAATAGTGTACCAGATTTCTGACCAAATCAGCTGTTCTGTTGGATCAGCTCTTATAAACATTATGCTTAGAGTATAGAGTTTCTCCCTGTCTGATCCAAGACTTATTATGTCTTTACCTGAGAAATTAAGAATGTATGTTTACTTCTGATTGCTACAGTGAGCAAAACTTAACTACTGTACTATGGATTAATTTTATATCTGATTTAAAGTACAGATCTCATCCTAATATCACTTGTGGATAAAGGCAAAAAAACATTTCAAAGCTATTGAAGCATTTTCAATTGTATGAAGAAATTTTATCTCAGCTTCCCTTTAAATTTGCATTATGTGAAAAGAGGTAGTAAACACATAAAGAGACACATTCATAAAACTCAGTTCACTAATAAATATTGGTTTAGGTATATATTTAGACAAGAAAAGAAACAGTTATAATTCCCGTACAGTACTTACCCATTTTAACATTATCACATGGTTGTACAAACAGGATTATAACAAGCAAAAGAAAGCACTTTATTTAATGAATAAATAATCAAAAGCATTGGTGAGGATAGTCTTAATAATATGCTGCTTCATACAGTTTAAAGTACATCAAACAACAAAATCCATAGTTCCAAAATTCTATTAAATAATACTGAGTAATTATGTGACTGATAATATTTTTATATATATATAATATATATATATATATATGTGTGTATATAATAATTTCATTATGAGTAATTAAGGTATCTATTTACATGCCATGCAATATTAGAATGTGTTGCAATACCTAGGCACAACAGGTGGACTTAAGAATGGCTGTGTCAAAAAAACAAAAAAAGAAAGAAAGAAAGAAAGAAAGAACAACTTATTTTTGAAAATGAGGGACATTACTTTCTTTAAGTCCTTTCTTTTCATAATATATAGTGAGAATTTCAAATACTTTTTGATAGCTAAAAACATCCTCATTTTTGCTATTGTACAGTTAGGTAGCAGTATAAACTGCTACCTAACCATGAGATGCTGCAGTTAGAAAAAGCATACTTGCTTCAAAACATAGCATATGACACACGTCTGTGATACTCTTCTCACTGCAGACCCAGTTCTGCAAAATTCTGAGCTGCTTCTACAAGAGGAGGCTTACTGCTGTGTTCTAAAGAAATTAAGTGCATTCAATATCTCAAAAGAGCTACAGATTATTTGGCAGGATGAGGGTACATGTCAGCACATAAGTTCTATTACTATCCAGCAAAATGATGTGTCTGCATCAATGCAAAAAAACAAAACAAAACAAAACAAAACAAAACAATACAGCAACAACAAAAAAGCCAAAACCACCCCCACCCAAACTTGTAATTCTTCATTTATTGGCAATTATTTCAGTTTATAAGTGAACTACATTGTGCTTTAAAAACCTGGAAATGGCACGTTTACCTCTTCTAAATCATTATATACTGTCCTGCTCTATCGGCCATAATATACTAAAGGACTTGCCATTTCTGCTAATAATTATTGTACATCTCCTGATATTTTTGTTTGTAAGAGGTTCAATAAAGCCTGAAGGATCAGAGCCTGGCCCTCTATGTTATGATCTTACTTTCAACTCAACTGGTTGAAAACAAAGTATAGAATGGACTCTCATAATTTATATATACATATATATTGCTAAAGTATTTTATAACAGAAGCAGATATGTTAAATAAATATTACATTTCAAAGAACTTAAACTGAAACTCAAATATTGTGTGAAAAAAGGGTATCTCATAATTTTTGCAAGTAAGCATCTACCAGTGAGAGTCTCTTTTTGGAACAAGAAGAAAAGTCAGAGGTGGTTTTAGATTAGAGGGTAGTTATATTTGATGGATGTGTCCACTAAGGGGGTGAGCAGTGCAGGTTAATAAAACAAACATTAATTGAGTTACAGCTCAACTATTTGTGATATACTGAGCTGATTTACACCTCTGGGTTGGGTTGTATCATGTTCTCTGTATATTAAAATGCCTTTCTGTGCTCTAGAGCTGGTCCCCTTTTTGGAGTTTTTCATCACAGCAGAAATGATTACAATCATGTTAATTAATTAAAGTCAAGACTTTGGAACACAGTTCCACAAAAGAAGTGTATTAAATGGGAAAAATGGAGCTGTGAGTGCTGAGTTTCTTTTACAGTCTGAACTGGCTCATGTGAGGACATGTCCTGTAGAGAACTCTTACTGCTTATTTGTTCATTTTTATGGCAAGGATACATGCCATAAAAAGTTTTATAATCTGCATCAGGTAAATATTTTGTGGTCACAGGGAATCAAAACGTGTCATTCTGTCTGAATTGGACATGACTCCACTGCTGTGCTCTCATGCCAGTAGCACACTTTTGTAACATACTTTGAGGAACTGCCTAAGGCTGGTGGATCCTACCCCTGTGTGTTTTGGGATGCTATGAGTCTATGGCCTGTGGGTCTCCTACTGCCACATTCCATGATTTTCACTATATCTTCTATTTCATTAAAGCAACTAATGCTTCCCTTTGCTTAAAACTTCCCAAGATTCAACTTCTGATCAATATTGCAATCTTCTTTTCCCCATTTATTTGTTTTCTCATGTCAGCTACATTAGTCTTTATCACACCTGCTCTTTAACACAGATATACATCTCCTGCATTTGTGACATTTATGTATCCAAAGTTTCCTAAGTTTCTCCATTATTTTACTGTACCCTATAAAGTCCTTACGATTTTTTCTGATCTTGAATCTTAATAATAACTCATTAAGGTAATAACCACATTAAGCAAGGAATGTGAATATAATTTTCTTTATATATATTTGTTAAAACTGATGTATACTGCATACTCCTAATTCTGTTCCATTTATTTCTTTGTCAGCATTCACACAGTGCTCCACAGAGTTCCGAGTGAACTCCAACAAAGGGCATTGAGTAGGCAATTTATTTACCTATTTCTTTATGAAAATATACAGTATAAAATTTTTCTTTCATATGACCTTATCATGCTGTGGGGCTCAGTCATACCATGATGTGACTTTTTCTGCAAGTCAAATCATCTGTTAAGGATCTCAAGAAGGCATCTAATCCATCTGCTCCCTCTGAGAAAAAATCCCCATGTATTGTTAGCTACTTTTCCTTTCTATTCCTCAAAGTACCAAGCCCATCTCTAGGCAATCTGTTCTAGTACATCACTACTTAAACCTTTAGAAAATGTTTCACAGTTTAAGTCTAAAATCTCTGTTGTTATTTTTGGGATTTTTGTTGATTTTTTTTTTTAAGTGGTTCTGTCTTTAGTAAGAATTGGCACAGCATCAGAATAAGTAGGACTAAGTAACTATGCCTATGCATACTTTCAATTTTCTGTTTGGACTAAGGGATTTGGTCAGTGACAACAAAAATATGAAAAATGAAAAAAATATTTGGCAAACATTTTTAGCAGCCTTTTAAGTGTGTGCATTACTAAATAAATAAATAAAGGACACTGTCTGAAGGAAAGCAAAAAAGCCACAACTCACTTCAGAGAGGCATCTGTAATATGACAGGTTATGAATAGTTTTAAGTAATATTTAGCCTCACAGATAGTAAAATTGAATAGTCACCAATACTCAGTTGTCATCTCATTGGGTGCAGTGGGATTTTAAATTTTTTTAAAGGTCCTCATCTGACATATCACACAATTCTTGAAGGGTTTTTCCCTTTTTTTTTTCTTTTTTTTTCCCTTTTTTTTTTCCTGAGTTTTAGATAATAGCAGTACTACAATTGATTAAGCCAACCAAATGGTTGTGAATCAATGGCACTTACTAAATACATGTTTAGAGTCAAATTTAAATTCTGTGGAAACATCGGGGAAACATTAATTTAGCTTAAATGGAATTAAGATGCAGTTCTCAGTACTGCAGATATTTCCTTCCTTCCTTCCTTCCTTCCTTCCTTCCTTCCTTCCTTCCTTCCTTCCTTCCTTCCTTCCTTCCTTCCTTCCTTCCTTCCTTCCTTCCTTCCTTCCTTCCTTCCTTCCTTCCTTCCTTCCTTCCTTCCTTCCTTCCTTCCTTCCTTCCTTCCTTCCTTCCTTCCTTCCTTCCTTCCTTCCTTCCTTCCTTCCTTCCTTCCTTCCTTCCTTCCTTCCTTCCTTCCTTCCTTCCTTCCTTCCTTCCTTCCTTCCTTCCTTCCTTCCTTCCTTCCTTCCTTCCTTCCTTCCTTCCTTCCTTCCTTCCTTCCTTCCTTCCTTCCTTCCTTCCTTCCTTCCTTCCTTCCTTCCTTCCTTCCTTCCTTCCTTCCTTCCTTCCTTCCTTCCTTCCTTCCTTCCTTCCTTCCTTCCTTCCTTCCTTCCTTCCTTCCTTCCTTCCTTCCTTCCTTCCTTCCTTCCTTCCTTCCTTCCTTCCTTCCTTCCTTCCTTCCTTCCTTCCTTCCTTCCTTCCTTCCTTCCTTCCTTCCTTCCTTCCTTCCTTCCTTCCTTCCTTCCTTCCTTCCTTCTCTCCTTCAATCCTCTCTCTTGCTCTCTTGCTCTCTTGCTCTCTTTTTTCTTTCTTTCTCTACATCTCCCATCTTTTTTATTTAATAACCTTTTCAAAGCTGGGTAAGGTCTTAAAATTCTAAAATGGCACAGATTTTGGGAAAATTAGATAAGAAAATTTTCACCTGCCTAGCAATTGAAACCAATTTGTTTTAGCTCCTCCTGCACAGGTTGATAATAGGACAAAGTATTGAAGGTTGGAACAGACTATAGTTCTCTTTTTGCAGCAACAATCACTTATTTTATTTTCTGCACATGATAGAAATATTTTCAAATATATTCTGTTTAAAAAGGCATTTGTAATTTAAACTGGTTGGGGCTATTTGAGTTTTCAAATAATTGTTGTATTTCTGGTTTTAATATAGAACTCAGTACATCTCTGCTTTGAAACTCAGCATGTTCAAAAATAGCTACTCTTATTGATTTATATTTTTCAAGGTTGTTCAGCATTTTCTTTTGTTTTGTTTTTTTTACCTGTGCTGCAACAAAAATTATTATGCAACTACTCAAATTTTCCTTGTAGGAAAGAATTTACTGTATTTTGATATGACTTAATTCTACTCTCAAAAGAAAGATCAAAGTGTGGCAAGTGCTGTATTTCCTATATGCTACTCCTGTACTTTTACAGAGATTCATGCAAGGATGCTAATTCCCCATGTCCATATAGGCCTAACAAATGTGGGCCAGATTCTGTCATCCTTGAACTGAGTAAATAAAACTTTACTCAAGTCAAATAACTAATTTTTAATAAGTGCCTACTTACACAGGAATGCCAGAATATAGCCCTCAGGTTTTATCATTTGCTGTATACTCCAGTCCTACACATATAGATAGATATGAACTTAATGGACCATGGTATGCTTCAAAAAATAACTCAGAAATTCAGAATGAAGCAAATAAACAAATCAACCAAAAATAACAGAAGGAAAGAGAAATTAACAGGAATAAAGTCCCTTTTAATCTGCCCAAGAACTAACACAACACAATCAGAAATTCAGAACATTTATTGCAAAAGCTGAATAACTAAATAATGTTGAACTGGCAAAGCAGTAACAAGGATAACTGGTTAGATATTTATTCTGTCAAAGTCATCAAACACCCCTCACAAACTGACATAAGTACTGCAATAAGCAATGCACCCCTAACCCATTTTTAAGCCTTTTTTACTGTGGAGGAAAAAATAAAAGCGAACTGCTATATACAAAAGAATAAAGAAAGAAACAAAAAGATTCTGTTTTTTTGTTAAAAATAACATCACCTTCAGATTAGCTAAATTTGTTACTTTAAGACTGATGTTTCACTGTGGCATAAGTAACTTGCTTTTTTTCTGTAAGGACTTTTTTGCATGCTATTTATTTGTGTAAATCATCTTTCATGCCTTAACAAAAACCATTAAAAAATGTTTTGAATTTGGATTTGCTTTGCGTGCAACTTAGATCTTACTAACATTAGGAGTCACTCTGCTGATTTTGACTGAGGTGACATGATACTGGTACCTGCCAGGCATTGACCAACTATGATAACAAACAGCTAAACAGCAATAATTAGAGATTTTAACCCTTTAGTTCCCCCAACTAGCCTACCAGGAGAATGCTCTGTTACATCATGAAGGCACAACACATTAAATATTCTGTGGCTATGGTCTAAAAACACTCGTGTTACTACAACGTTAACGCAGATGAAGATCAACACAAATGCTGCTGTTTCAGCAATACAAACTGTCTTAGATATAGACACACACCTGCCCAACTGGAAAAACATTATTATTGTATTTTGCTCCTGCAGAATTTCCCCCATGTATTTCAGCTGGGATCAACATCAGCTACCACTCATTAAATAATGGACTATAAGTAATTTGCTCGAGGATCCCAAACAAATAGCCTTCTCCCTTGCTCACCACCACACATTTAAATATTCTTCTGTTTTGCAATTTCCCTGTTTTATGAAACAGAATGGAAATTAAACAAAAAATTGCTAAGTTTTTAAGCCCTTACACCAGTCCTTTCATTTCTTAATATTAAAAAAAATTGGAAAAAAATAAGAAATTCTAACTGAATGCTGGCATCATTTGCTACTACATAGAAAAAAGGGTTTTTTCCTTTTCTACAAACAACCTTTCTTCCTACCCCATCACTTTTTTTCACTTTTAATGCAAGTGGCTTGAGTTTCTTGGAACATTGTGTGTCAGACAGACTACTAACACAGAAACACCATCACTGAAAATAAAAGCAAAACAAGAAAGCAAATGAAAGAAATTAAAAAGCAACTGTGAAACACAGAAATATGCTACAGTATCTTTTCAAGTGAACATTATAAGTACACAAAAATCGTAAGTAATAATTGTTGCTATTTACAAGTATTTGAACGCTGATTGACTTACAAGTGTCCACTAACATTGTTAATAGCACAATAGGTTTAATGTTTACAGCTTCAATTGTTTGCAATATGATCTCAAGTATAACAGTCCCAGCATAGATCAGTGACAACAAAAGCACAATTTTCTAACTGGATATGCTTTTCAATCTTTGCAATCCACTGAGCTTTCTCACTCTCTCACTCTCCAAATGCATCTTCTTTTGTTCATAGCAGCAGTCCAGGGTCAAAAACCAAAGAAACAAAAAAGTATATTTTCAAACTGGAGAGATCTCTGCAGACTTTAATCATGTCTATTTAACAAAACCACACAACTAGTAGAAACACTCTTTCATGTTGCAGGACATCATACCTTCCACGGTGCTAACATAAAGATATGCATATCTCTGCTAGGTGAAGCATAGTTCTAGAGGTCTACCCAGTACATAAAGCTCTGACACACACATAGTATTAGCAAGTCTAAGTAAGCTAAAGTCATTGGTCCAAAGTAACCATTTCTTATAACTGGTGCTCCTTTGGACTCTCCACAGATCCTGGGGCCGGTTTATAAGACTTCAAGTTGGCCAAAGGAATGTCAGTGATGTGGTTGCCAGTGTTGAAATGGCCCTCACTGGAACCATACTGCTTTCGATCATTGAACTGGTTTCTGTTGCTATCTTCTTTCCAGGTCCTGGTCAATGTGTGCCCATTAACTAGTTTGTCCTTCTTAACCCATTCCTTCTGAGGTGCAAAGGTGGAGAGAGGAGACTTTGGCTGTTGGTATGGGCCTAAGCTAGGAGGCATCCAACAGTTGTCTGAGTGACCCAAAACCAGGCATTCTTGAGTACACATCTCTGTAGCTTCAGCTAATCCTCGTGGACCAAGAGGCCCATCTGTAGAAGACAAACAGAAAAAGAAAAAAGGGGAGAAAGGGGGAAAAAAAAGACATAATATTAGATTTTGATATTTGTCATGAAACAAATATAAACATATATAAACAAATATACATATACCTCAGGAGAAAACTAACAATGATCCCACAACCAAATATTATGCTGGTAAATTCTACATACATTTTCATTCTGTTAGAGATTAGTTGCTTTGTAGGGCGTATACTCCCTGTATATGGTACCTGCCTAGTTTCCAGAAGTGGAGAATCAGTTCAATTATCCCTATGCTACTGATCTCGGATCCTACTACGGATAAACTTAACTCCTTTATTCTAAGTCATATCAAAAATATAGAGCTAGGTAAGTGAAAACGTCCAAGGAAGTAAACCTACCCTTACAGATTCTGAGTGAGAATTAATGCTTTTTAGGGCCTGTTATTTGGATGTATTCTGTTCTGCTTTCAATTCAATTTACTCCTGAAGAACCTTGGTGAATTAACAGCCTACCGCAAACTGAGAAACATCTGCACTCTCCAAAAACAGGATTTCCCAAAGGAATGTGCTGTACACAGGATTATTCTAATATTTACTGCTTTACAAACACAGCTTGAGGCACAGTTCTAGGTATCTATCCAGTGGATGTGCACTCCAATGTATAGTCTCAACAAGTACGAGGCAAGTTAAATTTTCTTGATTTACTATGAAACCAGTAAGCAATTCAAAACATTGCGTTGGGAGAGAGAACAAAATCTGTAACTTTTCTGACCATTCAACACATCTCAGATGCTACACAGATACAATCATAAAAGTCAAGGGGAAAAAAAAATTCTTATGTAAATCTGGCACTTTAAAAAGAAATGTTCTCATAATTCTTTGTAAGCTAGAAATATAAGACCACAGGAGACAGAAATGAAGGTTGTTGAAGTACTATGCATATTAAATATCTACATAACTTTTCACACACTGTTGAGGACACAGCAGGCCAGCTGCAGGCCTCTCGCAATCAAGCAGACGGGTCACCCATGCCTTCAGCAACACTAAATTCCTCTCAGTCTTACTGCATTTTTAAATTACTTAATTTGCTCATCGGCTCAGGCTGGTTGTATAAGGATGGTCAAGCCAGGAAAAAGGCAGAAAAATCACTTTGTCTATTTTTGTTAGATATTTCTCAGTGTCTGGGATATTCTTTGCCAGAAGTCATTGCTGTGTTTAGTTTTGAGCAAGAATTTTGAGATGTCTTTTCTTCACTTCAGACTAAATCAATGGGCTAGCAGTGAAAACATTTGAATAGTTAAGGAGACATATTTCCTTGATTAACCAGCCCAGTGACAGGAAGGAAATTATAGATTGATTTTTGAGAAAGAACATTAGCAAGTAGGCATGAATAGCAAAGTTACTAATCAGAAGAAAAATGTCAGCAATGTGTCAGGAAAAAAAAAGAGCATCTTAATAATAATGTAATTGAAACTCACAATGATAAGTGAAGACAGTCTAACAAAGATTTCTCTGTTAAAATGCCAAAGAATATTTTTGTTCTCTTGTACTCCATGCATATACAATAAATTACGCTTACTAACATCTTTTTCTGAACACTGAAATTAAATCAATTAATTTAATGGAAACTCCTATTCATTTCCAACTGCTTTTAAACACAGATATAAAAAAAGAAAACATCAGGCATATTTCCACATGTTATATTAGTAATTAGCTAACCTTCTTATCTCTGAGCAAAAACTCTTTTTGAATAACTAGAGAATATGGGGTCCTCTGTTGATGTGATAGAATATAATAAGCTATAATAAAGTAAGCAATAATAAAAGTTGCTACTGAATTTCCCACATAAGAATGTGTCCTATTTCTGAAAACTAGAACATGAAAAATGTATAGAATCAATGCTTTCTTCCATTTAGATCAATACAAGGTGATATAATTAAAACAAAATCATTAAGAAAAAAGAAAAAAGCAACTGTAAAGTAGGATCTAAGCAGAGATTTCAATGAGAACCATGAACCACAATTCTAAAATGAGACCTGAAAGAGAGATGGTTTTTTTCTTTTTTTTTCTATAAAACTCTTGTGATCCTGTATTATGAAGTTCTAACCAAACTGAGGCAGGCACTTAGAGAGAAATAAATCCAAACCAAAACAATTATAAGTAAAGAAAGGACTCACAGTACATTGTTCACTTTTCCAAAAATTAATCCACATGTTAAAAGCTGACTTCTAATTTTTTTTAGCTGCCAACTAAAGTTCAGTTTTAGTTTTTTTCCCATTTCAGAGAAAAAAAGGTGAGAAGTGGCAGAACTATTTTCAATCTGTCTACTCTCCCAGTAAACTACTATTTTATTGAACAAGAAAGAAAAAAAAAAGTTTTGCAGACATTAAAACTTTCAAAATAGAAAGAAAACATTTTGCCACAGAATTACACTTTTCAAGAAGGATGGTGCATCTACTCTGCGCTTCCAATATGCAGTGGAACAAAAGAATAACAGGAGAGCCTTCAGTATGATAGTTCTGCAGGAGATATGTTACTTTTTCTGTTTAGTTAAATAAATTTTGAGATAAGACTATCATTTCCATTTAAAATTTAAATGACCAATCAGCTGATTTTAGTTAAGAATAAATGTACATGAGGCCCTATAAGCTACATGACAAACTCTTTGGAAGATTTACTTCATGTATTTTGCTTTCTGTAGTAACAGTCGTAGGCAGTTAATGCTGTTCAACTTGGAATGAATTTTAAGCATCCTTTGCTTTAGCCATCTCTAAGCTGACAGACTTTCTGGAGAGCACAGGAATATTCAGATATCTGCAGCTACTGTGAGCAGCAGACAGGAATGGGGAAACAATGCTGAGATGATTGCCAGTGCAAGAATTGTTCCTTGGGTGCTTTTCAGTTTAACAAAATACCACTGTCCAACTTAGACCTGGAAAATTAATTGTTGTGTGAGAGTCTTCCCCCGATCAACCTTCCCTGTGCAGAGATGTCAATCAAAGGCAAGACCATGCAGTCCTTATAGCAGCCAATTACAATTTTGATATGGATGTTGGTCACACCAAGTGACAGCTGTAGACAGACTGAGACACTCTCCTTTTGGGAGAGGATTGGGAATCTCAGGGAACACCTGAAGGACACTTCTTTTAGCTGTATAACTGTTCAAACAGCTGGGAGCTATGTTACAGTCTGCACACACCTCTACATATGCCTGTATGTAAGAATGCCCAGAATTGAAAAGAGGTTCAGACTCCTACTGAAAGATGTATGCATATTATCCAGTCCTCTGTCTCATGCCTTCCAATCTGTAAAATGCAGGGAATATTTACTTGCCTTACTAAAATATTGTGAGGTTTAAGTTAAAAAATGCCTTTCAAGGCTACATCTAATATATAACTAAGAATTACATTTTTATTCACTTTTGGTTTGAGCCATCACAAGAGAAAAAGAAATCCACAAAGTGATTTTTTTTAGAAATGCGAATTGTTAGAATAATTTTACTCTTAAGCTACTAAAGGGAATGGTCATGTTTACTTATTGAGGAAAAAGGCAGCTTCATTCATAACATGTGTGGTGCCTGCCATAGCTATCTCCAGTTAAGGCCTTTAGATAAACCAAAATTGCTTGGTAAATATTGTTGCTAATAATGGTGACAATCATGATTTAGGGTATTCTACAAATTTTCTACTGTGAGATAAAAGAAAAAGATGAAAAGGAAAAAAGAAAGGATCTCACCTTAAAAAAAAAAAAATAAAAAAAGAAGATTGTTTTTACAATTAGGTTTTTGAGTTTCTGTTTTATTATATTTTCAATCAAAAAATTTGTTCTTTTCTAAGACTCTTTATCATTCAGGTTGCTATTTAGCAACATAAAGTGCAATGATCATAAGCAATATGATAAGAGAGAGATTTTCTGGGGATAGTGTGACTGAAGAGTTGGCTGCTATGTATTGAGAAAGCCATAATGTTGCCTTAATGGTAATTATCTTTCTCCTCCACCACAGCTGAACAATAGTTTTCACCCAATTTTCTAAAGTTGTTTCATTACCACATACAATGACACCACTTAAAAACCTGTTCCTGCTGCTTTAATTTTATAAGTGCATTAATTTGTTTCCTTTCTCTTCACAAGAATGTCACTGCAATTTCTATATCAAGCTTTTCCATGCTGAAGTACTTTATTGATATATGGAGGAGTTTTTTTTCAAAGTATTTGTTCTCTGAACAATCCATAATCCGTGCGGCTGGTTATCAGTCTTGGCTGCTTGAATATATAATGACACAAGTGCTGATAAAACTGTACAAGCCATCTGTCTCTGGAGTTAAATGTTTTGAAAGCAAACACAAAAGTGCATAACAAACACTCCCTTAAATTGTCTTTGTAAATATTTATATCAGATCTGACCCAAAAATGCTTTTTTGTTGTTATTTTATTCTGTTAATAGCTGTCAAGCAGATGCATGACTTGCCTACTCAAAAGCAGACAGGTGTAAGAGGGGAAATAATGTATGCCACTCAAGAGCTGGTCATACCCTAATGCTGGAATTTCTGTGTGGTCTTTTATCTCTTTTTATTATACCCAGAAGCTAAACAGCTATTTCATTGATTAACTTACTGCTGCAATTAGCAACTAGCTTCTGGTGTGATGACCAGCTGCTTTTCAACCTGCTTCTTTAAAACTCTCTTGCTTACAGCCAGAGAATTAATTCTTTATTTCTGAAAGAGTTGAGGCCACAAGATTATTTCTACTTAGTGAGACTTTTTGGTCTCAAGCAAAATGAATAGGTACTCTTTGCCCGAGGGTGCTAACATGAAGTACAGTGGATTTGAACACGGCCACAGTTGTGTTTCAGAAAATCATATTTATTTAACTTTTCATACTGCATCTTAAAATGTAAAAGAAAACAACAGCAACGTTTTCAGCTCTGTTTATCCCCAAATACAGAAAGGGTTGTTTTGGGGGTTTTTTTGAGCTTTCATGGGCTACTTTACTAAATGACCTTCTCTGATTTTACAGCCTTCCCCACATATGGAATATTCATGGAACTGAAATGACATTATTCCATTTCATAGAGGTTTTACAACTAATCATATATTAAATATAAAAACTGGAAAAAAGTTTATAATTATGAAGATTCTTTTGCCTTTTATTTTGCTCTTAAGTATCAAACAAATAAGTGGGGAAGACTGTTCTTTATTTCTAGTCTGCTAAAAAAATAATCCAAGACTACAAAATCACACACATGCTGTGTAGGGTGTGCTTCCTTGGCATTATTAATTAAAAGAAATACTCAGTGTCTATTAAAAATATATATTTTTAGTGACTTATTCCATGGTCATTCTATCTGGCACAGTCAATTCACATTCCATCCTCAAATTACCTTGTTCATAGGTCCCTGGATTCCTCCTATCACTGCTACCAGTTTTGGTAGACTTATCAGTACCACCTTCTACCCTGCTGCTTCTCTCTTGCTTTCCTGGTGTTCCATCCTCTGTACTAAGGTACACATCAAGAAACCCCTGCTACTCTCTGCTCCCTGTCTTGGCTGAAACTTCTCTTTCATCAAGGCTGAAATAAATAACACTGTAAGGTTAGCTTATATCTGCATTACTTAGCAGAGATTAGCTGTGAAAATCCTTAATTAGCGCAATGAGAGGAGGGGCAGGAAGCAGGGGAAGAAGGGGTGTGTGGGAGGGACTGCCCAGGATACAGAAAAGCAGGAACAAAAGTATTTTCTGAAAAGGCGGGAAAACCTCACACAGTAAGATTTTCTACGTTATTCTGTGAAATATTTAAGTGATCCAGATGGGTTCTATATCATTTACATGACTCTGTACAAAAACTCTGCATGACTTTGATTCCTTGGGCAGCTAAATTTTGAAGGCAACAATATTCAACTGCTCGAAATTTTTTTCTAACCAATTGTGTGATGACTGAAGTCTATATCTTTTCAGAGCCTAAGAAAATGAACAAAGTAGAAGTTAAGAAAGTACTCTGCATTTATCTCAAGTTCCTTTCCCCTACAGCTTCTCTATCATAAAATTTATAATGAACAGCAGTTACTTTGTTATATTTTTTTTTTCTGATGTATTTACTAGAAATTCAATACCATTACTACTCAGAAGGTACACCTCCATCAGTAGTGGCTCTACTGTAAGGATGCTGTTTTTACCTGACCCTACTTTCTGCTCCTATTTCCTTCTACTATTTCTGCATTGATATGCATGTATATAAACCTCTCTGCATCTCCATGTGTGCATGGTCAGAAAGTACACATATAATTCCTGTGTCTGCTAAGCCTGTAAGATACTAGGGGCCAATTTTACTTAGTGCTGCCTAGTCTTTAACAACAAACAGACATGTGAACCAGCATGAAGCCTGTGACCATTCTGCAGGCAAGTTGCAACAATCTGAAATCATAAGGTCACGTTCCTTGCAACAAAGGTGTGGGAAGATGCCACAGGAGGTGTCACAAAGTGCCATGGTCTGGAGTGCTGAGCTGCAACTGAAAGCTCAAACCTGAATGATTCTTCACTGGTCCATCTCCATTACTTATCATGTGTTGCATATTGCCTATATTCGGATCTTTATGCCAATACTTTTTTTTTAACTTAACTGGGTGAAACTTTACAATTTATTGTTTTAAAAAAAAGAAGTAAAAAGTGTGTTCACTAGATAATCTAGTGGTTCTTTCTGGTCTTAAAAATCTACGTATCAGCAACCATTAACATAAAGCTGCATTTTGTATAAGGTTTCACTGACAAATGAAGCCAATTCTAGCATACCCTTTAGAAATACAGAAGACACAAAATAATATCTGGGATTTTTATTCTGACTTAATACATTCTGTCATTAAAAACAAACAAACAAGTGAATAAACAAACAAACAAAGACACACAAATGACTGCAATTTGTATTCTTAGCTGAAGTGTCACATTGTGGATGCAGACAGTCACCTTGCAGGAAGAGAAGGAGAAAAGAAATGCAAACAGTATTTGGCAAAAGAAAACCCGTTTGTTAACAAATAAATAAAGATTAAAAGCTTTACCCAACTCTCATACAGATTTCATTCTTTGGGCACAGATGAAAAGTCAACATTTGCAAATGGAGATAGTCCAAATTCAACAATACATAGGCAGCCAGAACAGCAGATTCTCTCCCTGAGAGGATATTGTTATTTAGACAGACTTTATGGCACACAAAGAGCAGACAGCATATCTTTATAAATTTGCAACCATCTTCAGTATCGCATGGAACTCATCCATCTTTTCGTCTGCTCAAGCTACTCCTCTGAAGAATGCTATCTCATCTAATTTTATTTCCTCAAAATTGGCAGTTTTTTCCTGCCATACATTTAATTTTAGCAGGACAATCTAATGCATAAGAACTCCTCAGAGGATTCAAATGAACCTTTTAAATTTGATTGTATCACTTAATGAGACCAGTGTTCAAATATTTGGAATAATATTATTTTCAGCATTTATCTTTTTCATTATGTAGCTCTTCATTTTGCTGCCTAAAAAAAGTCTTTGTTCCCAAAAGGTGATGATGGATGGTGATAATAAAATATTCATAAAGCATCCCATGGTCACAATAATTTACAATCTTTTTTCTCACACACCTAAATATTTATGATACTTGATCAAAATATTTTGTTGAATTGATTTACAGGCAACATGCTGAGACAGCACCACTTTTGACATGGTCACATTTTCTGATCTATTAATATGCCCCAAACATGAACCTGCTGTCAGTCTAAAAAAACTGAAGTCTCTATTTGGAACATTCAGTCAACTGTTTAACATAAAATCAAATTTTGGTTAGTAATTTCTATAAATTCTCTTTGAGAAGAGGTAGGATTCAATGTGGAAAAAGGTAGTCAAAATAAGAACTGGCAGAATGTTGTGAAACTGAGCTGAACAATAGTTATTCCTACTCTGCACAGTGTTGTGCTGTTTTTAGATGCCTGGCCATTAACTCATTTACAGCAGGAAAAAAAAAAAACATTCAGGTTGAATTTAATTTCATTTTTTATGATTGTTAAAAAAGGCTAAAATAATTTGTTTTCCTGATAATTTTCTAACTTACAGTAAAATCCTGACTTTCTGACTTGTGATAAATACATGTCCTGGCTCCCGGAGCACGGGCATGGTAACCTGGGATATATTAAAAAAAGGATATTGACTTTATTGAGCAATAACTGAATAAAGGCAAAATTCATAATCATCATCATCTACATATATATATGATGAATTGTTCTGCTAAATTATATATGATTTTTTTTATTTGTATATCTATATATTTTTTATTTTATCTTTTATATGTATTTCTGTCCATTGATAAATAAGGAATCTGTGTATGACAGCTGGGACTTATTTCCTAAGTATTATATTCCTAGCATTAGATTGACCTCTGTAAAGCAGAAAGTGTCAAAATAAACATTTTCATTTAAACATTAATTTGAGGGAAGGGAAGGGAAGGGAAGGGAAGGGAAGGGAAGGGAAGGGAAGGGAAGGGAAGGGAAGGGACGGGAAGGGAAGAGAAAAAGTGATTACCTCCAAGGAATTCAAGGGGGAAAATCAGACAATATCAAAAAGCTACAAGATTGTTATACTCAAGAAAGCAGCTCATCTAAGGACAATGAAAATGAGCATTTATGCTATGGTGTTTAAAACACACTGTCAATTAAGAAATATAATTAAGACTATTTTTGCATAAAAGTATAAATTCATTCTGTAATTTAGTTAATTACAACTATCTCAATAAACATTCAATTTAGGTTGAAATGCATCTTTTAATGAATCCCTATTTCTAAAGTATGCTTCTTGCCACATGTGTGTTTTTGTATTTTCCTTCAGTACAAATCAGACCAAAGTCAGATTTAGCTTAAACTGAATTTGTTGCAAATTTGTGGCAGATGCCTTATGCGTACATGTTATTATGTAAATAAGTAGTTTAACTGATTTGAAAATTTGAAGTACATTTCTCTTAGCAGAATTTGGACCTAAATCTGGATACTTGTCCCCCTAACTTAAGCCCCTTGACTCCGACTAATTGAAAAATGTGACAGGAAAAAGTGCTTAAATAATAATAAATTAAGCTTAAATAGTAAGCTTGATTATATTGTTGATTTTGTCTTCCATTCTACACAAAAATATGTCCTTGATAAATATCACAGGACACAGATGTCAGAGATGTCATTAAACTAATCCAGAGACAAAAGCACCATTTCCTAATTCTGTTTGTATAACAGCATCTCATTGAGATAATTTTGTAAAATTCAGCTCAGTGCCAGCTGAGTTGTCAGAACTGCAGGCATATTACACAGAGAATACTAGAAAGTGCTTTCTTTTATTATGCCTGAGCTATACCCATGCTACAATTCCTTCTATTTCTTTAAAAACTATGTTCATTTACATCATTTTTCAGAAGAGATATCCATAAGTCTCTTAATGAGCTCATATAGTTTACAGTAAAACTCCCATTAAACAAATGTTCCTGAGTCAAAACACTCACATTTTATTAAACCATGCTTGAAAATTAACCTGTGCTGCATTTAGTCATTACATTCAATGTACTGCAAATTAATATGGAAGCAACATCTGTATGCAGCAAATACTTTTGGTTAGTCATACAATCCAGTTTGGATGTTTAGAAAGAGCTATACTTCCAAGCTTCCAAATCTCACGTAGAAGACTGCAGAAAAAATTATCTTTGTGATTCTGAAGAAGAATTCAAATAATATTTCACATGAATTATGAATCCACATTTAACGGAGGAAACGTTATTTTTTGATAACCTTATTTTGTCTTCTTCCTATTTGATGAAATATCTCAGCAAACGAACCCTTCTAAACATGTAACACCTCTTTTTTTATTATATTTTATTTATTCAAAAATAGCATGAATAAATAAAGGAGGCTACTTTAAATTGCATTCAAATCTAAGTACAACATAAAAGGCTTGTCTGAAATGAGTGCATAAAAGGCACATAGAGTAGGTCTAAACTAACACATTTAAAGGAATATCCTGGATGTCATCTTCAGATACCTGGACTTTTTAAAGAGAATATTATAATTTATTTTTATTTTTGAATAGGTTAAAATGGATTAAGCAAGATGTTTGAAGAAAAATTCTTACTATGAGCATAGACCATGAATATTTACACACACAACAAGCTACAAGCTCTTTATATTCTCCTTTATGTCTGTACACATTCTGGTTTCTCAAGCATTAAAAAAATCATGGGTTCATATGCAAAGAAAATTTTGGGAAGGAACAAACCAAGAAAAACAGTTAGTTTGATTTCCTCAAACCACTGGGTTTTTATAATACCCAAAGACAAAATGGAAGGATTGCTTACTTCCAGAGAATTAATTTTGTTGCTATAAAATGTGGCTAGAAAGAGATATTTCTTCTCCAGTCACATAAGAATCTGACAATTTCTATGACATGAGAGTTGTGAATACTTGGCGATACACTGCATCTGTTTTCTTGGTTCCAGTTTTAGATGTAAAAGTAAACTGGTTTTATTTTCCACAGGGTAACAATAAATTAAGAAAAAAAAAAAATAAACGTGTGATATAATCTTGGACTCAAAATTAATGATGTATAATATAGGCTTATCAGTTTCAAGCTTCTGAAAATAATGGGTAGTATGAACACATTTGTGTTTATTGAACTTGTAGAAATAAAAACATATGAAGCAACCTGAGAGAAATAATATATTTTTCTTCTTGTATTATAAAAAAACCCAAAAAAACAAACAAAAAGCTGATTTACCAAAATGGGAAAAGCAGTCACTAGATTTAGCTCACTTAAAATTTCCATTCACCTCCCTTACAGGAATGGCAGTGCAGATGTTAATTACTGTTCATAGAATGTCTTGTCAAAACACCTAAGAATTATTGTTCTGTTAATGACTTTGTCCTGTGCTCGGGTTCAATGGCTGATTTCAGACCAAGAACGCTGAAAAGGATCACTGACACTTGGTTAGGACACCCTGTCTTTCCCTGTAAACACCTGCAAATAATGCATGGCTTTGTGCCAACAATTTAGCTGTGGAAGAGAAACTATTATAAAACTGTATTCATGAGGGAAATAACAGTTAATTTTAAGATGATTATTACCCTTGTATCAAGTGAATTATTTAATGGCAACTTTGGAGGCAGCAAGTTTTTTTAAAGCAATGTCAAATGCTTAAAATCATGATGAGCTGAGATACCAGAATTCTTTACTGATAGACAAAAAGATGTATTTCAGGTCAATGTATTTAGTGAGACAGCAGACACAGGGAGCTGTTTTCCCACACAGTCATTGGTCACATACATCCTCCCACTTGAAATAGGTTGGAGTTTTGCTACTGTCTTCATTGTGTGTAAAACTTGGTCTTCTGTCACTACAGAACACAAAATGAATTTTACAGGTAGGCCTGATTTAGGAAAGGATGCACTAAAGGAAACAGATTAATTCCCTTGTGATCTGCAAGCCATTTCTTTTGCATTTAGCTTACCTACATACCATACCAATTCTTCCTTTACAAGTTCCCCAGATCAGGATTCTACTTTTATTCCAAGCTGTCCCTTTATAGTTGTGCTTACTGTCTTTTTGTACATGTTTTCAACTCAGTTCTCATCTCTATTCCTGTATTTTTTTTCAAGAAAAAACCATTCCTCTCACCATCTTCTCAGATGCCTGGATGACAAATCCTTCTCCTATAAATTTATATCACTGAATGTAGTTAAGAGATTTCACTTTAAATGAGTGATGGAGCATCTTCTTATAATTAATTTAGGTATAAAACTTAAAGTTATTAAGGACAGAATGCTAGGTAAGGTTGGATTAATTCCAACCTGTGGTTCAGCTTTAGAAACATTCATCTGGAAGTGTTCAAGAAGCATCTGGATGTGACATTTGGGGATATGGTTTAGAGGGGATTATGGTAGTGCCAGTTTGATGGCTGGACTCTTGAATATTTCTTCTAGCCTTGATGTGATGTGGTCCTGTGATCTGAACCAATTATGAGAAAATGTCTTGCATATTTGCTGCTTAATGGATCAAGGTGGTTGTTACTGAGAAGACAAAGATAAGACTGAAATAAAATTTTAAATGTTTGTGATGCATATACCTACATGGAAATCACAGGTACATGTATTTTCTAATTCCTCCTTTTGATTAACAGATATCCTGTTGATCTTTTCGTTGGTCTAGTCCATAAAAATTAGTAAATCACCAAACTTAATGTACAGAAATGAATCTGAAAAGCTCTTGCAATTATACTGCTTTGATTAAAACTCCCTTAAAACAATGAGAAGTTGTAGCACCCATTATTTACACAGCTTCATTGTAGATAGCTAGATTTAGCATTTGAATCTGGAGCTATGTCTCACCTTTGGCTTTGCCGTAACACTTCATCATTTTGATCTTTTAATGCGTATACCCAGATTAGGAAATGTTCCTTAAACAGTTAATTATTTCCTTAAAACTAATTGCTGCATCAAAAACCTGAGATTTTTTACTTTAAGCTCTGTCACTTGTGAGTGGATTCGATCTGGACAGAGCCCCTATTCTACCAAGGCTTTCAGATCATTCTCAAAGCACATGGTGAGGCTTTTTTTTTCTTTTTTTTTCTTTCCTGCATGGTGACACAAAAAATAGAATGGAATTTCATTTCTGAATTTCACTTTTAGAGTATTTCAGATATCACTCACCATAGCAGTATGGATTTTTGAAGTATTAAGGGGCCAAAGCTTTAGCTGTAGAACAGTGGGCCAGGTCAACAAAACTGAAAAAGGAACAACTGAAACTTCCACTAATGATAACAGCATTTTTGAGTGCAAGGTGAGAGGAGAAACCCTTCACAAAAGTTTGAAAAGATTGATTACATTGTAATTTGTCTTTGGTCCCCCATTCAGGCGTTAAGTGCTAGCAGTATTCCTGATTATAATGGAAAATTTTGTTCCCTGCTGTGGGGAGAAAAATAGCACTGAAAGCAAAACGCACCTGGCAGACACCTTGAATATGGAACTTTTTATTAAGCACTGCATTTTTTCTTTGTTAATTAATCTATTTCACAGTCTCAGGTAATCACTTTGCAACTTCTCACTAGCCTGACTTTCAAAGTAACTTTATGCTCTGTCAATTTCTATACCCGTGTTGTCAAAGAGCATGGGAATGACATAAACCTCTTGGTAAATTGTCCAGTGCTGTCTTGCACCTGCCTTTCCTGGAAGGCACTAGCATTAAAAGCATTCTTTGTTCTAAATGTTGTGCATTGACAATGTATTCTCTGTGTCTCTTTGCTTAGTTTTTGTCTTAGCAAACCTCTGGAGTCCTACTATTTTACAGCTAAAAGATGGAGTTAGTGAGATCTCCTTGTTGACAAGGCTGATTAAGCAAGACTGCAACACTTCTTTGCACAAATGTCCCGCTCAGCACGGGCTGCAGCAGGCACAGCACCAACTAGAAGCAGTTGCTTAAAGTCTGTTGCATATCATCTAAGTTTCCTTGTCTGTGCTTTCTGTACTTTTGTCTGGCACCTGCTGTAGCAAATGGGAGGCATTTACTACAGACAAATGGGCAAAATAAATCGGAGGGAAAATCCACATTCAACACCAACACATTTCATAAATAAATGATGTACAGAATAAGCGCTACCTATCTGGAGTCTCCTAAATATATACTGAAACTTGGAGGGGAGAAAAGCAGGCACAAGTTTCTGAAAGAATAAAACAGAACAAAAAAGAAAAGTATAACACCATGACAACTGATAAATGGGGAACTCTGACACAAATATTTTAACAATGTTAGATAATGTGAGAACATCATGGTAAATTACTTCATTTTTAGAATCAAAGGAAATTGACTCTCTGGACTTCAGCAGAGCATGTGATGAAGTTCCATATAGTAAATTATTTTAGTTTAGAAAGAATATGGGCTAATGGAACCTGTAAGTTGATTCAAAGAGGGAATAGATGGAGGTGGAGAGACATCCCACATAATTCAATATCAGAACTAATCCTGAATATTTTCAGTAATGCCCTTAATATAGACTTATAGGGAAAGGGCTGATGCAATGTGTGCTGACATGAAACTGGAAAGTACTTTCAGTGAAAACCAAGTTATCAGAAGAATTAAAGAAAGAGAAAAAAAAAAAGGCAGGAATGTTTCAGGTTAGAGAAGACTAGGAGATTTTAGCTTTTCTCTTTTAGAAGAATAAACCCAGACCCCAGACAGACGAAAAGGTGAAAACTATTGATAAACAAATAGAGACATTAAATGACTTTGTGAAGTAAGAGAAAGTGTTGTCATGAGAATAAATCTCACCACACAGTGTCTATGATAAGACACTATTGGACTCCACCTCAACATTTAGATTCTTATATTATCCCACAATAAAACCAGCAGACTTTATTTTGCAAATTATTGGAAGTTTTTAGTCTTGTATTTAATTGCCTAATGTCTGACTACAGTCAAGGTATCTGATGTACAATAGAAGCTTGTGCAGCAATAAAGTGTTAAGAAACTATAGTCACAGTGTACTGTTTCTAATACAAGACAGATAAAAGTATTTATAATTCCTTACAAAGAGAATTTGCAGCATTAAGGATAAAAACTTTTAGCAAGAAGGTGTGATATTTCAGTATAAATGGTTCTGAAAAATCTCATCTAGCAAAGGAGGGTACTAGAAGAAGGAATAATGTGACGAAATACTGGCATTTCTAATTGAAGAATATCTTTCAGCTAATCAACTAAATTCTTTCAACAGGCTTTTTCACAATGTGATTTTTCTGAACTCCTCTAGGTTTTACTTTACGATGAGATGAATTGTGCCCTGGAAGTTGCTACCTCTCCCTGCTGACCACTAAATTACCCAAAGTGCTGAGTACAGGTGTATACATGGCATCCTCAGCTTCTACAGCTAAAGCAACAGAAGACAGATCTTTCAAGATATCTCTTAAATCAAAGACAATGTGCACGACCTCAGCAGGGTCATTTGGTTCCTCTGTGTCTTTATGCTCATCTATAAAATGAAGATAACAGAATTTCCATACCTTACAGGGTAACACATGAGATTGTGGATTACATAGCTCTCTAATACCATGGCAATGGATGCCCTATAAGTACTCAAGCCTATTCTGGACTGTTAAATGAGGAAGCCAAGAAGAACAAAAAGTAAAACTTGCAAATTAATGTATTTGCAGAGAGACCCATTTCATACCTCCCTGAAGCAATGCACCATTGAAAGATGGGATTCCTGTAAAGCATCCTGTTAACCATAACACTAAGAGCAATGTTTTTGGAAGAGGTGGTATTCCTCCCTCCTGAATAAGAGAATTCAGACTGAACATGTGTTTCTCTTTTGTCACAAGCTGGTCCATTTGTCTCATAACTTAGTTAAAAAAATGCTGCATCAAGAAAGTAATACTTTATGTCTATAGCTGCTGACACATTATACATCATTTTAAAACGTCTGTGCCCTATTTTAAGATGGGTACCAGGGAAATGTTTTCCAGTATTGAAATATTTACTGAAGCATTCATTCCAAAACATTTCTAGAGTAACAACTGGACTTATGCTAAGATACACGTGAGTCTCACATATGCAAAGGATGATTTTAATCTTGTTTACACCAATGCCAGTTGGCTTCAGCTAAATGACTCCTATTTTACCCTAGGATTGCTGTCAGAATCATCCTTATTTCAGCCAGAGCTTACAAATCTCCAGTGGGAAAATGCCTTTTTATTGTAAGGATAAATTGGCATTCACCCAGAATTCCCTGGGAGAAAGGTTTTTTAAATCACACTGATTTAGAGAAATGTAGAGGCCTTGTTTATTTAAAATCAAGTATATGAATATTTTGACAGCAATACTAGAAGACATAAAGAGAAGGCAAGCATTCAAAGTTGCTACTTATAAAAAAAAAAGAAAAAATACCCCTTGTTACATTGTTTGGAGCTAATGGCTGTTGATGGAATTTGAAGAGTGCAGAGAAGGAGGTACAAAGAAGTACTTGTCAATAGTAAGAACAACAGCCCTATATTTGCAATCCAGTGTTTAAAGCCAAAATAGACATTCTTTTCTCTGTTTGATCTCAGGAAAAGCTATCTGCAGCTCACAGGCCCAAATTTGAGTCTTCTTATATCACTCAAAAGAAGTACTGAGATAACTGCGCTAGAGATGACAGACTAGTAACCCCTCTAGCAAGCCAGACCAGTGGGGGGGTGTCATGTGTTTTTGTATCTGGGCTGAAAGCACTCTTCCTACTTAGAAATGCTCTCTTTTCTTCTCCCTGGTGCCTGAAATTCATTCTCAAGAGATATGAAAAGTTGAAATTCATCTCATAGGAAAAAAAGGTGTCTTCAATTTCCATAGGAACAAAGAATCACAAAACAAATGTAAATCCTTTCCTCTTTTTATTTTCTCTCAAGGCAGAACTGCTCACAGACATCATAAACCTAATCCCCAGCTGTATCAGCTGTTACAGCAGCACTAAAGTCAGACAGTGTCACCCCCAGAATCTGTCCCTGTAAGAGAGACATAAGAACAAGTCAATACTATTCAATATCAGCCCTGTAAAAAACAGTGAAATAAGGTCTGTTCACTTGTAAATATAAATTTGCAGCAAACATTATTGCTAACCAGACTAATGTCAGGACAAGAAAGAAAAAATTATGTCCTACTGCCCTATTGTATTTTAATTATAAAATTTTCTTTCTCTCAAGGGATTTGCACAGCGTTTTACTTGTTATAGTAAATTGCAACTCTAAATAACCCAAACCATATTATTCAAACCATATCCTGAAATATCAAAAACAGAGCTCCTAATCTTAAAATCTAGTAACATTATCAATTGAAAGGTATCACTTTACTTCAGTTTGCCAATTCTCCTATTCAAAAACAAAACTTCCATAAGAGCAAACATATTGCTAAAACAGTGCAATGGCAAGCTTTCACAGTTTAATTTTCAGTGGGCAATCTAAGAGACTGTCCTAGTAATGGTTTTCATTTACAATGGCAAAGATCATTCAAATCTAATTGTCAAGTTCCTATTAACATACAATTTCTAGTTTTAAAATAATGCCTATGATCTTTGTATTTTTACATGGGGCTAAGGATCCTCTGTTCTACTCTATTAACCTCATTAGTTTTGATATCGTGTTTCCTCTTGGAAACTCTCGATTACACAGAAAAATTGTAAAACCCACTTTCTTGTCTTGAAGTTCCCCTTCTGACCTCATCTCTTGACCACAAACAAATAATATGAACAAATAATAAACATGACGCCCAACACCCATCGGAAAATGAGTTATGCAGGCACAGTGTTGCCACATGGCAATTTGCACCATGAGCATGTGGATCTGAGACCAGAACCCCACAGACAATCTCTCTTCACAGCCTTCTCCACCACTGACTGATTTGGGCAAAGAGAGAATTTTCTCAGCAATGGATTTCCATGTGGTTTTGTGCTTCACATGGCATATTGCTTCTGATTACAGTCCGCTTAAGTTTTGGAAGCTTAAGTGTAAAAGACAAACATGTCTTGAAGACTTAAAAGTCTTTGGCTCTGAAAGACTTCTGAACTGTTACTACATAAGACAGTTACAATTTCCCTTGTACTGTAAGTACTTTACTGCTTGAGGTACTTGTACAAAGAGACAGCAAAAAGCATTGATGACTTTGTTAATTATTTTCCTTCTCAAGCGTCCTACTCTTGGGTCACTGAGAAGGGAGCAACGGGAGAAGTGGCTTTTGCCTCATCTACACAGTAGACATATTATTGAAATTAGGAGTGATGCAAGCTTTTAGTGACTAGCTCACAGCAGAGCAAAGTAAATGGAATAGAAGACAAAAGATACAAGAACCGTCACACACAATCCTTGCAAGTTCTGGTAAAGCTATTCTGTGAACACAGTTAAAGAGCATCTGAGACAAAAGCAATAAAAGTGTCTTTCAGCTCTGATAATAGGGATGCTGTTTCTTAGGCATAGCCACACAGTAAGCCTATAGAGCTCTCTCTGTATTTGCTCATCAGTCCAAAGCCCCAGACATATAAACCCTGTTAGCTGGATTGTCTAGGAGGCAAGTCATTCCTTTTTTCATCTTTGTAATCAAAAGAGTTTGCTTTCCTTTTAATTTTTCTAAAGTTTTATAATATTTACAAAAATATTTACAAATATTTATAATATTTACTCTAAATTTTGCTGTTTTTTGTCAGTTTTTTATAGAATATTTGCTTAGAATTTGATCCTGATTTACCGATAATTTACTGAATCAATCATGTTCAAAACTCTGGATAAATCAATAGAATAAAAAACCAAAAACAAACAGATGAAAAAAACCCTCATACATCTTTAAATGCTCTGCTAGTCTGCCAAATTTTTCTTTTTTTTTCATTTCAACATGTAGAAATAACTAAAATGTTCTACTCCCAATGAAAGAAATAGAATAGAGAGCCTGATGTATTATTAATTTTACTTATAATTTTATTTTTGTCAACATGTGGAAACATATAACATGCAGTCACACAAAATATTTTTTCATTAAATATACTAGAAGACTGTAATTATTTTTTTTAATGAAAATACTCTTTTTCTGGATAAGTAATATATCAACAAGAAAAATTGTATAACTTTTGCTTCATTGAAATTTTGTGTGTGAATAGCGTACTCTCTGTACAATCCAAATGCATGAAGAGAAACACTATCTGGAAATATAACTGCAAGGAATTAAAAAAAAAAAAAGTTTATTTAGGCTAGTTTCCAGACCATAGTCACATATAAATTTTTGTGAGATGTAAAATGTGCATTATTATTTTCAAATAGAAAATATTCAAGACACTGTAGGCCATTCTTCAGAGTATCCATTTTATGTGTGATCAATATAAAAAAAATAATCTCACAGCTAAACGTGCAAAAATGTGCCAAATATGTCACCCAAATAATTCATTAACAGTAAGCTGATTAACACAACACATTTTATTTCAGAGTAAAATGCAAAGCCTGTTATTGCAAAACAATTTAGGCTTACAGGATTGTATTGAGCCCTGTTATGCTTGACCATGCTAATGCAGCTGGTTTTTTTTCAGAAGCACTGGGGAGGGAAGCATGAAATCATTATTAATTATATAAATATTAAGGCCACACAACTGGCTCTATTACTGTTTTCAAATGGCAGCATCTGCAAATTCAGCCTGTAATAAACACTAATGCATCCACAGATGAGAGTGCTGACACATGAATGGGATACTTTGTCAGACTTGCATAAAAATGTAGATGAACTGCAGTGAAAGAACACCAGGGAATTCAAAGGGTTTCTTGATTGCCTTCTTTAAAATGCCAGGAACTTAAGCTGGCCTTTCTTATCTTCCTTTACATGCATGTGACACTTTAGGAGGCCTTTCTTATTGTACTATAATTCAGTAATTGTTCCAGCTCTGTGCACCATGCCTTCCTTCCAAAGGGCAGCATGAGATATATAATTCTGGTAATGAACAGCTGCATAATGTAAGGGTCGAACTAGCAGGGACCTGTTCCTTATTTTTGTTTTCTTAGCAGTTGCCTGGGTGTTCCAAGGCTATTTAGGAATACAATCCTTTGTCTGCCTTATTTCTCTTATATAGATGATATATGTTGGAACTCGGTAATGTTCCAGAAAACAGATTTTATCAACTGAAGTTGCAGAGCAAGCTTTCCTCTCATTTTGCTTCAAAGGGCAGCAGTACAGAACTAGTACGAGGTAATTTTGTTTCCCCAGCCATGAGCATCCTCTGTTCTAACATGCAGACTTTTTCAAACCCTGAGCCATCCCCTTTGCAAAGCATAGACTAAAACACAGAGCTATCAAAGCCATTTCCACACAACATTTCTCTCATCAAGGCTAATCTTCCAAATGTTAAAAAGGTCCAGGCAGCTAGGCCCTACAAGATGAAGGCTGCATGCTGATTAATCGGCTGCTTTTTTATTCTGTTCTGGCAAGTGTTCCCTATCTGTAAATAAAAGGTTTACCCTGGATTTCCTGTAAACTAAGGAACAGAAGGCATCTTTGGATCAGACTCATAAAGCAACAAAGCCTTCTGCTGTCACATCCGCAGGGGTAGGTTGTTTGTATTATCACAAATATCCTTTCAGGTGTCCTGGGGAGAATGAGCTAACCTAACACAAACATCCTTCCAACATAAGAAAATTATATGGTAACCACAAAGTCACCTTGTTATTAATTACATTCTTTGGCTTCCCACAACACTTTAATTGTTGCTTGCTTCAGGAGACCTGTCTGCAATTTGTGTCATTGCAGAAGTTCAGGTTGGTTCACGATGTGCAGCTCAGTGTAGCACAAGTCCCTCAAAGAAACACTGTCATATTAAAGACAAATACATTTATTTATGTCTCACAGTGCTGGCTTTCTATTCAGATGGTAAATAGGTAGTGTGAAAGAGATGTGACAGACTCAAGAAGAGTAGAAATTGTCTGCAAACTGGCAGCCACTGTGGTTCACTGACAACCAGAATTACTTTCAGGCAGTTTGGCACATCTCCATTTGTCACACTTAAAAGCTTGAGCCAAAGTTATCCAATTAATACAGAGCACAGTATTTCTCCCTCCTCAAAGCTGAAACAGAAATAGAAATGTTTCAGATTCACAGTGTGGATCATGCTGCCTATACATCACAAAGGGTGTAAAACAGTTATAAGTAAAACATACATAACTCCCATCACACCCTCTTGGCTGCCATTCACCTCAGGTTGTCTTCTATGCTGTGCATACCATCTCTGTACTATTTATTCCAGACAATGATTTCTCATGTAGAGTGAATCCCTTCTGCTGTAAATCATGCAAACAGCTAGCACAAATAGTTGGTGAATATAAAAAGTATCAGGGAATAAGCTTTTGAAATATCTATCTAGGCCAAGAAAGGGAAACGGTTCCCTCCCCCAGCAAGATTTTGAAGGCAAGGTGAAGGTTGCTTATTTTGAAAGTAGAAGACCCTTCATGAATCAGTATCAGTTTTTGACATTATTATATGCCCATCCATCACTGCACAGCAATAACCACTGTATCTTGTGCTGTGACCCAATGCCACTTTATATACGATTTTATTTGAATTACCACTACTGCAGTCATGAGGGTCAGCTTTATACAGCTCTCGTATGGATGAAATTTTTCATTGAACCACAGGATTTCCTTGGAGAATTTCCACTGTCCCTAAATTTACAGAACTCCTCTTTTATCCAGATGAGCTTGTGGTGTTCAAAGAAGAGAAAAAAATCAACTCTTTCAAATACTATGAATGCTAATCAAAAAGATCTGTGAAGTGCTTCTCTAGATTCCCTAAGGTCAATTTAGGTATTTAAAATAGACAAAAGGAAGGCTACACTCATGGCAATCTATAATCAAAAGGTTTGAAATTCTTGTATTTTTCAAAGTAACTCGTTATACAGATCTTTTTAAGAAGCAAAGATGAAATCACAGGGGTTAAATAATGAACAAAGAATGAGAATGGCACTTTTCCTACTTTCTGCTATTTGAAGAAAGTTGCATCTGGCCCCCTTCTTTGCTTGTCCCCTTTGAACTTTCATGAAAAACTGATTTAAAATTCTGAGATTCTTATCTGAGTTACTGCCTATTTCCAGTCAAAAACTGATATTGAACTTAAATTGGTGAGAACTAACATTGTTTCAAGTTTAGTGGAGTAAATAATATCAGAATTCTTGCTTTTAGTTGCCAATTAACATATTATATCATAATTCTTTCTGCTTAATGCCATGATATTTTTTAATGCAAACTCCAGTAATAAATATAGAAAATTAGATGTTTGCTAGTGAGGATATTTCAGACCAAATTTTAAAACTAATCACTGGAATATATTCTGGATTTCAGATATTTTTCTGCTGAATTTTTCCCAAATAATTTCCTCTGCTATATTCTGCTGAAAATTCACGTTTGAATTGTTATTCTACCTATAAAAATGTATAGCTTTACTTTTTTGTTGTTTTATTCACAATGTTGATGAGTGGAGGAATCATTTCTAGCATTAGCTGGCTTGCTACGTCACTGATATGTGCACTTTGCTATGGAGAAACTTCAAGTAATTAGCCTTTATGAATAATTTGATGACATTTTTTATATGAGAGAAATGAGTGGGATTGGAAAGAAGTGCAATTGCATGCCAAGACGTATACATGTTTCTAACAGTGATTATTTTAGGGTTGGGATTTTTTTTCTCATTTTTATTTTAGGCAAACCAGCCAAAGAACCTAGAAGGTTAAACCACTAAGGGTAGCTTCTCAATCACTTCAGTGTCTCGCCGTCATTAAATGAAAAAAACACCAGTGCCCAAGTGAGATGGGGCTTAGAATGGTTTTCTCCTGGACAACGTCTCCCAGTCACAGTGTGGGGAGGAGAGCATGGGGCAGGGGCTGTTCCCAGCATCCAGCCTTGCTGCTCCTGAGACAGCACAGAGGCTCAGGGCGCCCAGCTGGCCTCAATGCCTTGACACGCTCCCAGGCGGATTTGTGGTACAGGCAGACTCTGTAGCAAATCCAACGAAAGTACATAAAAGACATTTTGTAACTGGTGTGATTTTCTGCTAATAAAAATAGAAATGGAATTTTGGTTGTCTGAAGTTATGTATGTGAGTAAACCAATAAACATATTCAATTTATAAAAATAAACTTGGAGCAAGGGGAAGAACTACTGTGGCTTTTTTTTTTTTTTCCTCCAGAGATTTCAGTCTGCTTTTAAAAACCCATGTAAATATATTTCTTACATTATTGTTACTGCCACAAAATATATCCTGGTCTGTGTCACAGTTTATCTAGTCCATGGAATTACTGCTTGCATTTCACTGTTCTGTCAAGACTTTTTCAAAAACCCTTGATTTTATTTTTATCTTCTTTTTAAAATAGGGGAAAAATGCCTTTCATTCAAAAAAAGTTTCCAGCAACTTCCAGAAGAAAAAAACCATAATGAACTACCCTGTCACAAATACCTAGTGGAATTGAAAAGAGAAAACAGAAGAAGATTCATTACACTTGTCTGCGTACAGATGATTGTTTGAAAGGTCACCCAGATGAAAAATGTCCTAAAAACCAAAAAAGCCTGTCTGGTAAAGAAAATCACACTTGTAGGACAAAAAGAAATAAAAATGCTATTCTTATTACTTACATTAAGAAAAAAAAAGATGTTTTACTGGTCAAATACACAGATTTCACTCTTAAACACACTGCCTTTCTGATGGAAGAAAAATCCACAAATAAATGTCTTATTTCCTTCTTTTACATGTACAAACACATATAACCAGATTTTGCTGTAAATAATTTCTTTTTTTTTTACTAAAGACAACAGAAGTTTTCCAGTTAAAGCTACTCAATCAGACTATGAACACTGATTAGGGTCTGAATGTACAATCTCCAAAACAGTCTTGAATAACCAGCTATTTTAAAGCTTTCTCTGGCCTTGCCTCAGATGCTTTGCATTCCATATTGCATTACAGAAATTCTTTGCTGCAAATGCTGTCCTGACATGTTTTCAGTGAAAAATAATTCTATTAAAAGATGCATCATGCTCTTGCAGCTCAAGAAGAACATTTTCTTCAGATAAAACCAGCGTTGGGACATAGGCTGGGAAGCAATAAGGCTACATGAATTTAATGGGATCTAACTGGCGAATCTAGATCAAGGTTATGCTCCTCCATCCTAAAGAAACTGTTTGTGAAATATGAGGAACTTTAAGCTAATGTAAAGTCCATAAATAATAGAGAGAATTCCCTCAATTAGTTGCTGCTGCATGAGAAAATGCTGTAGGGTATGCTCTGAATTCATAACTGAAAAAGAAACTCTGCAAAGGATTTATATGAACAAATTGCACAGTGTCTCCGAACCAAAAATATTCAGCATGCTGTTTTTTTGGGGTTTTTTTTTCCTAACTACTGTATGTATGCTTCTTTTGTCCTAAATATGTCATGTCAACAGTTCTGTGTTTATTTTATGCACTGCAACACAAACTGAAGTTATTGTGGTTGCATATCAACATACAGGAGCCAACTGGCTGTTTAATGATAACAGAAATGTTTTGCTGAATTACTTGCATAATTACACAGGGACACACAATTTAGATAATGAGTTCTTTTTAGGGTTTCTATGCTTGGCTGTCACATTACGGAAATCTACGTGAAACTGGAGGTTTAGTAAGCAGAGGAATTCCTGTTAATGACAATAATTAAAACTCCATGCCTGAAGTCTAAAGAGATTTTAATTAAAATTATTGTATTTCATAGAAATGGAAGACATATACTTAAATTTAGTGCAGTAAAGAAAATGAACAGAACTACAGGTAATAAATTTCTTAGTCCTTTTGAACAAAGTATTTTAAGTGATGAGGGTCTGCTCTCATAAGCTGGCCATCATTCACATTTAACAGATGTTAAATTTTAATGGGGATAAAATTAAAACTAGTATGAGAATTAGAATAAGAAAGGAAAAACAAGTCCTTCTTTACTGAAGACCACCTGGAGCACAAGGATGTGTTTACATAATTGCTTAATCATAGCTCTACCTTCAGGACACTTCCAACCTTGTGTAGGGACATTGTATGGATAAGCATGTCTTTCTACACATATATACTTCCATTTAGCAATGACTGAATAAATTTATAGTTAAAACCAAAACTAGTCAAAAGTATTGATAACTCTTCACAGCTCACAAATGCTTTCTACTTCAACTTTAATCTTTCCAGTTTGATAACACTGCTTTATAAATTGTCTCCTAATATTATTGCTTCAGCATCTTTCAGTTCTGGAACAGAAGAGAATAATCACACTGTTCTGTGAACATGTGGTGACTTATTAAGAGCTAACAGCGCTCAAGTAAATTCTTTCCATTGAACGATCCATTACAGTGCAATCATGACCAAGCACACAGCCCTGATCAATACAGAGGTACATAGTTGCTGTAAAACAGCTCCACTAACCAGGGTAAGTAATCCACCATTCTAAACACTTGAAGAACCAACCAATTAAGCACCAGATAAGGTCAAATATTATTGATTGCAGATTCAAGTGAAATTCCTTTTGTTACTTTTCCTTTTCTTGGCTTTGCTTTTAATCCAAGTATTATTTCCTTGAAAATACACTTTCATTTTTTCCCCAGTGGCTACACTTACATAGCAATAGGATATGAGTGGCTTCACAGAACAACATAATGATGCATTGAATTGAAGATCAATACTGCGAAAAAACCTCGGAGACAGAGAAATAAAAAGGAAAACATATTTTTCAAAACCCACTAATGTTCGAACTTCTACAGCTTTTAAACAGCAGGGTTCGACAATCCCATGAACTTTTCTAAAAACTATCAGATGACCATATTTTAATAATTGGGAAATGCTTACAATAGCTAATTTAATTTTTCTTCTGTGGACAGTGGAGAGAGAGTATAAAATGCTATAAGGACCAAGAGCAAGGTGTTCTTGATGAATACATTTCTGTCTCATGAACACTGTAATGCTCTGCTACAGTCTGGTCCTATTCTTCTAATATATGCAAGCACAAGTCCAATATAACAACTACAGTTTATATAAACAATGCATTGCTCTTTTGTTCTCTTGTTCTTTTGCTGCTTTAAAATCATCAGTGAGAAGATACAGATTTCACAGTTTGGAAAGAAGAAATATAAAGTACTAAAAAAATTACTCAGATGCAAAACTTTTTGCAATAAAAATCCCTTTTATTGTTAATCAATTTTCTCACTCTTTTAATCTTGGACAAACTCACAAAAAAAACCCAATTTTTAAAAAATCCTTTGTTTCATATACCCTTCTGGGATATCTTGTCCGCAAAGCAGTTAATATCTTTCATCTTCCCTTCCAGAAACTTTTTCATATCACCAACATGTGGTTTCTGTTTTAGACCCACGAAAAGAAGGGAGTGAAAATATTCCTTCTCAGTTGGTAAGGAGACCACCTCCAAGCTTTTTTTCTTCTTCTAAGATTTTCTTTCTGAGAACAAAGTGCCTTTGATGAAGTTTCACACTGGCCAGATATGCCCTACATCAAGTTCCTGAATGGGAGTCTTCAGCACAGAGAAGGAAATGGAAACCTTGATTTCTTTGCAGTTCTGTGGGGGAGACCTACCTTTGAAGCACCAAACTGGTAGGGACTAAATGTGCACTACAGCAGCCCTCTGGGTTCTGTGATTGCAGACAAGCCAGAGAGCTCTGTCAATCTGACAGTCATCTAGTTTCCTTTTTTACTCCAAGCACCTGACTTATGCAATAGAAATGTAAAGTTCATCATAGGCTGCTATAAACACTGTTAACCATGAGATAACAGTGATTATTTTAAGCTTCTACAATACAGTAATTTATATTTGGTATAGATCCATACTTCTGGTATGCATGTTTTCTTTTTTCAAATACACTTAGCATGCTCTCTTAGCTTTTCTCTAGCTTTCTAATAACATTTTCATTTACCCTAAACTCATTAATAAACTTCTGCTTTGACTGTCTTTTTAGACTGTTAAATTAGTTGCAGTGTCCTATGCATTTTCATTCATCCACAGGTAGAATGATATTCTGGTGTATTTTTATCTGTCTGTCTCCAGAAAGCTGTGAACAGAGACATGGAAATAGCACATATTTGGAGAAATGCCACCTGGCACAAAGCAGTCACTGGGTGGCTGGATATTGTGAAGAGAAACAACTGGCTCAATAGAAAATCTACTCATTAGAACCCAGCAGCGCATGCGACTATCACATTTAAGAGAGAACCAAAATATTTGTCTTAGGTTAGGCTTTGATGGTGTTTAATAATTTCCCTATTTTTGCCTGGCTCAGTAATGCAATCTGTTATTGCATTATAATTATTTGTCTGATGATGTTCTACTGTCCTTATTTGTTCATTTGTTGGGGTTTTTTCCCCAACAAACGACAAAAGAAGAAGAAGAAGCTAAGTTTTTATTGAAGAAGACACTGGTACTTTTCATGGGACTACAGAGACCAACAAAGATAATCCCTTTACACAGTACTTTTAAAATTTACTTTCAGCTCAGTATGAAATAGAAGCTATCACAGTTTCTCAAGTCCAGTGATGTCCTTTGATGTGACCTGTTCCTATGACATACGCATCCCACCTGCCTCTGTGTCTGTGACGGCTTCTCTATAGGTCAAACAGAAACAGAAGTGAGAAACCAATTACCTGAGCTAGCAGAAACAAAGCATAAATTTTGTAGCAGATTAGGGAGACTTAATTGAAAATTTCCCATAAAAATGTGGGCCTTTTTCTAGTGGAAAATAGAACTTTTCATGATGTAAATGTCTGCCATTTCTAAAAGGTTATTGCAGATGAAAATCCAGGAAGGTCAAGCTATGGAAAGGTGCATAAAGAATCTGCATTAAAGATTTTTGGTGTACAAGCCCATATTTCTGAATCAAAATGCTTTATCCTTGGCTAGAAATTATTTGGTTTGGAATTTTTTGCCCAAAAAAAGTCCCATTTACTCTTTCAAATCCCTCTTTTTAGATGTTTCTGAGGTATAATTTGGATTGAGTATAAAACTTGATTGACTTAATATTTACCATTTATCTCCTTGTCTTAACACGAAAGCATATGAATGAGGAAAATTAAGTTGAAATCAACAAACATTTCATGCCATCACAACTGTAGTCTTATGTTAGAGGATGTGACACTGAGGAGCACCATATGTGAAAAAATTCTGCTGAAGTCCTACTGTGTGTTACTCTCTACCCATGCTTTTTTCAAGCCCAGCACCATGGCAGTGGGATAGTTCATGCTGACAGCCTTAAATATGACAAGGAGGGATGATCTGCAGGAAACAGAATATCAAGTAGCAAGTCAAAGGAGGAGGTACTATAACTAAATTTGATGTGATGAGACACATGCAATAAACTCTGCAAGTGTAACATTGGACTGCATTTACTGTGCTGCATCTCACCTGTGCTTGGTCCACAAATTCTGTTCTACTGGGACCACTTTGAATGTTCCAAATCTCTGAGCACCTGTCAAACACCTGCTTGTTTGGTTTTTTGCCTTTAAAGGAAATCCAACTGCAAAAACTCCATGTTCTTTTTCTTCACCACATTACACTCATTTTTGTATGCACACCTAACATTATACTGCAGCACTTGCAGTCAGAAGCCATCTCTGAAAAGACTTGCACATGAAATTAAAGAGCAAGTATTTTTGATTGGTTAAAAAAAATCTAAATGTAAAAACAAAAAATAGTGTACATGCAAATTCTTGATAATTATTTATCATCTTAATTAATATCTGAGCTAATGCACTCTAGTTTGTGAGACTGCTTTATTTTGAGTCTCCTAAATCTGTGGTATAAGGATCCCAGATCTAACAAACCCATTTTACTTTTGTTCAGAGGACAGCTCTTTACACCCACCAAAACATTGTCTGATTTTCATGTGAATTCTAGTGAGTTGATCTGCAAAAAAAAAAAAAAAAAAAAAAAAAAAAGGCATAAGAAGCCCAAAAATTTGCTTCTACAAATTCTCCCCAAGAAAAATCCCCTTATCATGTGCCCTACGTACATTGCCTATTACCTCTCCTTTAAATGGTTAGCGGCTTTAAGAAACTCATTCTGCAGGATATGATGAGGAAAAAAAGGGATGACCTTGATAGTTCTTACTGATTGAAGTGCCAGAGTCATTTAACAAAGTTGCTTAAAAAAATACCTTCTAACCTGTGAAAATTTAATTAAATTGAATTACCACAACAGATAAGGCACCTTAAGAAAGAAAAAGATCTAATAATTTCAATACTCTTTTTATACCATTATCATTAGCATTACAAAAGGTACAGTGGATTATTATTGTTTATGGGGATTCAGAAAGTAATAACTTACAAGATACAATTATTCCACTAGAGTCATAGTTCGACATCAGTTAATTCTTCAGAAAGACTGTCCATATCTTTCTGACAGATAAAAAGAGTTAACTTTTCTATCAGATACATCTTTCTATACCAAACCAATTCAAACCACTACCCTCCTGCTCCTCCAATTACTCCCTTTAGAGGAATACACACAAAATAAATTTTCTTCCTTTGCTATATTCATTGTGTAGTCCAATGCTAATTCTGAAGTGGTGCAAAATTGACTTTGTCAAGGGAATCAGATACATAAGTGGTAAATGTGTTGTGTGAGAACCCTGGCTGGAACAGTAAGCAAGGAACGTAAATGGAAGATGCACAGAATGGGCAGCAGCAATCCTTTAACAAAACTGTAATCTGCAACAATTTATAGCAGCAGAGAATTTGGTTCACTGATTCAATCCAAGAGAAAAAACTCACAATGTATCTCTGCAGAAATGCTTCTCCTTGGCTTAGCTCATCAGGCACATTGTTTTATCCACTGCTGTAAACAAAGAAAAACTGCCTGTGCTCTCTGTGCAATCCTGAGACTCCATTTGATTTCAGCAATTTCATGGTTCATCTACTAGCTGAAAGAAAATATCTCCCAAGAAGACTGTGCACATGAAGCACTGCCAATCTCAAGCACTTAAAATTCTGAGTCAAGGATCAAAATTCAAGGCAGTTTACAGAAAAATAAAGATTACATTTGATTGCTTAGATATGCGTTCTCCTTTACTGCAGGTCTTAAAACAATATTTTATTTCCAAGTTTCTTCCCTGGATCATAAATAATAGGCATTTATTTACTTTTCTAATAAAAAATTATGTTCAAACATATTTCCATAATTCTGAACTTCTAAAATAAGAATGTTCCAATGGCATGAACATGTAAGCCTAAAGAACTTGCACTGGTCTCCTCATATAGAAAACACCCAGAAATAATTTGTACAGAAAAATTTCCATCAGACAAAAGATTTTTAAAAATAGAAATCTCTTCAACATTTTGCTGATTTACAGTCTGTAGCCTGAATTCAGGTCATCCAGCATTTCTTAGCAAAGAGAAAAACTGAGCAAAATGATAATGAAGATAGGCTTGCTTTTCCTTTACACAGTGTCATGATATTTTATATTCTCTTCCCCATTCTACTGCTGATTTTTGATCTTTGTACTACTAGAGGTCACACAACTTCATAATATTTTACATGAAAATAATTTGGTATACTCATTTGCTGGCCTACCTAAAACTATTGAGAACATATACCAGATCGTCTAGCAAATGGCTTTACCACATAATCATCCTTTTTTTTTTAATAATTTGATTTAGCTGTTATGCAATGAATAAATGCTGTGTGTTTTCAACAGCAAAATAACATCTGAGTTCACTTGGGGGATGTGCAGTCTCTTTAAATCGTACTACTGGAGAAGAGGAAATAAAAAGATTAACTGCTCCACTTAATTTACAGAAAGAGAATAAATGAAATTAAAAAAAAAGTAGAATAACATGCTGCTTAAAACTTCTATATAGTTTTGCCAAGCACAATTTTAAGTAGAAGGAAGTAAAATTAACATTAGGATAATCTTGAACTACTATTGTAGGAAGTTATTGTAGTTGTTGTAGGTGTTAAATTGCCGATAAGCCACATTCACATTTGTGTGTTATTAATCTTTTTTTTAATTGGATATGTGATTGTAGGGTTAGATCCACAAGTATGTGACCATTTAAATATTTTTTTTTATTTAATACTTCTGTAGTTCAACTCATTTGGCAATGTTTATAGTGCTTTTATTTCTTTTTTCTAACCAGATAAACTTTGGTAAAATACTTTAATAAAATGCCTGGGAGAGATTAACAAACATTATAAGAAAAGGAAAAAGGTGGTGTTGGACAGAAATTCATTGAGTTTGTACCCACTGAAAAAGTGTTAACCACCAACATACTTGGTGTTGTCACCATTAAAAGTTTAACTAACCCAAAACTTTAATCTTATGAATGGTAATTAGAGTGCTCACAAAAATTATGGATTCAATTGAAACATTAAGAAATGACAACGTAAGATCTCAATCCTTAATACGTCTTGAGAATTTCAAATTGAGGACGATACTGAAGGACTTTCATTTCAATAAATTACTGATTAAAGAAGATATTGCTGTTAATATAAATTTAAAATATGAAGACAGCCCATTTGAAACCTTAGTCTCTCACCTTCTGTCAAATTTATTACTGTTTTCATCTAAAGTGCACATACTGACATACCCTGTAGGACCAAACCCACTGAATTGTTTACAAGAACACAGAGACAAATAGAATTGACTTACAAGTCTATAATGAGTAAACTTGGTTCACGATAATTATTTTCTTCGTCATTTGTAAAAATGAAAAGAGAAATAAGCCCAATATTTCCTCTATTACATAAGTATATCCATGACAAAAAATTTGTTGCATTGAAAAGATATCAGTGAAGTCCACTTGTTCAGTAGGGGGAGTGAATGAAGAGATGATTGAAAAAGCTTTAAGTACTAGAATGAAAATTGGATCTAAATCTTGACTCACAGTTCAGGAATCTTTATTAGTAAACTGAATTATCACAGGAAAAATAGGATCACTAGGGAATCAAATCTCTGAGTAGAGCTAAGACAATACTGAAGGTAATAACATCAAATGCCTTAATACACATGTGTATTGTAAGAACACAACATAGTGTCAAGTGAATGATGTATGAAGTGCTGCTCATAGGCAGGGAATCGATTATGGAATCCATGAGCTGATTATCTCTTATTGGAAGGAACACAGCAGCTGATAACCTTTCAGTGGATATTCTAGCACATTAAACAAGGATAATGGTTGCAAAAATTAGAGTTCATTTAAAGACAGAAATCTCCTTAACTCATTCCATAAAGTAGAACTATTCTTGAGGTAGTTTTAAAACTATATGCTTCCATATCTATACTGCTGGAAGATTTTTCTACTGTTTAATATAAATCTTCCTTACTATATTATTGTTTTATCTTATTCACTCTCTATATGGACAACAGACTTGGCAGCAGTCTGGTACATATTTTAAAATGATAATATCCTTCTGTTATCCCCTCTCTTCATGACAAGTCAAATTTCCACAATCTTTACAAGCAGATCACTGTTTTGAAATCTCTTCTTAATTTCTTCTGTACTCTTTCCAAATGGTCTGCATCCTTCAAGATAGGGGTCTGCTCAGAATCGAGTGAGAGAGCTTATTTCTTTCCATGGACTATTAAGGGAGCCTAGGGTTATTAGCCTCCCAAGGATAAAGTTAATCTTTGTGAAGCACTGAAGTAAATAAATTGTATTTTGTAGTGTCTTGCTAGACGTCTGCAATGTAAGGACCATTGCTCCTAAAATAGCTCCCTGACTATTATTGTATGGCAAATGATGTGAGTGACTTGTTGCTACATTCACAATACAGATGGTCTCAAAATGCAGAGCTATGTGACTTTACTATGTGACTAGGTTCTAAAGTGTGCTACTCAGCTATTTTATTAAACTTACCATGTAGAATACTTAAATTCTCTAAGGTATGTTATGAGTCAGAAGGCATTCACTGGGTACAAAATATTTAAAGAAAAACTTCACTGAGAAATAATCTATTCATCTCATTATGCTTCTTTTGCTCATTTTTTCATTGAAAATGTAACATTGTGTGTGGGGTGTGTGTGGGGTTGTGTGTGTGTGTGTGGGGGTGTGGGGGTGTGTGTGTGTGTGTGTGTGAAACTTCATCATGTGATCTAAACCAGCTTAAATTTTGACTCTTCAGAATCTTGCTTTTATAACCGCTGGTTGCAAATTCTAAAGATCTCCCACCTCTGGCTTAGTAAAAAGCTTCTTCACAGACATTCCAACACTGTTTATTGCCTCAGAAAAATAAAACTGAAATTCAAAAGTAGAAGAAAATATGTTGCTGTGAACAGCATTTCCTTAATGTTGCTGCCTGTAGGTCAGCCAGTTCTGGAGAACCGAACGAACAGCAGCTAAGAAATACTGGAATGGAATGGATACTACCCTGTCCTTCTTCAGGACATTTTAAAAATCACTAGTAAAATAAATCAAAATACTGGGTCAGTCCATAAAAAAACCATGACAACTAAAAATTTTCCACTCATATAGCAAAGTTATAATGTATAATAATGTAAACATGGAATGTTTCCTTAAAAAAAAATGGTTGTGTCATTGGAAGCTTTTTGCAACAACAATGAAAAGTGTTGCTGGCTGTAAAAGTGATGAGTAGGTTCTGTTCTTTCAGTAGAGAACTGATGAAGATGAATTGCATCCTAAAGGAAGCAGCCAGAAGACCCAGTGTGGAAGGATACAAACTAAGAATCCGACATCTACAGTCAAGAGAAGGTACAAGCACACCACTTTGCCAGCTGTCTATTGCAATAGGTTACCTGCAGTGACTATTTATCTCACATTGTATAAAGGTTAATAAAGGCTAGACACGCAATTAATTCAATATCAATCTTTCATCTGACATCAGCAGCTATTGAATTTGGTGCTCGAACAAAAATGTATGAGGGCATATTTCAGAGATATTTTCTTTTATTATCTTAAAGGAAACAACATTGATAACAACAGAGGTAAAGATGTTCTTTTGTATATCTCCAGGATAAATAAAGCTTAAACTAATAATGATAAAGTAAGAAAGCAGGAAATAGTGAGGGATGTTATTTCCTTGTAGCTGGCATTAACAGCAAGTCATAAATTCAGTCACACACAGCTGCGCACATGCACACCAACACACATCTCTGTTTCAGTGCTTCCACCAAGGTCACTCTATGCAAAAGGGAACTCGCACTCCAGATGCTGAAACCAAGGTGGTGTTTATTAATCTCAAGATGTGCTGTTTGTAAGGGGTTATCACCTTCACGACTGCCATAGAGTAGATCACAGATCTCTGTGTTGAGCAAATGCTCATCGCAAAACGTGCGTTGTCATTGTACTTGACATGCGTCTGACACTATTTTTAAAGCAGTGGTTTACACAGGCAGCTTGCAAGTCTAACACAAAGGAATGAGGACAAATCCAATCTTTCAAAAATTTAAAATATATATTTCAGACTAGCAACTCTGGGTGATTTGAAAATACACTGAAAACAGCCTGAAGTCAAGTACTTGAACAGTACTCGACATCACGTAGGAAAAATCTGAGGTAATAGTGATAAATATGAATTTTAGAACCTGAAATCATCCTCTCTAATGAATACCACACAAACATATATGTTTTATTTGTATTTTTAGGCAGCTCGATCCAGGCACATCAAACAATTATCCCAGCTCTATCAAATTATTTTTTTTTCTTTGAAGCTGAAGAAATCTTTACTTGTAAGAGACACAAAAGGTAAGCCAACATTTTGATACAATCTCTGATCAGAGAAAGTCTTTGAGAACAAGCTGAAGATAATTTATTAAAATGGGGTACCACTCTGTTTTCTCAAATATTCAAGTTAAGATCTTCTCTATTCCTATACTGGCTAACCAATGAGATAATCTACATACAAACATACATACAAACAGTGTCTTTCTACTGAATCAATACAACTCTCAATCTACACAAAAGCAACGCCAGAATGCATTAAGTACATACTACCTGCACTCTCACAAAGAGTTTCCCAACTGATGTGAAGAGTTGTGTGGTAATCTTATAAATTCACTCCTAGAGTCTTCCATCTGTTTCAAGTTCTGCATTTTAACAGAAAACATGTGTAATTCAAACTAGTCATTCTTCTATATAAATTGAAATTTGCTGTACAGAATACAATGGTTTGAATTGAAGAGATGAATGAGAATTATGCAGATGACTTTTCCATACCAGAACACATGCTTTTTCATTTAAGGTATTAGGAATACCACTTCACAATTCCAGATCTGAGGAGATATCCACCTAGAGCTTGAAAATAACACCTATACATACTTTGTAGCTGTGTTTCTGAACAGGATTCAGTAACATTTGAATCAAACAGGATTCAAAATATTGGAATTCATAGAATCACAGAATGGTTTAGGTTGGAATGGACCTTAAAGATCCTCTAGTTCCAACTCACTTGCCACACACAGGGACCATTTTCACTTGGCGAGGTTGCTCAAAGCTCTGCCCAGCCTTGCCTTGAACACTTTCAGGAATGGGGCACACATGGCTTCTCTGGGCAACCTGTTCCAGTGACTCACCACCCTTTCACAATGGATAATTATAGTTCTGTTATCTCCCCAGAAAATTTATACTTCCTAAAGAAATTTGTAAATCTAGTCTAATCTGCATGCCTTTTGTGCCGAATTTTCACTGACATAATATGTAACTTTCCATCCTTTCATAGCTTGGCTTATTTTGTTGTAATGGATGGAGTATGTCCCTTAGCTTTCAGGATCCTGTCTGCGTAATAAGTTGTGGGCACAATAGTAACAAGTTTGGGGTGGTTTACTAAATCATTTTACTCAAAAACCTAACCTCCCTCTTCACCTCTCCCTCTTCTCAGGGGGAGGACTTTTGCTTTGAATTTTATCTTATCTGGCTCTATGCACTAAGATCCCTACCCTGTGTGTATCTACTTGAAGCCAGTGTTTGGTTCAGATGCCAAAGAAGGCAATTGGTGTGTAGAAGAAGGAGGATTTGGTGTGTACCTGCCAGAATTCATCTCTCTCTGAAAGAAGTCTACCTTAAAACTGAATCAGTACATCAAAACTGCTCTGCAGAGCAAAACAACAGAGGAAAGAGAAAACCAGAATTTTTAAGGGCAGGACAATGGATGCAAACCAAAAATACTAATGAAGATATACCACTAGATAATCACTGTAATGTTTTTTCCTCATTCACACAGGAGAAGAGAAAAAAGAATAACAACACTGACAGCAGGCATTGTAAGCCACTTCAAAGTTTCTGGTTCTGTGTAGTAGCATTAAAAATTGAATGCTACGTCTGAGCAACTATTAAGTCTGACATGATTAATCAGAACACCTTATCAAGAGAAAACAAAAAATTTTATTTATTCAATATAATATGCTTTTTTTTCTTTGCCATATTTCATAGTACCGTCAGTATAACACATAGCTTAGAAATACAGACATCTTTCAGCTGTAACCATTGGTACTGCTGTCAGGAAACTACAAAAACATCCCACGAAGACTTAAAAAAAAAATCAAACTTACTTTGAGGTGAACACAAGAGGAATACACATAGTTCTGCAAGTCTTAATTGTACACACAAAGTACAATTTTGACAGGTAGGTCTCATACTTTTTTTTTTTTTTTTTTCTTTTCTCATGGCATTTAATGTAATGCAAATGTAGCGATGCTGCGCTAGATTTTGTTGAGAAAGGAAGTAGATTATCACAGGCTTAATGTCATGTCCTAAATCAGATCAGGTCCTTGTCCCATAATTTCATACATTACACACAGTGAGTCCTAATCTCCCCCCTGACCTAAATGTCTGATGTGGTCAAACCCTCACTAAGCACAGCAAGTCACCAAATAGAGTGTGAGGAGGGCCCCCTCTTCTGACTAAGGCATCACATGCCAAATGTTGTCACTGCTCTTGGACTACTCAAAATTGCTCTGCTCTTAACTTGTTAAAGCTCACCCCATTGAGGAAACAATGCTTTTGTTAATGAATATAAATGCTGTTTCTAAAATCATATCTATATGGTCAGGTTTTGAACTTTCCCATTCTAAATCTTTCTCAGATATATGTTTAAATTAGCGTAACTATAGCAGGATATGATATTGTGAAGATATCCTAAAAAAAAGAAAAAAGAATTAATATGGTTTAGGCAAAGTACAATCAAACAACTAAGATGATTAAGCAATTAAAATAACAAAAAAAATTTGTAAAAGTGTCAGCTAGATTCTAAAAAAACCAAAAAACTGGTACATCACCCAGAATTTTTAAATACCCTTGGTACTGCTTGCACAGTTAACACCTTCAACATTTCAATACTGTCACCTTTAAGATATACGGTAAAGCAGATGCATTGCTAAATTCTGCCATTCTAAACAGATTCACCCTAGTATAAAAGCAGAATTCACTGCTGAGTGAGATTGTTAGCATCAGAAAAATATTTTCTTTCCATTGTTATGAATTGTGAAATAATTTAATTTGATTTTTATTTTAAATTATTACTATTAGTAATAATAGTAATAGTGGAGATATTATTGTCATAATCCCTCTTTGGTAAATGGCCAAGAAACCAAATAAAGATTTTGCAGCAAAGATAAAATATTAGCTTCTATGAGCATCAACTGAAGTTTAGCATCTCCCTCCTTGTAAGAAGTTTAACACAGATGGCAAAAGGAATATGTTTAAGGATTTTATGGAAGTAATGATGAGTTCAGTTATACAACAGACTGAAATAGGATCTTTTTTGAAGCAGGATTTCTTCCCCCAATGTTCATGACTGAAAGGATATACTTGGGCTGTATGGGAAAATAATTAAGAATGGCTACTTTCCGCCCAGCGCATTAAACTGCTAATTTTTTTGACAGCCAGAGCTGAATTACTAGTGTACACTGAGACATGAACCGTATGGGAAGGGAAATGCAATTGCCAAATAAAGGATTAAAATGAAAGCGTGTGTGGGGAAATCTCTGTCGGGGAAAAAAAAAGCATGAAGGAAGACCAAATGTTGTTATAGCGTTCGAATGTGCAATTTGCAGATTGATTTCCCTGCTCTCTTTGCATAGTAGATGCAAAGATTATGCTGAAATCTAGGAAAATTTGATTGTACATGTGCCAACATGAATTGAGAACTTGAGTCAAATGCCTGCCCCTGTTCTAAGAAATTCATAATGAGAAAATAGCTCTGCAAGGCATTTCTTTGTAAACACATCCAACAAATTTTGCAGCTATGCATTTTAAGAGTGCAGGCATGCAAGATGGGTCTCTCTCACTAATTTAGATCATTCTTGCAACAGGACTGACTTTGTGCAGCTTTAGCCTTTTATGATAAGCATGAATGTCAAACATCTTATATTTCTCACATTTCTGTGCTCTCAGTGCTGCTTGGTTGGGGCTTTTTAACTACTTGTTTTCCCTATTTCTGGCTCACATTTGGCAAGTCTGTGGCTGTTCCCACAGCAGAAGGCAGAAATACTGAAACCCCTTCTCCATCCCTCAAGAAATATTTCTCAAATGCCACACCTAGTCTGCTTAACTGATAGATGTACCACCTCTGGAGCAAAACTTGCCACTCCTATTCTTCAGTCATCTCTGTTTATTTTGGGGAAGTTGGCTTTCCCCCTTCAGACACTTGTCAAAATTTCCGGAAGATGTTTTAACTGGCACTCCATCAGCTGACATATCCAAGGCAGGAAGGCTGACTAGCTGTGAAAGATGTGACTCCCAACCCCAGCAAGACTCAAAGCACTGGAAATTGAAACAAACCCCTTAAGAGCATATGTTACCCTACTTACAATGAAGTTTTCGTGACATCGTTTTAATTGCAACCATATGACACTTGCTTGTAAGCCAGAGGCACTGAATAGGACTGAAAAGTCTCATGTGAAGTACTAAGCTTTGAATTTTCAAAGGTGATTTCTAAACAGATGAGTAGCTTCCCTTACAGCACAAAAATAAACAAAACCCAAAAAGTTTTTCTTTCCAACAGTGCAGTTTTTATAAAAATCATTTCTGGCAAAAACTTATAAATATTGGCCAGCAACCAGGTTTTTAAAAATATACTGTTAACAGAGTCCCTGTTTTGTGAATGGCTTGGATTGGTGGGAGCAGAGTTAATCATTTGTACAGAAGGAGGCAATGTGATGGATTAATTTTAGTTAGTGCAAAGCATATGGCATTCCAAAATGCTTAGACTCTACTGTTAGTCTCAGCCGCACATGGGTTCAAGTAGTATTCCCCTAGATACAAGTGAAGTATGTTCATGTTTGCTCCAGAATAAAAGAAAATTTATTAATGTCTAGACCCTCAAAACTTCTTTCCTGCTTTCCTTCACTTGAAAACATCCAACACAAATTTCGACTTTTTCACCATCTCCATTCCTCTCTCTCCACCTATTTCTACACAAGCACATTTTAAGGGATATAGATACCAGTTATCTGATTCATTTATTTTGTAATAAGGCACGAAGCTCCAGAGTGGTTGCCATTAGCAGATCTTGCTTACACTGTGTGAGATAGAAGTGAAAGACAGCCCTACATGATAGAGTTATCAGAATTCAGAGAGTGAGATAACATGCTGAGATATATAATTTTAGCAAAGTGCGGTTAATAAAAAAATGCAAACTCATACAATCTTCATTTCAAAAGAGCATAAATAATATCAAAGTATCAAATGGGAAACATCAGAGAAAAGAACAAGGCAGATATAAAGAATGAAATAAAATTAAAATTTGTATATGCTAGATTAATCTCACTAGAGATATCCAAGTTTAGCCCTGGATGTAATTTGGTCCAGAGTAGAAAAGCACTTCAGCGTGTGTTAAAATTATCTCCATTTAGAGAAGCACTTTAGCACATCTTCAAGCAAGAGCTTTAGGAGCCATTGACCTCTGTGAATGAAACTTAAACACAAGCTTAAAAATGTGATCATTTAATTAAAGCTCTATATTGAATAAAGATTCTTCAGTGTAAGAGAACCTTTGCCATGTACCTTCAAGTGGTTAAATTGAAAGAATTCTAGAAATGAGAGTGTAGAATTTAAATGGTATTGGAATATTAATACTTTAAAAGCAGAATAGAAGAAAACAGCAGCTACTTAGGCAGTATTTATTGCATATTCAGGTGCGCAAATTTTGCCTTAAACATATTTCGGATATAGTTATGGTTAGGAAGAAGCTTCCCCTGTTTTGCTGTGCAAGGTTATTAAATAAGTGTTTTCTGTTTCCTGAGTCCATGAGATTTGATTCATCAGTTAGCCCAGGCAGAAATAAAATTATTCTTCCACTTCTGTAGTCTGTAGTCTGCCTACACTGTGGTTTCCTAAAGACTCTCAGGAAAGAACAAACCTGGCAAATCTATTGTCTATGTCCTTGAAAAAACACACAGAAGCTTTGCAGCTTCCCATATCTCAACCAAAAAGTTTTCCAGCTGGAAATGACACAAGAGTCATGAAGATTATGAGGAGAATGTCCAGTGGCTTTCAAAACAGCAAAGTTCGGAATGAAGCTTTAGCAAGACATGACTAGCCAGTCATTATTAGCATTTTTGTCATAATGGAGTTCTGTATGAGATCCTCAGAAAGCTAATGGATTTGTCCTCTGGCAAGCAAAAAGGAATGAATTGTCAAAACAAAAATTATTTGCCCAATGTGGCACTGGGAATCTATGTGAAGAAGGAAAATGAATATACACTAATATAATCCCAGGTTAACTGCAAAGACTGAACTAAGTTAAATTAAATCAGTAAGACTGCATACAAATGCAAATACTAGAAACCAAAAGCAAAGATGAAGAAAATACTTAATAAAAACATGAAAAGAACAGGAGTCATTAATTGTAATGGTAAAAGTGAAAAAAACCAAAAAAAAAAAAAAAAAAAAAAACCAAAAAAAACAAAAAAAAAAAACACAAACCCTTGGTTAAAAGTTAGATTTTACAAAGGAATGGCTTTGCTGAGTGAACTGAAAAATTCAGAAGATAAATTTTGTGCACAGTGTCTAGAAACAACTTTTGAAATATTAGGAAGAAGATTAGGCTGAGTGTCAGAAAACATATTTACAACCCCAAATCAAAACTAAAAACAAATGCAGAAAATTAATGTTTGGAAACTGACAGACTTGAACTTTCTGGTCACATGTTGCTCTGTGCAGATTAATGTGAGAGGGTCTGACCAACAGCAGAATACAGTAATTTGGAATTTTAGGTATCAATGCAATTCATCTCACCTACCCTTAGGTGTGTAACAGTGGCACCAGGGAGTGGATAGTCACTGCAGAGCAACTGTTACCTTCAAATGGCAGCTCCTTCCTTTCTAAAATTATTTTCAAAGACAGGCAGCAAAATTAGAACTAGGGCTCAACAAGGAACATTGCACAGTTTTGTAGGAAGGCAGATTAAAACATCCCAGCAAACCCTGTGCTATCCAGAAATGCTTTTAAATATCAAAACAGCTCTGAAATCTATTACTTGTAATCACAGATATTGTTACTGAAGAAATTTATATCATTCCCCAATCCATAATCTGGTGGCTGTACTCACAACACCAACACTTTAGTCAAGAGACACATGCAAGAGCAAGAGTGGCCATAGCATACCTTATACCTGAATCACTCCCTGGAGATATTTCTTCCCTTAAAAACAGCATGCTAGCAGTTAATAAACTTCCAGTGAGGCACCTGACAAGGTATCAAGTAATAGGATAAATCTAAGCCTAATTATATAGACAATCCCATCTGTAGACAACCTCTAATCCACTAAGAAGCTTTCCTGGAAATAGGCTAACCACAAACTTAATTTTCCTTCTCTAAAAATATTAGTTCTTCAGCACCTCATTCCCTGATTAAATGAGAATGTACTTTCCTGGTACTGTCTTGCAAGAATTGCTATTTCAAAACTTACCTCCTATATATGTGTTTTGTAATGCAATTGCTCCATACAATTTTTCATTAGGATTTCTAAAAGACTTATGGTGTCCTTTAAAATTGATTGGTTAAGAAGTTTTTTCTTTCTTTCTTTTTTGTTTTTTTTTTTGTTTGTTTGTTTTGTTTTGCTTTGCTTTTTTTTGAGGGTTTTTTGTTTGTTTTTTTGCAGTTTTTTTGTTTTCCCTTGCTATGTCACTCAAAGTCTAAACCTTATAGCTAAATATTTTTGTCACCTCAGGCCTTATTTGAAAATCAAGTTAAACTTGAAATAAAGTGAAAATCAGAAATAAAACTTTACTGAACTGGGGAAGAACACTGAACTAGTTCATCTGGTTCACATTCATTAACTAGGATTCTCTGGATGAATTATGAGCAAGGGCTTCAGACTAGACATTTTCCTTTTTTAACAGAAGAATTTTGTTAAAGCAGAAACAGGGCAAAAAAACCAGCTAAACCAGAATAATTAATCTGGGGTATTTCATGAAAAATAGATATTCCCAGCTTCAAATATAGAAAAATCATTATTATCAAATATGTGAGATGAACATCAAAATGTAAAGAATCTGTTGTGACATTTCCAGTTTACTCAAAGGCATCATTTGGAACTAGCGCAATTTATTGTCAGCATTCACAATTACCTCAGTTGTGCTTTACTACTATTCACATTATCTTTTCCTCACAGTGAAAGAATCATCAACATCCATTTGTTGTCTTTTATAGTAAACAAAATTTTCATTCTGAAAAGCATGTTTTTCAGCCTTTTGAAATTCTTCCTGCATACAATAGAAACATGACCAAGAGCATCCCATAGATTAAAGGAGTCTGAATTAGTTTAGTTTTGAATTTACTTAAATTCCAGCTTTAAGCTGTTTAAATAACAAGTTCTTAGATATCAAACAAGGTAATCTCTCTTTGCAACATATGATTGGCAAATTCTGGTCAGTAAAAGACTGAAATATACTATCTGCTAAGCTTTCTAGTAGAAAGTAGGCTGTTATCATGTCTGCTGACACCCATGCCCCAAAACACAAAAGTAAATTAAGTAGAAACCAAAACTGAGAAGGTTAGAGACAAACTGAACCATGGAATGGAGAAGGAAGCCATTTTAAATTAGTAATATCCAGCAAGAGTAACAGAGAGAGAAAGCGAAAACATTTTGTCTACGGCCAAATACTTTCACTTCTAAATATTCCTAGGGAGGTACCAAACATTCACTCATTTCACTGCATCCCAAAGTTAGCACTGACATTAATCCAACTAAAATACCATAATGCATTCATCATCACATATATTCCCAACTGTGCTGCTTTCTAATCTGCATCTCCTAATTATTTTCACCCTTTTGCTCTTTTTCCCATTTCTCGTCACAAAATCTCCTCTGGCAATGAATAGCATTTTACATAGAACACTAAAAATATGTGACCTAATGAAGAAGCTGTTCCCCAGTAGTTAATTTGCTCTAGCATTGGAATTTCACTTGAAGGTAGAGATCTTTTGCCTGATGCTTAAAACACAATTCAAAAATCATGCAAAGGACCTTTCATTTTACCTGCTGGAGAATGCAACAAGATGCACAAAGCATTTACTGCATATCAACATTTAGCTAGAAAAAATGGATACCTTTGAGTCCAGCAGATTTATTTTACAAAATCTGGATGCCCTAATTTCCACTGCTTAATGTCTTGCATATTTGTAAAATTACTTCTCAAACTTGCTTATTCACAAGAACTTAATATTCAATACTCTAGAAAGTAATATTAAGAAGTGTAGGAAACTCATCAGAACCTTCTGAGAAGTTTGAAAAAAAAATCTAAACAAAACAAAACAAAACAAAAAAACTATCTGCAACATATTACTGGTGAGCTTATACAATATACAACTACCTGCAACAATAGATAAATTGTAACATGAAGTGTTATATAAGATCAACGAGAGCATAGCTCTGGATTTCTATTTTCAAGAATTCTCCACTGAATTGTTCTCCCAACTTCTTTCTAAATCAGTTGCTGCTGCTGGCTAGTCTGGGGATATTTTCATATTTTGCTTTACTCTGCCACAAATGCATTTTCAGTGAAGTCCTAGGCATAGAAAGTAGCATCCGTCATCTGTTGTTTGCTTTGGCATGCTGATCCTTCCTCCACCATGTCCTCATTCATCACAACCAGTTGTTTTATCTGGTCTTAGATTAGACATTATTTTTGAACAGAAATCATGTGTGTATGATTGCTCATTTTAATACCACCTCTGAGCACCTCTATTTCTAATTATGTCTTTTGAATGTTCATGGAAGTAGTTCTTTAAAATGTCACACATAAGCACATGTATTCTTCACTGCCTAGTATGTATTTAAATGTTATTCAGCTAAAAAAAACCAAAAAAAAAAAAGAAACCACAAAAGACAACAGCATGCATATCATTCAGAAAGAAAATAAAAAAAACCTCTCAGATTGTACTTGAGGCTGTAAATATCTTAAATAAACAGTAACCGCAGCAAGGCTTCTGAAGGGCTTTAGGCTAAATGTGTAAACATGTTCACTTTTAAGTTACTGTCTTACAAATGACAACAGGTACAGTGTAATCAATATGCAAATATTTATAAACAGCAGCTAACAGAACCAATAATTTGGTGAAAAAATAGTAGATCCTTCAGAGGTCTGAGAAGTAGGGGCTACTTGATACTGATAATGACTTAAAATGAAATGACACAGAAAATCCTAAATAAATCACATTTCAGAACAAGATTTAAAAAACGGTGTATGAAAACTGTACTGAGAATTCTCCTAAGGCCAATGCATGGAATTAGGAGATTATTAGGGATCTATTAATAAGTCTTTCTAACAAACTGGCTATTTCTGTCAAAACCTATGGGGGAAAAATCTGGAAAATAGTCTGCATTAATCTAATTTTGCATTCCTCAAGTTTCACATATGACTAATTTATGGCAAACTTACAGCAGAAAAATACAGTAATTGGTAGCAAAAGAATCTTACAGTTTTCAGGAAAATTAAATTGCATGAAACTCCCTCTTTCTCCAGACACTTGCAAGTGCTTCAGAAGTTGTTTCAAAGCAATATTAATAGTTCTATAAGTAATTGCTGCTGGAGGGAGACTGAAAATGGACCTTCCCAGGAACAAAACTGTAAATGATATTACATTCTTTCTCTCTGTATAAGCAAAAGTGGTCAGATATTAAAAATATACTTCCCAAGAAAGCTGAATTACACAGAAATGGAAATACTCATTCACAATGTGTTTCTAGGCTACATTTTTAACTCCTCTTTATGGGAATGATTATGGAAATCCCTTTGCTGGAAAGCCTGAAGGAGAAAGTAGAGTGCAAAACTATGTGTTTAAATGAAAATGGATTTAAGCATGAAATATTGCAATTGTTTTAATTCAACACTTTCACAACATGATAATATTTTATAAGGGTTTTTCAGATACTCTAGTAAAAGAATAAGTTGTTTTTGATTCATATAACATCTGGTAGCTCATAGAGTTCAGATGCAAGTATACTGTGCTCCTTTTCTCTCATTTCTGGCACCAAGAAGCAATATAATTACACCCAGCTTTAAGATCTGTGCAACCCCTATCTTTCCTTCATGTAATAACTTTGCTACAACTCAAGTATACATGTCCTGCTGCAATTAATTTAAATATATTCAAATAAATAAGTCAGCAAAGGAAAAAATAACTTGCACATTAAAAATGAACTACGTTCCCTGGCATTTACCCACTTTATAGTGTGATATTAAAACATAAACCCATGCTGTGTATTATGCTTTACTGCCAGAATTTACTACATGACTCTACAACCATTATATACAGCATCAAAGTTTCACTTGCACTGGTTTCCTACACTCCATTAAGGATTTAAATCTACATAGTGGTCACTGGCTCAAATACTTTTCATGTGAAACACCTTGGTACTGACATCTCTGGAACAAAATGGTCCAAAAAGCTCAAAATGGAACATGCAATGGTGAGGAAAATGGTAGCCAAAAGACATCCAAAAGAATAAGCAAAGCATATTACAAACAAACATAGAGGAATAAAATGTCTTCACTGGGACATTTTTGATACAGGAAAGAGAGGAGAACAAGCCACCAAGGCTGTGACTTACACATCCTGGGACTGTATTTTGGGATTGAGATCAGCAGCATGTAGAGCTTGTGCTGCTGCTATTAACTCTTTTGCTCTCCAAAACAATCAGGTCAGGATGAGGCATATCTGAATTGCCTACTGGGGATGGACTCTGGTCTGTTCTGGCTGCCGGACTGTGCCCAGGAGCTGCTTGGAAGAGTCTCACTTGGTCTGGGCCAAAACCACACGAGGGACAAATCTAACAATTTAACAATGTAGACAATTTGGTTCCAGCGGCTGGAAACATTCCTTGAAGCTGTTTTATGCAGGATATATATATCCTATGTTGTCACTGGAGATTTGCTATTGATAGTCGAGTTATGTGGAAGGTATTTCAATGACATGTTTATGAATGACAGTAAAAAGCCTTAATATAAAAGATAGAAGCATTGAACAGATTTCATTTCCTGTGGAGCAATAGCTCTTTAGAGAATTCAATCAGGAAAAGATACTTGAAGACTCTAATACAAAATGCAAAAAATAGATCTTTCAAGGTTTGTAAATTACACAGTGGGGAAAAAATAGAATATTTTAGATAGTACATTAACATATTTTTATATTGATTATATAATTGAAATAATCAACTTTAATTTAGAATTATGCCTTTAAGCAACATTTTTTGAATTCAAGATATCCTAAGCTCTTTTTAGAAACAAAAACAACCCCCCTCTAGTGTCAGAGGCAACCACTTTAAGGTATAAAGTGACATATTGACAGCAATATTACCAAACATACTAACATCTCTGTGTTCTCAGGCTAGTCTGTAGGATTCTCAGACATGTCCACAGTGAAATATACTAAGTACAAATTTTTTCAAATTATTAAAAAAGAAAACCCTATAGACTTCTATTTATGAGACAATTTGTGCACCAAATACAAAACCTTACTAAGATTTCAATCAACTGTGAAACCCTTTTTTATTTATAAGGAAACATCTAAGTTGATAAAAAAATAGGAACATAAATCTAATAAAACATTGTAAAATACAAGGCCCTAATAAATAACAAGGTCACAAAACTTAAAACAAAGATAGGTAACTTGATTAATTGTGGAATGGCATTATAAGCAGAATATTTATATTTAAAAAAAATTGCCTTCTTTTATCCTTATTTTCAGGACAAAAAAAAAAAAAAATCCTATTATTTGGACAAATAGGTCCAAATCTGGAAAATCCCATTCCTCTCATTCCCTTTTCCGAAAAAAATCTCCCAAGCAATCTAAATCTCCTTTCATATAAATGTTTCATGTATTAAAAAAAAAAAATAAAAAATTTTGCAAGCAAATTTTCTTCTATTTGAAGAATAAAGAATAGAAACAAGTTCTTGGCCAAGTTGTGCTCTTGTAGCTGTGCTATAGGATATGCAGAAATTCTGTTTTGACCTCTTTTAACTTCCAGAAAAAAAATGGGACAGCACATGTTCAATCAAAGTGATTATATTACCTGAGGCTTCCCCCTCAAATCTGCAGTTGCTAGCTGGAAAGCAGTGAAATGAAGTCATGAGGATGAACACAATGACTTCCAGAGCTAAACAGGCACTCCTGGATGTCCCCCCAACCAACAACACGCTTGAGCTGGCAAATATCCCCTTTTGATCAGATATTTTAATAGTAATAGATAAAATTAGTTTTGCCTGTAGTGACCAGAACTACGATGGACATCTAAGACATGGTAGGAAACAGGTCCTGGGCACACCACAGCTGCTGCCTAAAAGAATAGAGAAAGCAAAGAGTTTAAACTGAGAGGGAATCTCAGGAGGTCGCTGGTCCCCTGTGTGCTCAAAGTAGCATCACCCTTAAGATTAGCAAAGATCACTCAGGGCTTTTTCCATCCAGGAGAACCTCTAGAGATGGAGACTTCAGAGACCTCCAGGGATACTATTCCTGTGCTTGACTATCTTCAGAGTGAAAAAGTTTCTCCTATCTATAATTACTGCCAAGTATGCAGAGATAATCCTATACCAATCCTATAGCATTTGCTTAGTAAAATAATCTTACGGTATGCATGCAGACAAACCATGCATCATGTGAACAGCACAAGTGGTGTGACATCACTTGTAGCTGGGCTCTCATGTGCTCATCTCTTGACATCTTAGGTGTAAAAAAATAATCCTTTGTCAAAAATATAGAGTATGAAAATCCATAAATGTACTTCACACAGTGATTGAAGATACCGTTATCTGCAACTCTTAATGTTGTCACATTTAGGAGATACTATTGTGATTATACACAAATGGGAAAAAAATTTAAATTTGCTTCTACATACCTGGTCAGCTCTTAATATAACACAGCAATCATGACCACATGTGAGCTATCGTGTCCTCCTTAGGGCTATGTAGTGAAAATAGCAAACAACTTATTCTCATCTACCAAATTAGTTTAAGAGAAATTTCACTTTTTCAGATGGGAATACACAGGGATATTGAAGCAGAGTCCCAGTTTCTTTGTAACTTACACTTGAAAGAATGTTTGCAATTTTTCTAGCCGTGAAAAGTTACTCTTGTAAAGAGAGGCTGTCTGTTCAGTTGTAATTTTTAAGTTCTTTATAGATGACAAAAAGAGCTTGTCAGCAACAAAGTGTTACTTCCAAGTATTTTAGCATGTACTAAAACTATTTATGATACAGCTTCTAAATTAGAGAAATTTGATCATCTACGTGCTTAGGTTTCCAGCATCAGTGAAAGATTACCTGACAACAAAGAAGTCATGACAACTAATTTGCTCATAAACATAACTTTTATCTAAAAACACCCCAGGCTAAAGCAGAAGAAAAATGAAAAATAATTGTAAAGGCACAATCATTTGCAATAACCTAATTCTAAGTCTTATTTTGAGGAATAAAATTTGAACTCTGATACTTTCTTTTTGGGGCAGGGGAAAAAATAAATGCATTTTCAAAATTTTATAGATTCTGCAGAAATGGAAATGTTTGGAGGGAAAAAAAATCTAACTATCTGAGGAATGTCATGTAGCTAACACTGGGTTATGTGTTTGAATGCTTCAGAAATTTTGCTAAGAAATAGTATAAATAATTTAATATTTTGTCTTAAAGTTCCATATTTTTCAACTTTTTTAAAACTTGTCATCTTTCCTTCATCCATTTCTACATCAAATGAAAAAATATTTTTATTGTTCAAACTGACTGGGCATACTGTAGAAGTCCATTAAATATGGGCTTCTGTTAAGGAAGAGATTAAAATTCATTTCAATTATATGCATAAAAAATTATGAACTGAAATTCAGAAAGAAAAGATGTATTGGAATACATTGAAACTGATAATATTCACCACTTAATATTAAGTCAAAGCTAAAAATAATTGAGAGCATTGAGGATTATGAGAGCTGTGTGCATTTATACACAAGAGAAAAAAATACATCCGCTGGTAAGGGAAATGCTAATTTTCTTCCTTTATCCTTTAAAATAAAGGATATTTTTCTATAGTTAATAGTGTTGTTGTTGAAAAATGGTTTTCAAGTAAAAGGGAGAAAGTAGTATGGTTGAAGACTATTTTATTTTTCATAACATTATGTATCTAGTTAGTACTTTGTTCTAGGTGTCATTAAGGAACATTTGCAAAGGTTCTCTGACCGCTCACACCAGCCAAATATTGAGTAGATCACAAAAAAACTTAAAATACCTTTTTTTAAAGTAGACAGCAACTTGATTTAAACTTTATTTCATGTCACCATTATGCTAAGCAGGGCAGGGGCAGCAACTTAACTGAAGAAGGATACAACATTTTGCTCCCCATTCACACCCATCTCCCCAGCTGCAGAGGTAGCTCATGTTCCTATTGCAGAACTCTATTTCCTGTCAGATTCTCATGTCAGACTTCCTACAATTCCAGCAGGTAGTGTTGTTCAGGACCTCAGAACTGTAGAAAATTACAGAGAAGGTAAAATGCAGTGCAAAGCCACGAAACATACTTTTTTGTCTTTTAATCCACGGTAAAGCATGAAAAGAGGTTCATATTCCCCCACCTTATTAATTTGCTGGCTGAATCTAGCCTTGTAACCCAAAGATAGTGCAGTGTCCTGTTATAAAAAACATACTGAAACAAATAAACCAACTGGAAAAAGTCTGTAATCTGCATTATAACGTCTCCTTCATGGGCCTTAGGATCTGATTTTACATACTTTCCTATCTGGCAGGCCCACTTACAAGCTTTCAGGAAAGCTGGGGAAGCCCTTTCTGTGCTACTCTTCTACTGGAGGAAACTAGAAACAAACTACCAGTGCCAAACCATCAGTAATGTTCACTTACAGAAACCAACAATTTAATGCAAGGTCAGCTGTTGAAAAATTTATTTCTTCTAAATAGAAATGTATTTTCTTTTCTTTGTAGGAATAAATGACTGAATTACAAAATTACATGGAATATAACAAAAAATTGAAGCACATTTATCAGCCAAATCTTACCTACAGAAGTAAGACATATTGTGTGTGCCAGTTAAAATTCAACTCTTCATTTCCAATCTGCAGGGATTTGATTTGATTTTATTTTCTTACACTGTGTTGAATATTTTAGAATTGGAAAACATCCTTTTATTGGGACAATGTTCCTAAAACTGCTAAGGATTATTCAGTAATTTCAAATGGACAAACCCATCCTCACCCAACTGCAGTCTGGAAATTTTACTCAGTTTTAAGGAACAAGTACCTTTCATATTCAAAGGGAAATGGAGAACTTGCTGTATATTTGAGTTACTGAACAAGTAATCAAAATCCCTGGTGGTATCTGACTCCCCAGCAGGGTCTCTTAATAAAGAGAAAAACATCAACAACAATTTTGAAAAATAACCATGCTAATTTAATTCTCCTCAATCTGGATACAAAGTTGTCATAGGCTAACAGAGTTATCATGAGTTTACCATGTTTTCAGGAGTATGACAGATGATATGTATTTTCAAATTCACATGTATAGGGACTAGAAAAGAGAGCCCAGAATTACAGACGGTAAAGTAATAAGATTAAATTAGATACTGTCAGATATGAAAAACAAATCCATCAAAAACCTCATACACGTGCATTTTGAATAGAAGCAAATGTTTTATGGTTTATAAGGCAACTGGAATGGAATTCATTATAATAAGACTAAATATCCACATCTGAGGTAATCACCCTAGGCACCTTTTGTAATGAATGAAAAACAAGTTTGTCTAGCATAAGATTCATTTCTACATAAAGAAGTGAGCCAAAATAGATGAATGAGTTATACCCTAAAATGGACATCTTTCTCTGAAAAGTTAACCATGTCCAGTGCAGATGTGCATCCTGAAAATGTCTAAAGCTCGGCAAGATAAACCCCAGACTTGTTAAAGCAACTATAAAAATCCACTAAAAAGATTCGGTCAGATTACTCCTCAGTACTGGTGCTTTAAAAAAATTAGTCTGAGAGCCCTTACTGCTTTCACTTCTCCTTGAGAATGAATTTGTGCTACACAAACCTTTGACTAAGTGTCTTATGTGCCAGTGTTTTAAAACTGCTGAAGTTCCAAACTACCATCTAGCTTCCACTTTAAAATTGCAGTAAATTAAACAACAGTTCTTAAATTGTCTCTAAGTGGCTATAATTAAGTCTTCACTTCTAATGATGTCGTCCATTCCAAGGACAAATTCAATATGGTAAGAGGTGTAGGAAAGGAGAATTATAGCAAAATCCTATGGCTTGGCACACAGCCATGTGGAAAGAGCGTCATTACCACATCTATGGTTTCTGCAGGAGCTGCTGGAAAAGAATCAGGCTGGACAGGATACAGATGACACACAGTAAAAGACACAACCACCTTGTCTTATTTTGCCATGCCCCTTTAAATATTTTTTCTCTTGTTAAAAATTGTTTACTTTGTCAGAGGAAGCTTAACTAAATTCTCTTTCATATGCTTCTTTTTCAAGGTATAGCCATGCTAATAGACCAAATATAGCCAGTATTAGGGTGCAAGATCAAATACAGTTATTAACACACTCCCTTCCCTAACATTCTTTTACTTTGGAAGCTCTTATCCTTAAACCTTGTTAGATGATTTGCCATAGAGGAACCTGCAAAGATTCCTCCTTTTAACATGCTCAGGCTGAAAACAGATTATGGCAATGGATAGTAGAGTGAGTTTTAACAGTGTGTGTAAATAGAATATACTATTCTGAGACAATGTTGCCCCAAACCAGAGACCCCTAAAGAGGAAATTACCAATGACAAGCCTTGCATGAAATTGTCACCACTTGGATTAAGCAATAATCAGATAATTGCAAAGGACTTATGAGAAACAAATCATTTTGAGTGGAAGAATAAGGAGGCACGACATTTTGCGATGGGGGAGAGAAGTAACAGAGCAGGACTCCAACCCTTGTGTTATGCTGCCTCAAGTCACCTCACCGCTGTCCTGACCTCCTTCTGGGTCTAATGGTGCCTCTGCCCCATTTGACAGTACAGGCAGCGGCACTCCAGCTGGGGCATGGCATGACAAGGTGGGCACATGCTGGGGACCTCACCTTGGACCACGGTGTGAGCCCAGTGCAGCTTCCACACCCACCACGGGCCGTAGGGAGAAGCACAGGCACAGGTCACACACAGAGCCAGCACACTTGCAACCCCAGCCGACACGAGTTTGCATGTGCACGGAAGCACATAGCTGTGTGTGTGCAGCTAGAGCCTGCTGGAGTTATTGGAGGGCACTTGGAAATGTGTAGGGGTACACTCTATGTGTGTACAATATCATGATTTATCTGTTGTATTGCTGGTACTGATGCCAAACATACAGTTTATCCAACTGGCCTGTTAATTACACAGGATTCAAAAATCATTAAGCCACTTTCATTTGGTTTAACCTAAGTAAGCAGAGAAATTATTTCTTGCCACATTTGTTGCACTTATAATATAGAATAATTACACCTATGTTAAAAAATATCAAAATAATTCCAACCTATTACCTTCTTAACGTATGCCCAATAAGGTCAAACAAGACCATGGACTTGTAAACTAGATGGCATCTTAGAGCACCTACATGCAGATTACTGAAGATTTTATTTAGAAACTGATTCAAAAATTGTCCAAGAAACTGAGAGAATTTCTATTAGGAAGCAGTACCAAGCAACAATAAACCAATTTATTTTTTACGCTACAGAAGTATGCAAATATTTTTTGTTTATATGTTTACTTGCATACCTTAAGATAAGTAATTTTTCTCCCTGAAGGGCTGACAAAATCAGGAACACGCAATAACAAAAGTCATTGCTTTGGAAGTCAAGTCAATTGTCTAACAATAAGGTACCTCAGATTCTCTTTGAGTTGTATAACTGGGGGTTTTTTAAATAATACATTCATTTATTTTCCCAATTTGATCCTTGTACTTACATTTCTGCAGAACCTAAAAATTGCCACTGTGCTGGTGGTTTTTATGATGGCTTCTCATCTAAGATAACCTCTGCTTGATGTTATGGAGAAATTATGATTTTAAGGACAAAAAAGAGATTAAAATATAAAAGTAATAGAATAAGCTAGTGATCTAACTTTTAAAAAAATCTAAGAAAAGTAATGATATTTTTACCAAATAAAGGTGTCTGCAAAAAGACTTCCTTTTTCTTTCATCAAACACAAAGCCAAAATTCTCCTTCTAAAATTTCTTACTTAATATAAAAAAAAAGACATAATAAAATTACTTCATTGATACTTTTATGACACAATGAGTTGATTAACTGATACTATGCAGGTTTAAATATGCTAAAATTTCAAAATTTTTCTTTTAAAAATATTGTTAATTTTCTAAGCTTTTTTTTCCACACAGAAGATTCTGTTGAAATCAGTCCTATGTGATAAAAATGGTTTAACTGAAATATCAGATTATGAATTTGGCTTCTTTCCTTTTACAAGCAGAAGACAGAGAATTATAATGTTATCTAAAATTATTATTTCTCTTTTCCTCATATATCAGCATTTGCTGATGTTTAGATGCTGTGGGGAACAACAGCAATTTAATTTCGGAGAGGGTTTGTCATAAACCTCTGCCAGGTTATCCCACGACACTGTGGCCAGAGATTTTATTATGAATGCAGGAGTCAGTGTTCAGATTTGGCCCCCACATATTTCAGGCAAAATAATCCCTGCAGCAGGCAGTAAATGGAGCAGCAATTGATCCTTTCTATGAATTCTGCCTTGCAAAGTTTTGCATTTTTTTACTCCCTAGATCTAATGTCTATTTTGCAGGTGAAAGCAAGTCCTGTTAAGGTAGAAGAGCAATGAGTAGATATAGGGCTGCAAATTTTAGTGATGTTATATGAATACACTGTTGGTATTTATTTTAGCTAGCTTTAAAAGTATGCAGAAAATTTTATATATATATATGTATTTATATTTAATGAAGCAGATGATTAGAAAGATTAGGCAAATACTTTTGGAGAGGGTGAGTGGAGTCACTGCAGTGTAATCAGAAAAAGTCTATCTAAAACCAGAGAAGCTGCCTTGTTATTTCAGTCCCTTTTCTTCTCCTAGCTATTTTCAAGCCTTTATTTGACTTTCTAACACTAATTGGAGTATTGACTGATCATATAAATGCTTGCCCCCATTGTTCTACTCCCACAAATTAACTAGTGAGTGCCTCCAGTTATCTAAATAAGGTGCTGATTGATCGTGTGGAAATAATTAATCAAGCCAGACCTGATATGATCTCCAGCCATGTCAGAACTTTCTTTTCTCATTATGCTTACCTAGTGCAGAATTTAAATTTACAGCCTGTGGCAAAAGGTAATGTTTTTTGAGAGGTTTCTACAAGTCAAATTACAAGGAGGAAGTCAGATTTCATTGTAATAAGACTTTAAATGAGTCCAATTACATTTCTGTTCAAACAGTCTTGTTTCAAATATTGTTCTGCCTGTCTGGCAGCGTTTAATGGAAGCCAACATAGAGTTTAGTGCACTGGGGAATAATGTGCCAACTTTCCTACTTGAATCAGTGGAAGCAGGCGTCCTTAGTGGACAGGCACTTAAATGCATGTAATGCAGAAACTGAAATGCTGTTACAACTGTATTTCTCCTTAACGACAAGTACACACAGTAAGCAATACAATGCCTTTTACTGCAGCAGCTCATTTATCATGAACAAGCTTACTGTCCTTCACCCTTCACCCTCCCAGGTACAAAGGCTTAAAAAAAGGAAAAGATCTTTTTAACTGAAAAAGCAGGAGCAGCATACACTGTGACTTCGTTCAGCAAAGTACGTCACACTCTGAGTGAGCATAAAACGTCCCCAGATGTCTGCTCAGCATCTTAACAAGAAAAGCACAGCAGAAGTGATCTTCCAAATCATCAAATCCAGACTACTACCCTGACAAACGGGTGCTAGTTGCTAGTCTTTTTTGACACGCAGTCTCAGTTCTGGCTGGTGCTTCAGCACAGATGTTTTTACAGAGAACTGGAGTCACCTAGCTTCTCCTCTCGACACACTAGCAATGAGACAAGAGGAGAAAGCTTTTAACAAAGCTGTCATAATCTTATGACAACGCAAGGAAGCTGAGTGCTAACCCAGCTACTCCTGCAGTGTAGAAGTGCGCCTGTGTTCTCCAGCAGTTATATCAGAAGTCTAAAGGCACAGGATCTCAGCCTACACTGACAATAGATATTTGCCCAAATAGCGCAGAGTTTCTGCTATACCCAGAAACACAGCACAGCTAATGAAAGCAAAACAAAAATCCAACATTGGATTTGTAATTAAGAATAGCTCCTAAATGTGCATACTTCAGCAAGTGTGAAAAATTCCCTTGGATAAGCTTGGTTGTGAATCCAGGCCCTGAAGCATTTTCTATTTCAGAGGTGGCAGAAACAAAGGCTGTTTTAAGTGCACATGAATCAGCTTTAAGCTGATTTTTGCATTGTTAAAATAGCACAATTTACAGATTTCCTCCAGCCTACAACAGAAAATTTATGCTTTTGCTCTTTGAATGCAGAAACCATGTATTTGTAGTAAAGAGGAAAGAGCTGGATTCTGCACATTCAGATATATTCCTGCATGAATATATCTGCAAAGTATTTGACATTAAAACATAATTACAACAAGGAATTGTCACACAGAGCATTTGAAAGCAATGCACTTAGTTTGCAATAATATATCTTTAATAGCCCTTTCAGATCTTCACCAAAAGGAACAGAACACAAATCTTCAGCATTGCCCTACTGGGAAAATAAATGGTCATCTTGTTTCACTCATAAATGAGCACTGTTGGCAGTGAACCATTACAGGGAAATTTATTACCTTATTTCCAGTGGTAGACCATTATCAAATGCTACCAGATGCTCATCTCAATTGTCAATGTCATATTTGAAGACTCTAATGATACCAGCCAGCTTTCTAAATAACAGAAAAATCGGATTTCTTCAGCTCAAAGCTGCCTATCCCAGTATGCATTTGAGTTTTGCAAGCAGGTTCATTTCTATTCTGAATGCACAGTTTCCTCAAAAGGACGACCACTTACTGGAGGGTTTATTACCCTGCAGAAGATTGTCCTGGTAACTCTCCACAGCTTAATTCCCAAGAGGAGATAAATATCTGAGATGCAACCCCACTAGTTAGACTAGCAGTACAGAGATTGCCATTGATGCATTGTTTTATGTTTTAAATCATGGTAGAGAATTTAAATCAAGTACTTATTTTCAATAAAAATTTGAAAACCAACAAAAAACCCTCAGAAGTGTATTCATATATTTACATACTTATTTAAAACAAGCTTATTCTGAATGCAGCATACATTTAGATACACACAGATCTATCATATAGATATATACAGATCTATGATATAGATGAGGCTTTCAATGCCACAATTGCAAGTTATGGCTTCAATTTTAAAACAGCTAATCAATTCTGGCCTCTGTTTGCAGTTTGAATAACATTTTAAACCAGGCTGGAGTACAGTAAAAATGCCTAGCACCCTTGAAAGTCATGCAGTGAATAGCTATGTTTATGTAAGTGGATCAAGCCATGAGTCAGAATGTTGAATGACCATTTGGTATCATAAATAATTAAAGGAATGTCATGAAATAATTTATTACAAATGGATTTTTAAAAGTGAATCACTAAGTGCATATGAGTTCATTGCTAGGAGATCTCACTACTTCAATCACTGCATTCAAATACCATTATTGAGATCCTGCTGGGAGAGCAGCAGAGGTACTTTCTGGATGGCCTGTTTATTTGCTTTTGTCTCTATTCTTGCTGTGTAAGTGTTCCTTGCTCTGTAGAAAATACATAACTATTTAAAAGGTGGCTAGAAATAATGGGCTGTAAAGGTTTGTTAAAGTTGGATTTGAAATTACAACGGACTCCATGTCAGAAAAAAAAAAAACAAAAAAAAAAACCATTTTATCCACATTAGAATAAAATTTAATTCACAATTCATTTGCTGACCAAGCCTAAATCCAAGCCTATTACTAGAGGCTTTGATAAATATGCTTCAAATTTTCTCTTGAAGTGTTGTGCTTCCATGCAGCAGTTCCTTTTTAAATTCACAGCACCCACTCCTGCCCAGGCACAAGACACCCCAGCATCTCTCTGCTCTTAGATGCATCACAGTCACATGCAAAGTGACTCCTACTTTAAGTAAAACCTTGTTTAATAGCCACAATCGTCATCCTACTTTAATCAAGGGTTTTCCAGGACTTCCATTCTTGTCAGGGCATTATTACTCATAAGTAATCACTGTGGGCTAAAGAGAGCACTCAATATTTTAAAACTGAAGATCATATATTTATAGCATTTAAAATTAAAATTACAAACAAAAATCTGCCAGAATTTTGAAGATCAAATTTCATTAAATGATGAAGATATGAGCAGTTCAAAACTTTGTTATCTTCTACAAGAGACCACAATTTTCACCACGTGTGATTTCTTTAAGCTAAAATTATGTTTTATTTTAAGAATTTTCCTACGTCCTAAAATTGCCATAATTTCTTTGGTTATGGGAACAATGTTTCAAGAACATCAGTGGCCACAAGAACAGTCAGGTACAGTAACGTTCCACTGCTTTCGTAAAAAAAACCCCAACTTATTCCGCAACACCTGGCACTGACATTATTATTCAGGTTGGGTGATTCAAGCTAGTGTTGCATGGCAAGAAGTTTATGCGTATTCTTTAAAGCCAGAATTTATAAGTGTTCTGTATTTGAATGACCACACTCGTAAGTGGCCTACAGCAACCTATAAACAACAGAATTAGCCTGCAGAATAATTCATCATGTACTGGGTAGGAACACATTTTAGGAGTCCAGCCTTGCCAACAAGACAGCAGCATGCATACAAATACTCTTGCTTCCAGTCCTGGAGTATGTGCATAATTGTTTGGGAAGCACACAGCTAGCCTGGACATTCAGAAAACATATTTATTATATTAGCTAGGAACAAGTGAGCCCCTTAGGCTTTCTAGATAGAAGCCATATTTACATTCAACCAGCTCTCTTTTGTTCTTTTGCTTAGCATATTGAGTTATTTTGACTTGTGGCTTCCAGGAAAGGAATGAACACTGGTTGTGCATGCGACGACACACAAGTGCAAAAGTATGCTTTGCTGTCTCTGATTCCATTAGGTTCACGTGGTCTCTGGTTTTTGCCAGGAGCTCACTGTCCAGGATTATGTATGAGTGCTAAAAAAAATTCTGTAAGGATAGCCTGTGGTAGTCACTTGGACAAAGATTCTACTAAAATAAAAATATGAAGAATTCATATAAAACAGTTGCTTACAGATGCCCTAAAGATAATGCCAATGTGATACATGGACAAACAGAAATAGGGATGACAAAGAAATGGAAAATTTTATCAGTAAATTCAGACAGACAGGGTACAAAACATTACTAATAAAAATAAAAATTTTTTTTAGATTTGAATTATTACACAATTCTACTTTTTCTCTCAGAAGCTAGTAAAGAAGCAGGCAAAATGATAGCACAGAAACACAGTAATTCACTGTCCTTATATACATATATAATACAGGCTCAATAGAAGGGAATGAAGACTGCAAAATGACATTAAATAACCAAAAATTAATTTGCTTTACCGTGGTGAAACCATATGTGGGAAATAAATTAGGTGATTAGATATTGTGGTGATGAAGACTAAGAAAGTATCCAGAATGAAAACCTAATAGTAATATATTGCTTATTGAATATTTTAGAATTATTTATTATTCAACAACCATACATATTTATTATTTAAGTATTTAAATAATTAAATCTATATGTCTGAACAGACTTTTTCTACTCTCCTGATCTTTCATACTAACTGATCAAGTTCTTTCATATCTTGCTGTTGTCTGAGAAAAGCATAGTAAGAATTCCTGAATATATAATAATATTGATTAAAAAATTAAAATGTTAAACTAACACTAACAAAAAAATTATAACTTCTTGCACCAGTGAGACTATACACTAGAAAAGACCAATTCACTTTAGTGGATACAATGCAAAAATTTATGGTGACAAAATAATAACACATTTGTGCATCTATTGCATAGGTAAAAATTACAATTCTATTCAGGTACTGTGTACATGCTATGGATGCAATTAACTGTTTGTAACTAAACTTTAAATAACCTTTTTGCAAATTATCAGGCCATTGTCTTGGGTTTGTGTCTCTGTTTAAAAGCTAATCATCTCCTGACCCATCGTGAACTGAAAGGCCATTCATGGTACTGCACATCAGGGCTGGTCTCTGTTAGTGATTGACATTCCTGAACAAGAGATATTTACAAATTTGAATATGGGGTATTTTTTGCTAAAAACTGTTGTTTGGGTGGTTCAAGATTTTCTATTTTTTTTGTGAATAGTAAATGAATGAGTTTTCAGAAAAAAAAAAAAAAAACACAAAAAAACCACTCCCATCTCAAGATTTAATCTAATTCAATTAATTGAAAACATCATCCATTTATTTCCCATTTACAATATATTGATCTGAATTAATTTTGGTGAATTCTTTTTATATGTGAAGGAAATAAATACCAAAGTCCAGTTTCTCAATTGCCAAAGACGTCTTCTGTAATAACTGGCAATCCTTTTCATCTCCCTCTGTCCCAGTTCTCACTCCATTGTTTGATATATCCTTCTCATTTTCTATTGACATGGTGACTTTTTAAAAATAAAGGCTTTTTAGAACAAAAAAACCCAACTGTTTTTGAGATTAAATGAGGAATATTCTTTGAGTTACTGAACATATACATTGCTTTATGCACATGTGTCTGTAGGTGTATATGTGAATGTATCTCCATATCCATACCTATATCTTTATATAAGCACAAGGAATGTTTTGCCAATTCATACATAAGTGTGTCTAAGTTTTCATTGATTATATATGTGTATATATATATATATATATATATATATGTATAGCATAATCAAAACATTTATTAGATCTATGCTAAGAAAACAAAATACGAGGAAAAATAAAGCTTGTTACATTTAGTATAGCTCTGTGTATGAAATCTGTGGTGAAAGGTAAGTGGATATAGTAATATTATGCAGTCCAGAGTTGACATATTTATTTCTTTTGTACTAAAATTACAGCAATTTACCTATTACTAACTGATGCCAGATGGTTGTACAGAGGGATATATATTGGTATAAAACTACAGTGTTAAGAAATGTGCATATGTTTCATGAATCATTTAATTATTAATATTCTGATATAAAATCAGTAAACAACCCTTACATAATTTTAACACACAAGAATTTCTGCATAAAGGAAAGCATAAATATTTATGATTATGCACCTGTTCATAGTATTTTGTTACATAGGCTAGCTGTTGCAAAAACAAGCCATATTCCAAATCCAAATGTTACATGCAGAGTGGAAAAAAGACAATGGATAGTTGATAATAAAGATAAGCAGTTAGCATACTGCAAAACTAGAAACCATCTAAAGGATGCTGTCTGTGAGCCTATGTCTAATACCCAGTGAGTATCTGTTTAGTAAGAGACACTTACAATAAATTAATCGCACTCTTTTTTACTACATACGTGAAAATTGCTTCACCTGAGAAGAAACTTTAGATCTCAAGATCAAAATTGTGAACCAAAAATTCTGGGCAAGTAAAGTTACAATAGTTACTCAGCAGTTCAGCTACTATATATTAAGTATGCCAAAACTTTCCTTTGAGGTTAAAAAATATCCAATATTTTGAGTCTTTACAAAGGCAGATTTTCCTGTTGTACTTCGTACTGAGAAACTGTTTGTGCCACTGCAATTTGCTTTAGCCATTAAAATTCATTTCACTTATTTTAGTATTTGAAAGCTATAATTACTTGCAATTCTGCTGTTTGACCTGGATTTTTGATTTATTAAATATTCTTAATGAATAGTGCACAAATGTCACTATTCATGTTGTTATGGAATTCCTATTAATCCTGACACACTGCAAAGAAATGTAATATGCTAAATTCACCTATACTAAAATTCTTCATTCCTAGAACCTTAAATCAATATCATGTTTTGATTTATCCTTACAAAATACACTATGATAATACCAAATGTTAAAGTAAGAGAAAACCACTTATATTTCAAACTTGGCAATATTAATATCATATAAAAAATAAATTGTAAGAAACTAAGTACAAATTGGCTTTCTAAAGCACTCATGCATTCACTCATGATTTTGTATCATCCAGATCACACTGCCTTGATGCAGCTGAGGCACACCAGGTGATTTATAGGCAGAATATTTACAAGCATTCTTTATAACTATTATAGAATGTACCTATATCTATTCAAGACACTTGCATATCATTGACAGCTAATAGATCAAAATAATAAGTTCAAATGCTTGATCTTCTTCAATACCCAACAGTCATTAGGTTTTATGTCTGTCTTGTGAATTAAATTCTTTTACAAGGCACACCAAGAATATCAACTCTAAGTGGATTAAAGATCAGCTCAATGACAAAGATAAACTTGGATCTTATTAATGATTATTTCTCACACACATCTTTTACTGTGGAAAAGTGAATTTGCCACTCTTACTGTTCACATACAAGCAAATGAGCTTGATTTATTTTCAAATTCAAACCGCAACAAAGATTTTAATTAGGTTACAAGCCCAAAGTATGTCTCACCAGAAAAGACATACTAGCTTGGCTGTCGGATTCTAGCTGATTTTATTGACCTGGCATTTGGAAAATTTCTTTTTTCCTGACTGGCAACAGAGCCCATTTGAGAAAGAGTTAAGGAAACACAAGTACATAGTGTCATACCATCATCTTTGCAGTCACTTTCAGGGCTGCACTAATACATTCTTCCCTGTTCCAAAATTTCAACAATGGGCCTTTCATAAAGGCATTCTCACAGAACAGTACCTGGGCCCCTCATTCAAATAAATTCAAGCCGAGGTTTCCAAGGAAAGCTTCTGGCCATAATTCACATGACCTACACAAACACAGTGAAGAAAGAAAAAAAGACTGCCTAACAAAGCACCAAAAAGAAACAATATCCCTCGGAAACAGACCATCCATTCAAGTAAAAAATTAAATACAAAGCACTGCTATAAGTGAAAAGACCATGTGTAAAGAATACTAGAGAGTAAAACCTTCTTGCTAAAGAGATGCCATACTACCAGCTGACCTTCACACTTTCCCCCTCAGTGTAAGGCATTATGCACAGTACAGCATTTGAAGAACTAACAGAACTAACAAGGAAGAGCAAAAGAAGCAATTAGTATGCTCAGGCACAGATAGGAAGAGAAAAAAAACAAACTAACAAAAGCCAATGAAATAACAAACACCCAAACTGCTATGGAGCTGTGTAAGAGCCCTATGTTACAGCTCACTCTCTCCCTGCCTTCCCCCTCTCAGTGCTCTCTCCTGCATATTAAACAGTGGGTTCAGTAAGGGACACAGCTTCCTGGATTCTCTGATGGAGAAGCACCCTTTCTTCATTCCAAGTGCATTATGTAACTGTGTAAGCAGTGGAAGCCAATTCCACTGCCACGCCCTCAAGCAGCATTCATCTAAAGCAAACGGCCATGCAAAAGTCTGATGCTGCCCTGCATGTGATCCCAATCTCAGAAAAATGTAGTTCGGGATTTGCCACACCTCACAGCCTTAACCATTTCCTAATAACTTACCAATTTCACAGAAAAGAAAACCTATTTTCCTTGTGCCACATTCCAAAGTAATAAAGTAAACTCCCTACAGTCATAGCTGAGATTTACATGAAAGATTTAACTTGACTAATTTCAGGAAAACCGTTCGGGTTGAATCTCCAACAAGATTCATGCTGATATTTAGAAATAAAACAGAAGCTTACAATATTTGCATTTATTGGCTGTTATAGCAGAACTTTACTTATCTGAACCTCCTGACCATATATTGCAGTTTATATGCTAGCATTTGCAACTATTATTTTTCAGGACAGTAAGCAATGTTTCCTTACTCCCAGTGAAAAATAAACTAGGACCCACAAGAAAACCTTCAAACAACTGTATCATACAAAAGGGTCATTCATGCAATTCTTGAGTTCATGCTTTTGATGTTTGAAAACCCTATAATATCTAGTGACCACTGATTCCTGTGGTCAAGTTCATAAAAACCCATAAATTATGCACTGGTTTGGCATGAAAAGTCTTTTAAGGTAGTTACTTGTCCTTTGTGCAATGGAGAGAAATTACTTGATTTAAAGGGCATGGTTAAGGAAAAAAATAAAACCAACAACAAAACCAAATACAGACAACCCCCTCATAAAAAGAAAACACAAAAAAGAACAAACCAGAAGCTGAGATTTCCCCTCACTGGTCCAGTTTTTTTCACCTATGGGAAAGATGATGTTGCAGTAAAGAGCAGTGGGCACAAGGGGCAGGCAATGCCTGCTACTGTGGCTTCTGGGAGGCAAAGACTCACAAACAAAAAACTATCTAACGTGTTCTTGTGAGAAGCCACTAAGTTTTCCAGATGTGATAGTAGAAAAAGCAGTTTCATTGAGGTTGCTGGAACTGCTGCCAGTAGATATTAATCACGGCTTGGTTGCTATTAAGTAAGTAAACTACTTGCATAGAACTTTAAAATAAAGTTAGAACTGTGCATTATTTTTGGAACTTTCAGTTACTATGCTGACATTTTTCAATACCATTTGAATGCTAAATCTATACCAGATTTTTTTCACAGATGAAACAACATTTTTCAATGATAGATTGAAGGCTCTAGCAAACTGAAGGGGTAGGATTTCTGCCAAATAACCTATCTATGCTACAGAGGTGCCTATCTGGGGACAAGCTAGGGTCCTTCATGGTCATTTCAGAGAAATAGAAAACTCCTGGGTGAAGGGTTTTCCTAGAGCTGGGCAGAGATGCTCAAAAAGTGAAGCAATAAAGTAGATATTCAGTAAATAACAAGCATTTTTACACATACCATCTCTTTCAAGGAGACTAAACTCAGCACATCTGGGCAATCAATATTAAATTTCAGCTTTAGGCCCTGATCAGGTGAAGGATTTCAAAAATCAGTAATGAGAAGAAGGCATTTTTCCTTAGTGTTTGCTTTCCTTGTAATGGAGTTGTAGGGTATTAGATGAAAATAACTATTTTATTTCTAAGTTACATTAATACTAAAAATAGTAAGGCCAAAACTATGAATGGCATAGTTGGTTTTTCAAAAGACAGATTATTCACATGTTTTTCTTCAAGTCAGCTTTGACTTTGATGAGACAAGGATACCAAGGATGCTTTGATTGCCAGTATACCAAACTCTGGTCAATATACTTAACCGTTCACTCAATTTTAAATTTTCTTAAGTTAGCTCATTTTTTTTCTTTTTCTTTGTAGTTGTCATTTAATTTTTTATTTTAAAGTTTCTTTGGTTTGAAATAACAGAGCACAGGGATTCCAGAATAATGGAGATCCAGGCATGCTTGGAAACCAGCCAGGTGCCACAATTTTCACCTAAACAGCTTGCTGAGCAGGTCAGCAACTTGAGGACTGTGATACTGCTGAGTATGAAACTAGAAACTAGTTACTGAGAGGCTATAAATCACAACTAAAATTTAGGGCCTACTAAAGAGATTAACAAAAAGAAGCATGTGATGCTTTTGGCATCCACAGTGCAATAGGGACATTGCTTATAAAGGAAAAATTGTTAGAGCATTAAGGCTCTTTTTGCCAAGATAAACCCAGTACTGTAGTTAGCTTTGTGGTTTATAAAGTCTCTGCTTTATGGTTTATAAAACCTGATGACTGAAGTCAGGAAGAAGTATAAACAAATATTCCAGTGTTAGGCAAGTACTTCAAAAGTTTCTGGAGCTGGTGGGGGAAATTTTATGTCAAAGGAAAAAAACCAAGTAACTAGTGCAAAGAAATGCTGGTGTAGTTCTAAATGCTGAGAATGAGGCAAATTTTATTTCCTGAAAGATATCTGAAAATACTGAAAACTGTTTTATCTGGATTTATGTACGTGCATATTTATAGATATATCTTCATATAGAATGTAGAAAAAAAGTCAGTTAAAGGCCAAAGATTGTATCAGCCATAAAAATAGTGATGTAACTGTTCAGCATTGCTATAAGGATACACAGATAAGAAGAAATAAACAGAGTTTATTTTACAGAATTCTGTACTGTTAAATAAATGAGATTAGGGAGCAAACTGGAGCACTAGCCACTGCAACTGCAGGTGTCTGCAGCATTCTAACCAGCTCTCAGCAGGACTCAATCCCAGCACAGCTCTGTGAGAGACTGAGGAAAATATTATTGGTTCAAAAAACTCAAATGTGTGTTTGGGGGTTGCAGGGCAAGAACTCACTCAGCAAGGACTATGAATTTGGAAGCACACAGGGCTGTTCACTTCAGGGCCCCTTTCTAAAATTAACACCACAGTGGTGCCCTGTGCTGTTCCCTTATCAGCACTCTCGAGCAGGCTTACACTGGAATCCTAAAACAGCCTTAACTGTTTTCTTGGTATGCCCAACCTGAAATTCAACACTCATCCTTTATTTCATGCTACAAAACCCTTCTTTGATGGTTTGCAACACCTTCAGATCAGTTCAAAACATCCTGAGCTGTTACTAATGCATTGTACAGGAGTACCAGAGGAGGCTCTAAGGAAACCCACTGGCGTGGAGTGGACAGATCCAGTCTGCTCCACAGGGACACTGTCCAAGATGACCCATGTATGAACCATGCTGCAGGACTTTTTTGTGCAAATAATGTATTTATTCCTGTGTGAATATATGATAGAAGATAGACCTGTTCACAAGCAATAATAAAAATGTTCTACTCTGTTATGACTTGCTACATTCACTGCACAACTCAGTAGTATTAAAAGAAAAAGCAAAAACATGGAAATATGCAAAATTTCAGGCAACAGAACCCTGATCACTACTTAGTTTTAGACAAATAAATTAGGAGGCCTTCAGTTACTCATCCTAAGCAATGGAAAAGCTCTGGTGCAGTGCCATACTTCCAGGCAAAGTGCTTGAGAATTCTGGAGAACTGAGAGTTTGAAAGAGCAAATCAGTGAGAACATGTGAGAAATGTAACAGAACAGCAGAGGAAGCAAAATTTATGTTTGAAATGCTGAACAATACAGTGGGGTGTTGATAGCCTGCGGAAAGAAAAAACACCCTTACAAACCTGCTAACTGAACTACTGTGATCTTTTTCTCTCAATAGCTGGATATGAGAAAAAAAAATATATGTTTAGATGATAAATTGAAAGCAAGAGCACCAGAGCAAAGTTTGTGAAATGCTGTATGAAATTTTAAATAGTTCTTGTTCTATCCACTTTTCTAATAAACTTGCTCTTTTTACTTTTGCTTGAAACTTTCAAGACCAGAATGTTTTATCACCATTCCCATATATTTACACAATATTTCTTTTCCCTGCAACTTAAGTAAACAAAAAACTCACAACTACTATCCCTTAAGAAGTACAGAGCATATGCATATGCAAGATTTTGACTTTTAAGATTATGTTTAGATTTATTATCCTTCTATTTGTTACCTACTTCACATTTTTTATTTCATATTAATCTGACTACAGTCCTTTAGATACTTCTTGACCAATGAAACTGAAATTAATTCTTATGTACAAAGAATTTGGTTTGCTTCCATAGGAAAAAGAGGTAACACTATTCTACCATAGAGCCTTTTAAAGGATTATGTTTCTAATTTTTTTAAAAAAATTAAATCTTGATGTAAAAGGAGAGCCTAAGGAAATACATAAAACAACACTTCAGTTTTTACCTTCACATCACTGCACATGAAGTATCGAATCCTACTTTAAAGAAGAAAGGTGGAGGAAGAGAATCCTACACAACTGATAAATTAAACATCTTGACTTAATACCTTTTTTTAATGAATGACTAAACAATAAAGCATGATATAATGAATACGTGTTGTGGGTGTGATGAGGGGGTGTAAGTGAAGGACAACTGAAGTATTTCAGTGGAAAACAAGAGTAAAAATAGCTGTATTCCATCATTTCTCCCAATCACAGTGATTTGATATCAAATAAAAAACATACAGTAGACGCTCTTCTGCAATAGTCACTACATGCATACAGACATACATTTCAGAACATGTGGGATTAGATTTTCATGTTTATCCTTTTATTTCTGGAAGAAGCAACTAACTCCCACAAGTGTCAACCACCTGTAAGGTTTTATTTTTTAAATTACAGCTGGTTGACACTTGCAATAGGAGGGGTGACAACAAACTACTTAAAACTCTGTTTAACCCTCATGAACATTACCAAATGCTGACCATAGGGATTCTGATGAAGTATTTGTCAAGTCTAGCATCACATGATCATTTTGGTACACTAAGGAAGTATCATGGAGTTCAACAATTTTAATCTTAACTTTCTATAAGAATTTCAAGGAAGAGCCTTTAGGTTTGACCAGCCCTCAAACACTTTCACGCTTCACTCTTATCAGCCTCAGGGAGCTACTCAGGTATGTCTAATGGAAGATGTGGGCATTCAGACAGATTAAAATAGTGATAGGCTATTGCAGATAGCTATGTACAAAGAAGATACATCTGCAATAGGTGAGAAGAGATTAGTGAATATGCCACTGTTAATGATGGAGAACCTCTGCAAACATGTTAATAAACTTAACACTCTACTGAGTGTGCTTAAAAATCGACATGCTCTTTTGGCATTTCAGTCTATAGCACTTCAAAAGATACTTTCAATCTTACAGATTTATTGAATGTGTTAGAGACAAATAGATTTCCCATTCTATTTTTATATCCTTGCTATAACAAATCTATAGGTTTTTCCAGACATCATTCAGTCCCAATTCAGTTGCAATGATGCACTTCTCAGAAACATGTAAAATGAGGCACAGCTCTATATATCCAAATGTAGTGCATCTCTCTTTATCTTGTAAATGTTTGGAAACTTTTAAAGAATTCCTTTTTTTTCACTAAGAAGAGTTGATTGTAAAGGAGCTTAGGAGAAGGAATGAACAGTGGAAAAGGATAATTTTGTGCTGCCTTTAGTCATCTGAAGGGGGAAACTCACTTTTGTAACTAAGTCTTCTGATACATGAAAGGTTCACTGGAGAAGGTAACCTTAACTTACTATTTGCGACTAAAGTACTATGTATATTTACAGTTCTTTAATTATAATTTCCTTTTGTGTTTAAACCTTGTGATAAGGACAGATGTAATTCTCCAGAGTTCATGGCATGCTTAGTCCAAAGATGACTTTCACCCTGTTATATTTATCTTATGTCTTGGGTGTAGAACCTCTACATTTCCCTTGAAATAAAATTATATTTATAAGACTCCAGTTTTACAGGCTGAAAGAATAGATATATCAGATATATCAGTACAGGTATGACAGATTTTCTATGCTTACACTTCATATTTTCTTTTTTCTTCTTTTTATTTTTTAAGAAAAAAAAAAAAAAGCCACCTAGTTAAACAGTTTAGAATGCAGTGATGTGAAAAATCCCTCAGAATGAAGAAATGGTATATTTTTCTTTCTGCACATCTGCTCAAATTCCAAGTCACAATGAAGAACCCATAAAAATTCTAAGTCAGTGGGAGAGAGACATTTATAAGTGTTAAAGCACTGCTGAATCAGTATTATCACTACAGATATCTTATGGATAAGGAAGCATAACAGTTATAGTTGCAGTTTCCCAGCTGGGACATGGGAAAGTACGGGCAACAAATAGAAGTGAGAAGACAGCCCAGGCTTGTTTCCTGTAGCTTGTTATCTTCATGCTTTGTTCAAACCTCACAAAGAATGGAGGGTGAACCTGGCCTTTGCTGATGTCAATTGAAAAGTTTTGTCATTTACTTGAAAGGTTCAGAATTACTTATCATCTTTCTATTCTTTTTGACTTTAAAAGAATCTTTCCAGTTAGGAAGCAAAACCTTTTTATTTGTCTGAAGATGGCCCTAAGCAGTAAGTCAAAGAGAGGAGATCCATAGTACTCATTAATTTATTGGATCTATTGAGCTTGAAACCAATACATAAAACTTTAAAGTGGTCATTACTTTTGACTTCTGTAGCTAGCAGGAAGTAAGACTGAGAAGTTTCTCTGAGGAAGAAGAGAAGATGGCTCTCAGTGAGAAGAAAATTAATGGAAAAGAAGGGTGTAGAAGAAGAAAAACAAAATCCAGTTTTGGTGATTTTTTTTTTCTCTGCTTAGGATAGAATATTTTTGACTGTGCTATGTTGAAATTAACAATACTTTCCAGCCTTTCTGATATTTTCCTGTAGTCTGGTAGAACTATTATTTTTTCTAAGTTTTCAGTAATTTTTCATTAATAATCAAACTCATTATAAATATTTAAATATTAAAAATAAAATAGATACCATATTAGATAGAACTAGCTGTTTCTGATCCAGAAATGTGACCAGGTAGCTAAGATCACTGAAGAAATCCTGACCAGTGTAAAAAAAAAATTGTGTAAATAATAAAGTATAAAAAGCAATGTGGCTAGTGGGACCAGGGAAGTGATTGTTCCTCTGCATTCGGGGCTGGTCACACCCTGAGTATTGTCATGCATGCAGTTCTGGGCTTCTCAACTCAAAAAAAACCTTGAGGTGCTGGAGCTTGTCTAGAAAAGGGTTTAGAGAGTGATTCTATGAGGAGCAGCTGAGGGAGCTGGGTCTGTTGGGCCTGGAAAGGAGGAGACTCAGGGGAGAGCTTATTGCTCCCTACAGCTCCCCGAAAGGAGGGTGTAGCCAGGTGCGGGTTGGTCTCTTCTCCCAGGCAACAAAAGACAGGACAAGAGGATATAGCCTTAAACTTACCAGAGGAGGTTCAAGTTGGACATCAGGAAGAATTTCTTCATTGAGAGGGTGGTTAGGCATTGGAATGGGCTGTACAGGCAAGTGTATCACCATCCATGGGAGTATTGAAGAAACCCCAGGATGTGGTACTTAGTGCTATGGACTAGTTGGCATGGTGATGTTTGGTCTAACATTGGACTCCGTAACTTTTCCAACTCGTATGATTCTATTAGTCTAAAAAATTTCAATAGTTTTAGAGTAAATCACCGGTCATATTCTTTCTTTCTTTGTTTTCTAAGAAAGCCTTCAACTGATATCAGTGAGTGCACATGTCACTGTTGAGGAATGCATCTCCACATCATCCAAAGTCTACATCCAATTTGAATACTACTTCAAACTCGGAAGTTTTCTTCTGACCTGCAATAGTGGTGTGATTCTGGACAGACTAATTTATGCAGGCCATTGCCCTTTACCTCAGGCATATCTGATGAACTAGAAGAATCCATGGAGCTTGGAAAACTGGTTCCCATAGGAATTACTTTTGCCATCCTTTACCTTTTTTACTCTCATCTTTTTTATCATGTCTGACAACTTTGGTTTCAGAGAGTTTATTTAGATACTGGGCAGAAGAGATGAGTGTGAAGTGAGCAAATACAGTCAGAAGTATTCTAATAGAAAATTCACTTTACCCTTGGTACGATTCTTAAAATGAAATAAAAAACACATGTTTAAGGTATCTTTCCCCACACTCAATCTCAACAAGAACTCCAAAATCTCAGCACAGATTCTTTTTGGCAACCAATAAAAATAAATGAGCTTCAATATAAACATATCATTATAACATTTAAACTGTCTCAATAAAGTTCTGCTATATTAAATTGCACCACAAGAAGAAAGCAAATGAATGATTCAAGATCAAGCATAAAAAACTAAGCAGCTAAAGATTTGCAAGAGACAATGATGAAATTATCAACGTAATTCTTCCTAATACCAGCATCACAAACTTATTTTAAATCTGTGCAGGAGTTGCATGCAAAATATATAAAAATGTAAGAACTATGATGGGATTAATGGCTGCTTTTTCTGCAGAGAATGCACATTCTTCAAAAGAACCAGGCTGACACACTGGAGTAGGAAGAAGTATCTCTTAAATTGTTTGAGTTGCCATAAAGAGTAATAAATGCTGAGTGAGGCACACCCACACATAGATCACTTTTTGTTTAAAACATTATTTTTCTCTGGAATTCTGTATCTGCTGTTAAAGTAACGGATTCTTCATTTGAACACGGCTGTCAGATCATTAAATACCACTACTCAGAGATAGCCAGGACAAAATACATTGTTGCCTTATCTGCATGGTAAAACAATTTGATACTTGTGCAACTATGCTTTGCAACCAATCTACAAATGAAAAAACTATGGAATACAATTTTATGAGATAAGGAGTAAAGAATAATGCCTTAAACCGTACTCAACAAACACTTTTATGTAAGCTAAATAGCTTTGCTGCCGAGTTTAGTCATATCCTCCTTCCCTAATTTTTATTGTCACACAAATCTCTCTAAACCCATTGTTTCCAAAAGAAAACCTGTGTATGGTTCTGAGCAGAGCTTTGACCAGGGATCATTTCTAAATACATGACTAAATCAGATTTGTTTTCTTTGCTCTGCTCAGTCCTCTAACACACTTTACACAGGTAGTCTGCTTGCAAATACTCCTGCCTGCCCTCAGGACCCTCTCAAGGGGAGCCCAACCTCACACTCCCTTTTGTGCTTTAAAATTTTCATGCTGAGGACTGCAGTACACTGTATTTCCAACACCCCAACCTGAGAACGCACACAAAAAATTATTCCTTTGTCTTAGGGTGACACAGGCATTGCAGAGAGCCAGAACCCTGTGCTATGCAGCATGGTAAGTCTGGTCTGGTGGCCATGAGTGATGTCCTGCACGTGAGCCATTCTGCGCTGCTTGGCGTGGGATCAGCCCCTTGGGGTGAGTGCAGGTGCAGCCAACTGCTAGAAATGAAGCCAAGGTGAAAGCAGCACTATAAAGTGTGGCAGCTGAAAACAAGATTTCTGCTACCTGCTCTGTTTGTAATGCTATCATGAAAGACTGCCATCTCCTTGAAATTCTGGACATTTTCTCTTTGGATGTAAATATTCATGTCTGTACTCAACATCACTATAGTCCACACCTCAGCTGCACACACTTAGAAAAACAAACAAACAAATAAAACCAGAAAAGGCACATAAAGAAACAAAGTCTACCATATTGCTCTGCAGCTGAGATTTCTAAGACAACTAGAAGTAATTACACCACTGTCGTCTACATTGGAATGATACATGAGTGTGCTATAAGCATATACATGTGCACAAAGAGAAGGTGTAAACTTACCCATCTCATCCTGAAGGTACCTATAAAGCTATCAGATGAGTGGGGTATGAAGTATAATCAGCCCTGGTTTCTCCTGGCCCATTCACTTTTAGGAGCAGTGAAAGCCTCTTCACTAAAGGAATGCTAAAACATGGTAAGACATAAATTTATACCCTCAGAAGCAGCCCAGATAGAAATTATTATCCTGACTTACCATAAGTGTATTCATGCAGTTGGATGCATAGTTAGCTATGGAAGAGTATCAGAACAGAATTAAAAAGATGAAATCTTACAGAGTGTGTCTGATAATAATCTGAATCTGCAAACAAAAACTGTCTGACATTTTGTAGTATGAACAACCCAACTAGACCTTTCCTTGCTGTTCCTCAACACATCTACACCTTCTACGGGACAGCTTTCACTTCATGGCCCAGTGTAGACCATGGCAAAGATCACAAAACAATTGTCCAAGTCAAAGTGGAGCCTCAAGCTCTACTTGGTTTTGTGCCTCACCCACCAATAAGGACTGTGCTATGTGGATACCCCAAGGAGCCATCTCTTATGGTACCAGCACCCCCAGGACTCTGAGTACATTCAACATTAACAGAAGCGCTTTCACTGCTCCACTTTGGGCAGGCAAGCTGCATGTCTTCACTGTGAGCCCATTGCCCAGTGTCTGCAATGCTATTTCTCACAGATAATAAGTTGGACAGAACAAACTACAGGACTACAAGGATCAATAACAAAATGAAACACAACAACCAGAAAATAAACCATATGAAGGAGCACTAAATGATCTAGTGCCATCTACCAAACAGAAAATACTAGGTACATGATCAGTCTCTTCAAGTACCTATGGGGTAATACTATATAAAAGAAAGAAGGAATTTATTTAGTCTAGAAAATTATAAGGATTGGCCAAATGCAAAGAACAGAAAAGTGGTAGAAGTAAATAAGAAAAGGGTATTAACATAAAGATCAATTTGTTGCAGAAATAACCTCCTTAAAGGCATTTGGTCAAGGCACTATTACTGCAGATGCTATTACAAAGGATAAATCATTACTTGCAATGATGTGACATGGTTCTGCAAGGGGCTGAGGAACTGCCCAGTCTGATGTTTTTAGCATTATTATCACACAGATATTATTATCATAGATACAGCTCATTTGCCCCTAGGTTTCATAATTTGTTTGTAAAGCAGGTCTAAAAAAACACCAGAGATAGGAGAGATACCATTAATTTCCACGTCCAGCTGCTTATGATTTTAACATCCCAAGACTTTATGTATATTTGTAGCATTTCATTGAAATATTACTGAGAGTCTAATTTTACACCAGCTTGTTATGCCCCAGGATTGAACTATTTATCAACACCAGCTAGATGATAACCACAAATTTCATTGTTTTAAAGTAATTTTTCAGAGCATGTCTATTTCTTATGAAGTTCCTGTCTTTGGAAAAAGTTTTTGGTTTTTGTTAATGCTTCTGAGAAGAGGCAAATAATGTCTATAGAAGTATAAACTGTTGAAGAACTACCGTTAAGAAGGAAACAATTTTCCTTATTTATGGATAAAAATTTATAGATAAGCCTTTACTTCAGGAACAATTTTTTGAATGAAACAAAAGGGAAATCTAAATCCACTAAGTCCTGATAAACATATATGAAATTCTTATTTTTAAAAGACAATCACAAAATTCCTTCAACACTAACAAGACCAGTATTTCATTAAATTTAATGAACATAATGTCCTGCGAGTGTACAGATTAAAATTATAGGATTAAATAAACAAAATTAGATTGTGCAATGCTATGAATTTATGCTCCTAGTAACAACTAAATCTTTTGTGTTTAATAGGCTATTAAGCAGATCTAACTGACATTTAACTGTTGTGCATTCTTTTGCAGAAACTGTAATTTCAAATGCATGTTCTTGGTTATAGTGATAAGAAATGACATGGAATAGGGATCAAATGAAAGTGTCCACATCCCAAGCCATTATCACACAACCACAAAGGTAACACAACTGCCTGCACTGTAACTGGTCTGTGTCAGTATGAGAGCAAAACTTATTTACAGACTCCAGAGCCTGTAAAGGCCTGGTACAAGCAGCTAATAACTAGCAGCACAATGCCATTGGGCTAGCTAGGATCATCAAAGACCATATTTTGGTACTTTTCATAAAGATGATAGATGAGGTTTGCTTTCTTTCTACTAAACGTGGGGTTACACTGCCTTCAAAGCAATATTTTCTTCACCACTTCTCTCATGATGCACTATCAGAATATAGCAAGAACTAATTTTTTATCCTTTGAAATAATACATTATGATCACTTCTCAGCAACAAGGTCATGTAGGAAGACCTGTATGACCATCTAGGAAAATAATTGTCCCCAAAACTTATGCTGAAGTAGTTGTTACTCTAAATACTGTTAACTGAAAGAAAATTTGATTTTTTATGCTCTTTGTGTACACTTGCAAACAAGTACCATACTCTTTAACCCTGAATCAGGTTTCAATGTTTGTGTCCTGGTTGCAGTTAAGGTAGATTAAATTTCTTCTCAGTGGCTCCTACAGTGCTGTGTTTTAGATTTGGAATGAGAATGGTGTCAATAACACACGGATGTTTCAGTTTTTGCTGAGTGGTGTTTACACTAAGTCAAGGACTGTTTTCTTGTCTCATGCTCTGCCAGTGAGGAGGAATGCAAAAGAAGCTGGGAGGAAGCACAGCTGAGACAGGTGACCTGAAGTGACCAAAGGGATAATCCATACCAAAGAACACCATGTTAACTCAATGAACTGGGGGGAGTTGCCCAGAAAGACAGCCAGTCTGGGTTTGGGATGAGCAGCTCTGGCATCATTCAGCAGGTTGTGAACAATTTCACTGTTCATGATTTCCTTATTTACTTTTGTTATCATTATCATTATTCTTATATAACATTATTATTGTATTTTACTTTATTTTCCATTATTAAGTTGTTCTTATCTCAACATAAAAGTTTTACTTTGATTCTCTTTCCTATTCCACTGGGGTGGGGGAGGTGGGCATGTTTGTGGTTAAACCACATTTGTTTGTGGTTAAACCACATTAAACCAGATAATTTTTACAGGTGTAAAACATTAACTTGGTGTCAAAGAAAACATTTGTTGCCATCTATTTTCCTAAATATATTTTAGAAATTTAATACAAATTAATGTAAACTAAAGTACATGGAACCTAGACACTAGAAATAAATAATGTATCCTGGATATGGTAAATTTGTGACTTAAAACAAATCTGTGAAATTAAAATGTGCTGTTAAAGAGTAATGTTAATAAGTGTTGTCGTTTCCATTACATGATGGAGATTTACCTTAAATGAATGTGTGCTGAAAAAATGAACTAGGATTGCTGATTCTAGTTAATGATTAATTTAGAATGTGGGTGTTTTGGGGATTTTTGCCTTTTTTGGTTGTTTGGTTTTTTGGTGTTCGTTTGTTTGTTTGTTTGTTTTTATTAGTTGGTTATTTTTTCTGTTTTGTTGTTTCAGATACATCTTCCAGAAGAAAAAACACTATTGCATGCAGTTGATATTCTAAAGCGTGTTTTTTTCCTTCAATATAACAGGCTCAAAATGGCTTCTGTCCTCTCATACCTGTGAGGTATTGCCTGATATTTACTCCTTCATGGGCACAGCTCCATCTAACACTGGGGAAAAGCAGCATTGAAAATGTTATTCAGAGCTCTCAGCAACTTGGACAGATGTACACCAAAGAGATTACAGCACACAAAGACACCAGACAAGAGTATCTGTAGTGTCAGCTTTCACACGGACTTAATAGTTTAAACGTTTGGGCTAAACACATATAAGGGTCTAATCTCAAAAAGGTGTTTTAATTAATCGCAAAAATTATTTTGATGGGAAAATAGTAGGGCACTGCTGCAAACTAAAATAAACAGCTTAGGTAGGAAAAAAGCATAAAGAGGTTTAGAAGAAGAAGAATTATGAATTAGATACTCGAGCAACCAATAGCCAAGAACGAGACAGAATCTTACCAAGTCTTGGAACTACCAAGACCAAAGTCTTGGCTAGATGTGTGATCTCGTTTGCAAGCTTGGTAAAGAAACCTACTTCATGTCTTTCATAGTCACTACTTGTCTTGATTCTACTTAAAAAGATTTTTTCCTCACATACATGTTATATGTTTCATTTCAGAACTGCTTGCCATGATTAGAACTAATCCGCACAATGTTGTGCAGTCTATAATCTGTTGCCCATAATTTAATCAAGGAAGTGTCTCAAATCTTTAGAAAACTGATCACAAGGTGAGTTGGACAGATGTTTTTTCACATTTACTGAAAAAAATTTTAAAGGAATTAATACATACTGTATTTCTTCTCTGCTTTCAATCATGGTGATCGAAGCAGATGTGAACATATAGCCATGAGTTATTTTTTCTTGGGAACAGAAGAAATAAAAGTTGTCCTAGTGTTGTGGGTTAACCCTGGTGGGCAGGTAAGTACTATACATCTGCTCACTCACTTTCCCCATCCAGCCTTCCCTGGGCTAGAAGAAGAGGAAAGGAAAAAATAAAAGAAAAATAAACTCCTTTATATCAAGATTTTTAAAAATAAATAAATTATTAAGGAAAGGAGGAATATAGACAGGATTATTTAATAAGCAGAAGAAGAGAAAAGACAAAAAGAAAATAAAACAAAAATTATGCAACAGCACTCACTCACCGTGTTCAAAGGGTGGATAAATGTTTTCCTCAGGCCAGGCCTGAGGAAAAAGATGGCTAACCTCCTAAGACTTCATCTCTCCCTTTTTATTGCTGAGCACGATGTTGCATGGTATGGAGAATCTCTTTGGTAAGTTCAGTTGATCTGCACAGATTTTTCAATTTACAACCTATTGAGCAGTGACCAATATATTCACTGGGGGATGGTGGGGAAAAGGGAGCAGAGTGAAAAGCAGAGATGCCTTTGAAAACAGTACTTAGCAAAAGATAGATTATTAGTGTCTTATCATTACTGTTTTGGTCAGAAATATTTAACACAGCATCATAGGAGCTGCTGCAAAGAAAATGAATTTCATTCCAGCCAGGTCTAACACATACACAATATCAAATGTTATTAACAGGTAAATTAATTTTAAGCAGAAGATTTTATTGGGTATTTCCTTTCAAAATCAGTACAGCTATGATTTTAAGCAGGGGTATTAAGGCTGTATTTTACAAACTTTCCATCTCCTTTCATATTTTAAAAGAAGCTGAATTCAAACTGAGGCTATCATTTTTGTGAGGTGCTGGGAGGTATCATTTTTGGGAGGTGAGGATGCAAAGAAAACTCTGGAGACACAGAAAAACTGTAACAAGTAAAAATAAATTTTCAGGTTAAACTTTTACAGATTAATAAATTACTGAAAGAACTGCATTTACATATTCTACTCTTAGCAATTATGACTGCTAGCCTTTCTTTCTGATGGCTTTAAACTATGCATGGAATGATATAATTATGAGTGCTCTCTGATAGTGCACTGCATAAGTTTTCAACTAAGTTTGATAGCTGTCACACAGAAATAAAGATAAAGCCTATTTATTTTAATTAATACATTTATTAAATAAGAATTAACAGATTACCAACTAAATTGAAAAGCCAACCTATAATTATCATAGTTTAAAACAGAAAGTTAAATGTATAATCAATTAAAAGCCTAATTCATTAATATAAGGAGAATTTCAGCAACTCTTTTTTTCCCCCTGCTTTTGTAGTTCTTCAATTATAAAAGAATAGGTCAAATTATCTTGCTTTTCAATGATGTTCTTGTAAAAGTTACATGAAATTAATGTGCAATTAAAGAAAGATGAAATGAACTTTTAGCTTTGCAGGGCACTTATGTGGCTCCTAAGAGAATAAATTAGGGAGTAAAAGCCAAGGGCTTTATGTCAGTGTGGAAATTGATTACTGCTAAGCAAGAGAGTATTAAGCGATGAATAAACTAAAGTGTGATTTTTAAACTTTTTATTTTAGTGGAATTCATCAAAGTTACCATCAAAGCTGGCAGAGCTATCTGTCTTGCTTGACCTTAGCAGATTTTTATGGTATCATGCACATTTGTGTGAGCAGCTAAACCAAGCCTTAGCTGCTTAGTTACTGCCACTAAGCAATCACTGACTACACCGGGAGCTTTCACACCTCTCTAAGGTGTGGGCACCGAATTTAAAGTACTCAGTGTTTTCTCTGTGTATATACTTTTAAGTGTTTCTATTTCTCTTTGTATTTTTTTGGGTTCACCCCTCAAAACTTCATCCTGGGTTCTGCTGACAGCAGCAACATAGGATCAAGAATTGTGTGAAACATCTCCACTCCACAACTGATTTCAGCATTCTTGCTCTCGGTCACCATTTTAAGAATGATGACCCTTCAAGCTTGTTCCCTTAAAAACACCAAATTCCTCATTTATATCCAGCTCTTGACTGTCACCTTTTGCATAAAGACATGACAGAGCAACATAAACCACAGTTAAAAGTATTTTTTAAATATAATATAATACAACATTTTTTAAATGTAATATAAAATTTACGTGTTTCATCGGAATCACAAAAATCACAGTAATAATTATAGTGTCAGTGATTAAAAGGATTTAAAGTCATCCAGACATTACTACATTCTCTTCCAGACTTCTCTTAAAATTTCATCAGTCCCAGCTAGTACTTTGGTTTTTTCCCAATCCACTTCATGCTTAGAAATTTAGAACACTATGAAACACAATAACTGAAATGAGTAAATGATTCTGAGACAATCCAGGGTGAAATATCTTTATAGCAATAAGAATCAGCAATTATATTGTTGGATAATAATATTAAGCAGCTTGTGAGCTAAATAATGTAAGCATTTATCAAGGAAACATTTTTTAAGAATATCCACAGCAACATCCTCAAAAAGGTACAGCTTTTTGGAAGATCCAAGGAAGAACTTCATTTAGATAAGCTTTTCATATTTTGAAGATTTATTATGACAGTAGTTAGGTATTTTTATTTGAGAGACCCTGCTCAGAGCATCTATCAATTTTCTAAATGTAGTGAATAACATTACTTAATATGTTTGCTATTTACATAGAGAAAATAATTCATTCTGTTTAGTTTATTCTCTATTTTTTTCTTAGAAAGGGATTGGTATCTGAGGCTGAACTATCATGACCCCAGATGAATAAATAGGATAACAAAGATCTATATTCATAACCTTTAGATCTCTGAATTTGTGCTTCAATGAAACAGTCTTTGCCAGAGAAGGAATTAAACTAGAAACTGCCTCTTAAGGAAGGGATAGAGAAATCCATTAAGTATCAGCTGGATTTTTTGGTGTTTCAGGGGATGTCAACAAAATAGCTTTTATAATTTGTGCCTGAAACACTTACAAGCTTGGTGATGTTTAGAACTGAACATAGTTTACTGAAAATAATTAAATAAAATGCAAAAGAATAATTTAAAAGAAAATATTTAAGGTAATGTAATGAAAATAGAATTAAAATACACATAGCAATGCTTTAATCTCAAAGCTACTGAGTTCAATATCTATTTTAGAAAGGGCAAATTCATCTCATTTATTGTGAGAGAAGTAGAAAAAGAAGCACATTGGTGAAGGGTTTAATTTTCCACTTTGAAAAAGCAAATGAGTGTTTAACAACTTCCTTTTGGCAACAAATTCAAAAAACAGTTAACTAAAAATATGATTAGCTTTCTTTAACTGCTGCCACCCAGATCTTAAATCTTAAATTCGTCTTCTTCCCCCAGTTTTAAAATGAAGTCAGCTGTGTCTTCTGAATTCAAGCTGAGAGCATATTTGAGCATGCCTTAGAAGGCAGCATCTGCGGGCCTTACTCTTTTCCAGCACAGGGTGCCAAACTTATGATCAGAATGAAATTAAAGAAAGTGCACTTTGTGCATGGAAAGAGTAATTTTAACTTTCCTTCATTAGCTTTAGACTTTTCACTGTTCACTTCTTTTTAATGTCTTGCCTATCTGTTTATGAGATAGAAAGAATTAAGCTTCCTTATTCACCTGCTCTATGCTGCTTGCTTCATCTTTAACTATCTCTTTTTAAAAATCCACTTTTTTATTGCAGCCATTAACAGCCTTGCCTTAATAGAAAAAATAACCAGAAATGGAAATATGTAGTGTCTGAAATATTATAGTTTTACAATGACACAGCACAACTAATTTCTGGAGATCCCAGGCAAATCACAATCCAAAATTACAAATCTCTGTCAAAATAGTTTCAGCATTGCTTCGAAGTAAGACTTATTGCATGGTTTAAAGACACAGGACTCCATTATGACTCAACAATTACAAGTAAAACAGTATCTGTAGTAAGAAGAAATTAACCATTATATATAATAAAATGTTAAGCAACAGCCTATGAAAGAGACTGAAAAACAAAGGGAAATCTAACAGTGTAATCATTTAAATCTCACCACTTTTAAACTCTAGTAGGAACAGTAATGATGCCCTTAGCAATCATTGAAACACCATATGCACAGGACAACAGCATCAATAAAAATGAAACATATTCAATACTTTTTTTCTTATTTATGGAAAAGCTAGAGTGCTGAACATGCACGTAAGAACTTGTAGAAAACATAAAATATTTTAGAGTTCTATTTAAAATATGTGTTCAAGCTCACGTGTTTACCGAAGCACACTCAGCCTATAAATATCCATATTATTTAAACTTGATTTCCACATTTCTCAAACACAAGATTATCCTGAGGTTCATAAGAGAAGCTCTTTCACTCCAGGTTAAAGTATAAAATATCTGTATTTTAGTGGGATGATAACTGTAATATTTCAAATGGAAGGGATAATGTTTGAGCTGAATACTCAGATGAAATTAAGAAGTGTCAGTTACTCATGAATTTGAGTTGTGGGCTGGAAATAGAGATGTTTTTCAAAAAAAGAGGTAATCTGATGATTTCCAAGTTGCTACTTCATCGCTGATAATGCTCCAAGCTGTACAAATAGCAACAAACAAATCCCATCGCTATGTTCTCCTAGGCTGGACACTAAAAAGCCTGTCACAATTGCAATGAAGAATCTATTGAATGACTGTGTGGGAGGTTTTACCAAAGCCAGCAATATTCTGAACAAAGGTCTTATCATACACTTGCTTCTGTATCATATTAATTGGCTTCTTATCACATCAGCCAACTCCCCTCTCCCTAATGCCATACAAAAGTGAATAATGTGTTAAAACATTGATAATACTTTAATACTTATTAGCAACTTTCATGAGATTAGCTTCTTCTTTTTTCACAAGAGCTCAGATCATACAATGTCAAGCACCTTTCGTAGGCATTAGTTTAAATGAAATCATTAAGGCAAGAGGCAGGCCAGTGACATAAAAGTCTCACTGCTTGGGCAACTTCCTGAGTATATAGGCTTATATTTTCTTACATGAGATCACAGAGAGGGTTTCATAACTCATATGATAGATTATTATGTTTCATACAACAGTCAAACAAAGGGCAGCCTTAGCATGCTCTCTTCACAGTGCAGCCACAATAATAACTTGGGTTCCTGGAAAGCTTCTGTTGATATGTATGACTGTAGCATTGAGAGCTGATAATTTCCACAGCCCTTTCCCTGTATTTCCAGCTAGTTGCTCTCTGATAACTGACCACCAGTTTACTACTATCATGGTAGTAAAATTAAGGAATGCACTGGAGCAGATGCAATCACTGACAAAGGGTAGAAACGGAGCTTTATAGCTGCCTTTTAGTAATTTGGATAAGAAAAATATTCCAAGTTGAATTACCATAAAATTAACATGAAACAACATTTCTGAAAAGAAGACGCCAAATGTTCTCACAGAAATACATCTCTAGGCTTTAAGAAAGTTAAGGGGAAATTGCCAAAGCAGGAGTTCCTGTAACTGGATTAGCAGATGTATTACTTCATTCTGCAATGCAAATGGTTCATTTGCCTTGGGATCCAGCAGAGCACTGGGAGGGTCACCATAAGATCAGCAAAAGCAGATGGATACGAGAAACTTTGTATGCATCTGTGCTTACTGTTATGCTACTGAGTATTAACAATATTTTAACAAATCTGTATATAGGTGTTATCAGCACTGCAATTTAACTAATAGTTATCATAGTATCACAAAATGAGAGAATATGCTGAGCTGGAAGGGACCCATCAGGATCATCAAGTCCAAATCCTGACCTTGCACAGGACTAGTTACCCAAGAGTCACAGGATGTGCCTAAGAGCGTTCTCCAAACTCTTCTTGAACTCAGAAAGGCTTAAAACTTACTTTTGTTTTGACTAGGCAGTACTAATATTGATTAAGCAATCAGCAAGTTCCTGGTGCTTCATAAAGTGCATTCCTCAGTCAACACAAAATTCACAGGGGATGGCATGTATTCACATAAAAATTATCTGTAGAATACTTATTGTATTTAGTGTGTACAAAACATTTATTTAGCTAAATGTAAGCTCCGCACAGGTACCCCTTTACCTGTGACTGTATAAATGTTATGATCTGAAGCCCTTTTGAATCTTCAGACTTGTCTACTCTCTGCTATTACCTGTATTAAAATGCAGGTCACAAAAGGATTAACCCAAAAAAATTAACCCAAAGGAATTTATAACAGGTATCTCTGTGGGCTGCAACATTTTCTCAAAAGAGAGAGAGGTGGGAACATGTAGATGGAGATACAGCCAGGGCTTTTACTCAGCTGTCACCCTGGAATGGCTAGCATGGATGAGATACTGCAGAAAGAGGCAATGAGTCAGATATACACAACTGACATAGTTTACTTTCCTTTAGGAACAAGAGTAGAAAAAATGACAGCTATGATTTTCTGAAGCACAATCTGGTCTCAGCTCTCAACTTCTGAACAGCAAGAATTGCACTTCGTTTTTCTAGAGGCAAAATTTCACAGCAGTATTTCTTTATCAGAAGCTGCAATAGCAGTACAGTCTTGAAGATTGAACTACAGTCTTGAAAACTGTGGCAGTGACCCATTATCTAAAGTTTCAGCTCTAAATTTATTTCTTTGTTTTAGTCAGTTCTGTTAAGAGGTCTTCTCTGTAGCATTCACCCTTTGGACTGTAGCAAAAATAGGACATATAAATCTTTATAGACAATAAACCACCTATGAATCCCTCCCTTTCAAATACATAATATTTGCATATGAATGAAAACAGTATACCTCAACACGTATTTAAGGAATTACTTACATTATAGTGGCCCAGATTTTCTATTTATCTAAGTTTAGATTGCTCTTGTTTCTTTCAGTTAAGATTGGGTTTGTTAATTTTTTGGCTTAACATTTATTTTTCCAAGAAAAATGCCTTAGAGTAGGAGATGCAACAGACGTTATATAATATTTTTAGCAGCAACCTGGAAATCAATGGATCAAAAAATCAGTACAGAATCTCCTACCAAACCATCCAACACATAACCAAAAATCAACAATGCCAAGAAATCAAATAGAAAAAAAGGGCAATTTTTCCAATATATATTTATTGAGATGCAGTTAGAAAAGAGCTAAGATGGAGACTAAAATTGTCTATTATGAAAAACAAACATTTGACCTAATCTTTCTACTGTGATATAAGAGTCTTTTCTTGGTTACTTGTGTAAGTTTCATTTCTAAGAACAGATAAAAGCTACAAAAATGTATATGCATGCCTGCATAAGAATACATAAGAATTACCTATGTATTTTGTGGCTGTATGTATGCATTCATAAATACTTACATGCACATACTTCATCAATGCCAATGGTTTATATTGATATAGTCAAAGAACAATATAGTATAAATCTGTCAGTGTTCACATACTTCTGTAATTTAATAATCATTAACATTAAAAGCAATAGAAGTAGAGAATGAACAAAAAATTTAACTACCTTTATTTTAATACAGCTTGTATACACACATTAAGAAACTCAGCATGATACTTAAGATAGTAAGTAATTACATGGTATAGTTGTTGATTTAGGAGCACTTTCAAGACCTGCAAGTATTTCTCTGATAAGAAAATTAAAGGTATTCTCTTTTTCTAAAACTGATCTCTGAACACCTGCCTTCAGTACCACACCTTGCTCAAGTATAGTACACTTGCCTACCCCAGTCCTTTTCTATCACTAATCTAACCTCCCCATGAAGAACCAGCAACATATTGGCAACCAACTACCATATTTCTAAGGAGGCTGAGTCTCCTCATCTATTTTCAGACAAATAGTCAAAACATTAAACCGTAGTGACAACATAGGTACAATTAATCTTATCTCCTTGACACAAAACCACAATGTCGGCAACAAACGAATCAGTTCAGTTTCCCTCAGAATCAATGGAGAGAAATAGGTGCTGCTAGCATGGAATTTATTTGATCTATTAGATACCTGCTTTAGGATGAATTATTCCTAGAACTGCCTTTCTCTCTTGTAGCCTGTAATCAGAGTCTAGATAGGTAGTTCATACACATGGGTGCTGCCTGTAAGATAAATGCCATTCCTTTTTTTGCTCTGTGTCCCTACTCCATTTTTTGGCATATTGATTTGCATAAAAGGGAGAATTTAGAGTACTCACTCCTGATAAAGAACAAAGATCCTGTTCAAGTGCCTGTTTAATAAAAAGTTCAAAGAGGGACAACCACAATGAGACTGAGAGAAACAGCCCAAAAGAGTCAATAAATGGATCTGTTTTACTTACTACAAAGAGCCAGTTCCAAGTGCCTGCTTTGCCACATTCATGTCAATTTTCAAAAACAATTTATTACCCATTCTCTGAAAGTAAAGTAGTTCTCAGAAAAATGGCTGTTATGTGGTAAACAGGTCTTGCTATTCCCTTGTAGATTTTCAGAAGTCTTAGTTTTATTAAATGCAGACCACAAAATGTAAAAATCTCAGAAGACTTCACAGAATAGAAAAATCATTTGCCATTGTGCTGGGTTTGGCTTGGACAGAGTTAATTTTCTTCACAGTAGACGGTATGGGGCTATGTTTTGTGCTGAAAACAGGGTTGATAACACAAGGAGTGTGTTATGAATAAGCAGTGCTTACGCTGAGGCAAGGCCTTTTCACTCCATCAGTGAGGAGAGCAGGGGTGCACAAGGAGCTGGGAGGGGTAACAGCCAGGACAGCTGACCCCAACTGACCAAAGGAACATTCTAGATTATATGGCATTGTGCTCATCATATACCTCTCAGGAAGGAAGAAGGAAGCAGGGGAATTGATATCCTCCTTCTTTCCAAGTAACTATTGTGGACGATGGAGCCCTGCTTCCCTGGAGAGGGCTGAACACATCTCTGCCCATGGGAAGTGGTGAATTAATTACTTGTTTTGCTTTGCTTGTGCATGTAGCTTTTGCTTTACTTGTTAGAGAGTCTTCATCTCAATTTACAAATTTTCTTACTGTTACACTTCCAAATCTCCCTTCTACCCCACTGGGGGAAAAGTGAGCAAGTGATTCTAGGGGGCTCAGTTACTGGTGGGGATAAAACCGAAATACCCATTCAAACAGAAGTTCTAATCAGATTTTGAGAAAACAACAATGTGCCTCACGATAAAGTTCAATAACTTCTGTGCTTAATCTTTTCCATTCAGAAAGTAAATGTATCTTACATTTGAATAACTCCTTCAGCCAAACCTGCAGTAATGGAATAATGCCAAGGTCCTAATTTGTCCCTTTGAGCAGGATGGAAGTCAAAGCACTGGAGCTAGCTATATAAATGAGAAAAGATAAATGTATTAACTGATATTTAAGGTGACTTTGACTGCCAAGAAACAACATTAGAAGATTCTCACTCTGGCTTTGCCTTGGCTTGATGTCAAATGTGAATACAGAGCCAAGCCAGCCACAGGTGTTGAACTGTAATTTAACTTTAACTTTCATTATACTCCTCATCACATTGTGGCCAAAACAGTCGACCTGCCAAGTCTTCAGCTGGAACCAAAAAAGCTTTTAATTGGCCACCAAGGGTGAAGACAGTAAGAAAGAAGTCCTGTTTTATTTCCCATTGGGAAACTGAAAGTCTGATATTATAAAGTACAATGATGAGGTACAGAGTCCTTCCATGTTTTTTGGCTTCCAACATACCAGTTCCAAATCACTAGAGTAGGCAGAATGTTTCCTTCATTTTTTATTTATACAAAAGCTAGGAAAATAACTATGTTTAGACAGTCAGTATTAATCCAGTCACACACACACAAAATAAAACCAGAAAGCAAACCTAAAACCAGCCCTTGTGTCATCACTGCCTTAGTATGTTACTATACTAAAAATGATCCATTCCCTGTCATTCCCAATAGCTTTCTACCCCAGCCTGCTATTAATCTTGCAATCTGTTCTACAGAGAAAACTTGTACCAGTGTGGACTGCTTTTTTAAAAGTCACCAGGGCAATAGCTGGGACAAAGAGAACAAGTGGTTAACCACCAAATCACTCAGTCATTTGGGAGGATCCTCAGGTGCCAGATTCATTCAACTAGGTTAGTCTTCAAAAATCAAATTGAACATACAGTCCATGCTGCCTTTATAGTTAAAAGAAATAAAAGGCCACTTTGAAATTTAGGTTAGTAACACCATTTTAAGATGGAGTTAAACCATTGTCTGAAGGTACCTAAACCCACTGCATACAGAAATAGCCTGGGAGAACAGTTTGACTGAGAGAAATAATTGCTAATTATCTATGTATATAATTGTAAGTGAATTCACTAGGAACTGTACAATTTTTGTTCTTCCACTAAACGAGAAACAAGTAAAATGACACATCTACTGATTAAAAAGTAAAAATATCTTTTTTTTCTACCTAAAGCAGAACAAAATTATTGCATTAAAAATTATTTTCAGTATAGATTCCTCATTCATTCTTTCCTCACCCTAAGCTTGTGACATTTTCTGCTTTTAAAACTTCTCTTTCTAGTCTTTTTAAATATGAACCACAAGAAAATGGAAATGCTACAGTTTTAAAGTACAAATATCATGTTTTTCACGGCATTAGTCAACCTATATTAGATATAAGAAAGTTTATTTATATAATGAGAGTGTTGAAACACTAACATAGGTTGCCCATGGAGGTGGTGGATGTTCCATCTCTGGAAACATTCAAGTTTAAGGTCGAGTTAAAGATGTCCTATCTCATTGCAATGGGTTGGACTTGGTCACCTTTATTGGCCTCTATGTGAGTGTTGTCTGCTATAAACAAAAATTTGTGACATGGGAAATTTCTCAAGTCCAGAAACACCAAATGGTCAGCATTTGTACAGGTTTCAAGAGACAGGGAACTCTTGGAGAATGGTGGCCTCTCTTTTGCTTCCACAGTCCTGCTATAAAAAACAAATGCTGTTCAAATAGCAGAAGTTTGAATTCAGATTCTATCTCATCCTCTCTAATCTCTTTAAAATATGTAGATTTCAATGTTTATTACAAACTGTGGGTGCTGTCTCTCTTTGAAAAACAGAAGCATTTTTTCTAACTTGAGTACATTTTGGCAAGAATAACTATTTACCTGTCTAAACACTAACCTGTGTACAACATTCTTACTATTTTCCCTTCCAGCATTAGGTTTTGAAGCACCATTTGACTATCCTTGAAACAGACAGTTAATTTTCTCATGTCAGTTTTTCTTGTAACTCCTTACCATCCAGAAAACTACCTTTATTTATGTCCAGCTCCTGGATGCTCATATTGCAATCTGCTAGCACCTGAATTTTGGGCAGTGGGTTGTAGTGGTCTCATAACTATGTACTCTTGCTCTCCAACAGTCTAGGAATTAATATTTACCCTTACTGAACCTTTCAGCCTGTACCAGAAAATTAACATAAGCTGTTCAGACCTCCATCCACCCTTGACTGGTAAGATTAATAATAATTCATTTTGATCAGAATTACTCTGTTGGACAGAATGGTTTCCATGGTTAACAGGTGGTACACAGAGCTGGAGCAGATTTCATCAGTTGTAAAACAGCATTAGAATTATCCTACACTTCTGATTATATCTTAGGACTGACTTTTGCATACTGTAGCTCAGAAGCATAAAAAGAAGATAGATTTAACTATGAAAAGGCATCCATAAGGAAAGAAACTTCCATGACCTCTCCTAATAGCTGGTGCTCTTGGAGATGTTTTGGGGTGGTGTTTTTGGGTTTTGGTGAAGTTTCTTTTCTTTGGTTGCTTGGTCTTTAGGTTTATTTGTATTCTGGTAAGAATATTGTGAATTAGAGGATTTTTACAAAATGAATGAAATATGATGAAAAACAATTAAAATGAACTTACTGTATAACACTGAGACTTTTAGTCATTGTTCCATGTGCTAATGGGAGCAACTAAACTGCTGCAGGTCTCAGAAATTTCATGTCAGAAAAAATCATGCACCTTCAAAAACAGTAGGTTTAAATGTGAGGATAGGTAATTCCAGGAGCAAGGACAAATGCATTTTCCAATCCATGTTGTAAACATTTCTATTGTTATTATTATTATTTGCTTACTGATTTTCCATTTTTTTTTTTCTTTAAAGAAAAAGTCCTTGGAAAAATTCAGTATGACATTTTTTATTCCATCTGGTTCCCCTAGTATAGCAGTAGTCTGTGTATGATAAGCATGCCAAATGAATACTTAATCCTTATTTTAGTGGCAAACCCAAGAGTTGGTTGATGCATGTTGAGAATTGGTTGATGCATGTTTAGAATATTAATTAAACTTGAAAAAAGGCAGATGAAAATTTGTATATATGCTTACATTTATCACATAACAGCTTAATTGAAAGGATGGTGACATATTTACAGTAAGTACTCCTAGAAGCTCTAGATGGACTTAGGAGTGAAAGAAGGGGGGAAAGGGAATAACCAAGAGCTCATAAATAGCACAGTGTTTATTTTGCAAATGAGAAAGACATGAAATAAAGCTGAATGGAGGGAAAAATGCATTTTTTGATGAGTCTCTAGGATGATTAATTTGCAGCTTTGGCTCAGATTTGAATTTTCACCCTATAGGCCCTTGCGCACACACACCTGATTGAAAGTATTTTTATTACATGGACCACTATAGCTGTATCAAAAATTGGACATCCATCTTTAAAACCATGACCATATAGCTAGCCAAAATCAGACACTCATCTTTAAAACCATGACCCTTGCACTAAGGCATGTAGTCAATGACAGGAAATTACAAAAGGGAATGATAATGCATCTTTTCCTTCTAGTAATGACTGTTGACATTGTTATTAAACGACAGAAGAAAGACATTAAAATATTGCAAATCTGTAATTTTTCATGTTTGATATTATGAAAAGCTTAGGGCTACTAAAATTTGTGCAATAAATTATGGAGCATGCCATAACACAGTTAGAAGTCAGCTTCCTAAAAATACTACTAAACATTATTCTAGTTCATGGAGCACAAATGCTCAGTGAATGCACACTACGAACATGCTCTGCAGCCAGGAGACACCAGGTGGTGGGCAGAGGTTTGAGCTGCAGAGCTGCAGGCAGATGCTGGCATGTGGAAGGCCCCGCAGCCAGATTCCTTGAATCCCAGACTTGTGGCTGCAGGGCTGCCAGATTGTCACTGCTCTCTGCTCTTGGAGGAAGGAGCCCCCAGTCCTGGGCTTAAATGCTCTTCAGATCTGCACTTGCGGTAAGGATTCTTGGAGCATCAGAAAACTCCTGCTGCAGAGACAAGACTCTAAACCTGGAAATCTTCCAAATTTCATAGGAGACCTGAACCTCCAGGGTGGTGCATCAAGAAGGTATAACAGTGAAAGAACCATTCTGATGATTATGGGCAACCAAGCATGGCTACCTTCGTTTTGCAGGTCTAATTTTGCCTGGAGGTGAAGTTGTTATTTACTATTAGTGTTATTAATTCAATGCCCAAGAGATACAGTCAAATTTAAGGACCTAAATGTGCCTGATAAAATATAAACTTGGAAAAAAATATTTTGCAATTTTGTGAAAAATAAGGCTTTAGGACAAGGCTTGGAAAACAGTTAAAACAGAAATACTATGAAAAAGAAATGAGAGAAAAAAAAGAAGGAAAATTAGATAGAACACTTCGGAGTACTAAAGGGCATAAAGACTAATACTACTAAAGGGGACCATGACTTTTCAACTTCTGACAGATCATTAGTTTGCATGTGATTCAGTTCATTAAAACATCCAAATGAAGCACCACTGCTGACTGATGGCTATTCAATTGCTTAAGAAAATTGATCCTATGATTGCAGGACACTTTCTGTTGGACAGATATCTGTATTCTAATTGACATGCTCCTTGACAGTATCAAGAGCTCTGTGAATAGAGCTCAAGTGGAGAAAACCTTTAAAGAGATTTTAATTTCTTATAAAAAGTTTTTTGGTTGGTTCTTCGGTTGGTTCTTCTCTATTCAACATAAATCTTCGAATAATCTTTCAGAAGATACTCTTCATAGCTAATCTCAGACTGGCATAAGTGATTACCCCAGCAGAAATATGGTGCTCAACAGTGTTTCAAGAAACACATGTAAAGGATGGGATTCTGCATTTAAATCGCTCTCATTATTAAAAAATGACTTCTTTTGGACATGGCATTTTTGAATTAGGTAAACAGCTATTCCAGTATTTACAGAATTTTATAAATGCCTTTATCATTATAATAATTTATTCTGAAATCAGTCCCGACTACCAAATAGTAATTACAGACAAACTTTCATCATGAGCAGTCTCATTAAATTCATTATTATTCCTAACACAACTGCAGATAGTTGAAACCCTAAGTGTCTTTTTGAATCAGAGCAAACCTAAAGTAAAATAATTTGTATAAGATAAACTGGTAAGGCTGTAAGGGGGGACCACTGTGTACTAGATTTTAATAAAAGGACAAAAAGCTTAGCAAAAGTAGTCATATGCTTGTCACTCCATTTGTTTAAGAGGGAGGACAGAGAGCGAGCAGCAAAGGAAATGAGTTCCAGATTTGCCTCGTAATTTGCAAATGCTGGGTAATTAACAAATTAAGTTTAATGTTGCAAGGAAAAGCACAGAAGAAGGACAAAAGTGTAACATAATTAGAAGCACATTAGAATGAAAAGACTGAAGACCTGATCCTGCATGTGTTGAAGGCAATAGCAAAACTCCATTATATTTGACTCAGGCAAGATTGAATCCCTTAAAAAACTGTCATGTTTCCAAAATACCTAAACAACTCATTCTAGCAGCAGCAAAAGGAAACAGATTGTTCAGACATTTCAAATAGAATACAACTAATAGCACCAGAAGGAACTCAATCATATATGCATTAGTGTGATATATAATGTACCATAAGCTATGCAAAAATCTTTGAGGACCTTTAAGTAGGAATATTTCACGTGAGAGGTAAATCCAGATTTATACTTTCCTCCTATCCACTTAATAATAATTGAATTGTAATGGAAATGTCCTGGGGAAATTTGAAATAAATGTTTCCATGTGAGATTTATCTTACTAAATCTACAACTAAGACAGAGTTTTTTATACACAGTAAGAAGAACTATTATTTTTAGAATACCATCCTCATTTATTACCAGGTAGCTGTTAGCAATAAATTAGTTGGCTCATATCCTAGAAAAGCCCAATTTTTTTCAGTAACTAAAGAGGTAATCTAAGTAACAGGGTGAAGCTGGGTGAGTCTCACAAGATAAGTAACTAGAAATGGGGGGAGAGGGAAACTGCATCATGGCTTTTAGAGTAGGAGCACTAATCCTTCATTGGGTTGGTTCATCACTACTGAAAATCTGGGAGTGGGGACAGAAGACTTTAATTAATATAAGCCTCTATCATGACCTGTCTCATAAGTATCATGGACTGAGATTTGACAAGTGATCCTTCTTTATTCACACAGAAATGTTGGGGACCAAAGGCCTCTTTCACCTCTGCGCTCTTTTTGCAGAACATTGCTTCTCACAATTTAGCCTTCTAGAGAGCAGCCTCAGATGTACCCCTTGCCCCTTTAGGGGCAAGTTGTGCCTGACCAACCTGTCTCCTCCAATGGGAGAACTGGCTGGATGCATGGAAGGAGAATGGTGCATGTGACATTCTTTGACTTTAGCAAGGCATCTCTGGCAGTCTCACACTGTACTCTTACAGTCAAGTTCATGAGCTGTGAACTGGATAACTGCACAATTAAGTGGGAGAAAAATAGGCTGGATTGTTGTTGGTCTTAAAGAGCAGTGATTGGCAGTCAAAAAGCCAACTTTTAATACTTTTGGGAAAAATATTGTCCAATGACTCTTAAAAACTTGGAGGATGAGAGAGAGGACACTTTGAACATATTTGCAGATGATACAAAATTAGGAGGAACAGACGATATGCTTCAGGGCAGGACTGTTATTTGGAGGAACCTGGACAGGTGTGAGGAACAGGCTGACAGCAACATCACAAAGTTCAGCAATGTGTAAAATCCTGCATCTGGGAGCAAATAATCCCATGCAATGCTATAGACTGGGTCCTGGATGGAGAGAAAGCAGTTTGACAAAAAAAAAGTCTGAACATTCTTATCAAAAAACTGGACAGGAATCATGTGCACCCTTGAAGCACAGACAAAAATTGACAACCTGGATGCATTAGCAGAAGTGTACTCACCAGGTCTAGGGAAGCAATCTTTCTCTGTAGTTGTGAGACTGCATCTCAGGTGCTGTGTCCAGTTTTGAGCTCCCCCGCACACAAGTTATACTGGTACACTGAGTGGGCACAGCAAAGGTCCTCAGGCTGGTGAGATTAGGGGAACAGAACACACGGTGTGCAAGGAGAGGCTGTGAGAGGCTGTGAGAGGCTGCAAGGTCTTTCTAGGCTTAAGAGAAGGCTTAGAGAAGACCTCACATACCTTTTGGGAGAGCACAGAGAAGATGGAGCCAGTCTTCTTGGAGTTACATGGTGACTGGTCTAGAGTCAATGGACACAAATTAGAGAATGGGAAGTCTTCCAAAGGGTATGATAATGGGAAAACATTGGAAGACATTATCCAGAAGGATTGTGGGGTCTCTACACAGATATCAAGACTTTTAAATGCAACAGAGGATCAGAAGATCTCCAGTGTCTCTTTCCAGACAGTAAGGTTCAATTTCTGGCTCTGGTTAAGTACTCTCTTGCTTCTGAAGACAGAGAAAGCCATGAAGATTTTCACTGTTTCCTACATCTGGCAGAAGCAGAAGTGCAAGATGAAATCCTAGTCAGGCCTGCCCCTGGGTGACAGAGAAAGAGTTGGGCAGACTGTTTAAAAATCCTAAATAAAAGGAAAAATAAATAAAAACTAAATAGAAAAGTATGTATTCTACATGCTGGCTCTCAGCAATGCCAACAAATTCATATTTAGTTCAGATAAGGACACTTCAAAGAAGTCACTTAAAGAGACTTGATCAAGACTTAAGGAACCAGTGGAGTATGGTAGCCAAAGGGAAATCAATGTCTGGATATAGAGTTATGAAAAATAAAGCAGTTATCTGAAGAAGTAGCAAGTAAAGACATAGCAAGAGCTCTTGGTGGGGTCAGCAAGGTATTAGAAGGCATTATTTCCTGTGTGATTTTGTTTTAAAGTAGTTGTCCACTGCAAATAACCCAACCAATTTCATCTAGAAGTACACAGTCTAAGGTAACACTGCTTATAGAAAAATACTCAAAAATCTTGTCTTGCAGGCTGCCGCTGAAGGTGACTCTTGTTTGGTCTACCATAGAGGACTATTATCAGCTTCTGTCATCCATCCAGCTTCCTGTCAGAGGACAGGAGCCTAATATGAGAAAATTAAACCGTGAAGACAATCTCTTTAATGCAGTTCAGAAAGAAATGTGTGTTCGTATATTAGGGATAAGCTGCATGAGCATCTGTTCTTCTCTGTGAAACCTCCTGAGTTTAGTTTACACATAAAAGGGACACTAGGCTTTGAATAGGAATATGATCTGCTTTTCTAACAACTATATGGACGGCCATGGAGCTCAGTAATTTCAAAAGTAACTGCTTTGTGGTGCTATTAAGTATTCAAAAGAACAACAAAATAGTAAGGCTTGTAAAAGGAATTTCATAATTCAATCCTTTACACAATGGAACAGCTACAGTTTTAAGATTAATATAGGTCTGTATAACTCTAAGTACAAAGCTATGCTAAGACTTTTCTTCCCTGAAATTGTAATCTTGAAGTATCTGCTAACAACCAGTGTAATTCAATGCCTTTTAAATTTTTTCTCATTCACATTTTAAATAATATGCTACAAATGAAAAATCTATATATGAAGCCCCAAAACAGATAGCCTTCAAGAAATAATGAGTTAAAACATAGAATGTGAGGCATTTGAAGAAAGCATAGCATTTAGGAAACACATAGAGCAATAAATCGGCTAAAACATGGAACACAATGACAGAAAAGAGAGATAGGGATAGGGGAACTGATGGGCTAAGCATGTTCAGAGCCAACAATGTCAAACTGACCCTAAGAACTTTGCCAAGCCATAGAGACCAAGCCAAGTACAGTGGGAATTGGCCAAATTAGGAAAGAAGTTCAAAAGTTTAAGGAGGAAGACTCATCAGGAGACCCCAGCCCATGATGAAGGCAACCGGAACGACCACCAAGATGATCCTCAAAAGAGGTGTCCCCGCCCACGCTCCGCCTGCACCATGCCCCATATGAATATTCATGCAAAGATATGATTATGTATATGATCTGATGTAATAATATATCCAAACTGTATAAAAGACTTGCCTTTGTTACGGGAAACTTAGAAATCCATTTTGTGATTTCTCCGACGCGTCGCAATAAAATACCTCCTGCTTATTTGCCTTAAGCTGAGTCTCTTAAGCAGTTATTCTCACCTTTTGGGGCAAAATTCGGCATCATATACCTTAACATAAAGATCATCAGAAATCAGTACTATTTTTTCTTACCTTTACCACTGCCTTCTGTTGTTGGTAAATCCTAATGGGCAACTAAGGACCAAAGAGATGCTCAGTCAGTGGGAAGAAAAAAGAGGAAGGGAAGAATGAAAGCATAAAAAGAAAAAGCAGCCAAAAACCCTGAAGGAAATGAAGAAGAGAGATGCAAACAGAATGAAAGAAGTGATGCAAAGACAATCATTCACCATGTTGCAGTAAGTTTTCAAAAAAACAAAAACAAAAACAAAAACAAATCCACATAATGTTTTCAAAGCTTTTTTTGCCTTTTATTGCTAATCATGACACTATATGGTATGGAGTATCTCTGGTTGGTTCAGGATGTCTGCAGGATTGTGTCAGTTCCCAACCCATTGCAGAACAAGTTGTGTGTCACACAATTGTGTGCCACAGTGAGACTCAGAGAAGGCCTTTTTGCTAGCACCTAAGTTTCTTATCAACTATTATTTGAGTATTGTTTTGGTTATGAATTTAAACCACAGCACCATATGAATTGCTAGGAAAAAAAATATACCAGCCAAGTACATCTTATTTTCTATCTCTTTCCTTCTCTTTCTTTCCCTTTCTTTCAAGAACTGCTTCTCCAGTTGCTATGATTTTGACCCTTTTGCTCTTAGCAATATAGTATATATAACATGTATATATATATATATAATTAAATTTCACTTCTGCATGCTAACTCTGCATATAATTTCTCTCTTTTAGACCAGAAGGCTGGCTCTTTATCTTCTAAATATAAGCCTGTAGGAACAAACATTCCTATGCCCAACAGAGAGGTACAGTGCAAAAGTACTTGTTCTTGGTTTATCACTCGAGTCTTTCCTGAAATAGCTCACAAATATCAACAAGGACACAGCTTTAGTGAAACAGGAGCATAAATTGCAAAGCAGTTTGTGAAGAATTGGCCTTCAATCCTCAAAAAAATTAAATTAATGACATTTTTATTATTGTAAAAGTACTGAATCAATGAAAATGTTGTATTTGTAACTGCTTCTGCAAAAACTCCAGCCTTCATATCAGTGTTTTTTGGTTAGGTCACTAGAGAAAGTACCCGAGGTCACATGAAGAGTTTTCCTTTCATGCAGCTAAGACAAAACAAAACAAAAATGCTTTTTAAAAAACAGATTTTCAGCTAATAAACAGCTGATTTCTGTCATCACAGACCCAGATAGATTTAGACTTTTAAATAATTTAAGCCTGGCAATATCTGTTTTTGTAGTGAAGCATTTCAAAAGGTGGGGAATTGAGGCAAAGACAGACCAAACAAGTTGTGCATAGAAGAATTCAGGAAATCTGATTAGGAAGAGAAAAGATGTGTGATTAATGTCCAGGTACTGATAAGTTTTGCCAAGAAAACTTACAGTTGCCACAAATTCTGATGTGTATAGACCTAGAGACAACTCCAGAGAGGCTACCTGACTTAAACTGTGTATTTTGGTATGTTTCACACTTGAAGCCCATTGAAAGTCAGAAATGGACCGGCACCTGATAAGGCACCTTATCTGATAGGCAAGTCTGATAGGTGGACACAGCTGAGTTCACTGCAGAGACAGCTCCTGACCAATGTTTTTTCTTTGGTTAGCTTTGTGTTGTATTATTTTTGATAGGGAAATTATCAAGTAGGCATGAGAAGTACAGCAACCCTTTTTCTGGAGAGGAGGGAAGCAAAAGGAAGGAATGAGAAGGGAAAACTCAAGATGTAACTGAATAACTTCAGCTTGATTTACCACTCATCACCTGAGATAGTCAAATTTGATGCTTTTGAACTATCAGCATATCATAAAGAAGAGGCAAGTTTGGTTTTGGTTTATTTTTTTGTTTAAACCACAGTTGCTGTGACTTTTTGTGTAAGAAAATCAAGAGTGAGATTCATCTCCCTTAGCTTTATCAACCTAAAAGCTGAGTATCTACTATAAACTACTGCCTCAGATTCACTTTACATCCAGAAGGGTATTTCCAGAGGAAAATTCTTTAATTTTGAGACAGCTGTCCAAAATAGATTATATGAATTTTACTCAACAATAATTTCAGGAGTGGAGAAGACTTATTTTTGTGTAGTAAGAAGAGCCTGATCCCCTACTTACCTATATGTTGCAAAAATAAAATGATACAGTGCATTCACCTTTCTCTTTCAGGGTAACAATACCCACAGTAAAGTAAAGATTTACAATCTATAGCAGGTCATTCTTAGGGTCAGTACTTTATGCAGACTTCAAAATGTTTTATTTTCCCACCTAATCATTCACTCCTGAAAAGAAAAAACTCACTCTGTAAATACAGATAATGCCATGCTATTCTTAAATGTGTTTTCTAAGCCTTTATCTGGGGCATCTATAAGGTTTCTATATCAAGTGATTAAGCTAAGAAACAGTTATACCAAATTATATATATATATATATATATATATATATATATATATAAATATATATGTATATAAAATTGTTCAGTAGGGAAATGATTTGAGGAATAACTAGAAGTGAGTCTGCCTCACCCCAGATGCTGAGCACAGTGATATGAAGAGCTTGCAATATTCATGTAACACTGAAGCATATTTGCAGTAAGTAATAGCCAATTGTCCCATACAAAATGCTTGATAGGTTAGAAGGTTAGGAGTATATTTTCTGCCGAATAATTAAGCATAAATAATGTTCAAACTAACTGGTACTAAAAGTAAAATGAAGTTAATTATTTTATAAAAAGAAATAAAATATTTTACTGAAAGCAATAATTTTCATTCTTTCAGTGTGTGTTGATTTGTTTGAAGTCTCAAAGAAATCCCTATTTCCAAGTTGAACCTATAAAATCTTAATGCAAGGGATAGGAAAGCAAATCACGGAAACAGCAGGGAATTATTTTTGTTTCCCTGGTCACTTTGTCAACTCTGATAAGCATGTGAACTAATTTTAAAAGCAGTTCCAAATCCATGAGGTGTTAGTTCATTGACAGGAAATCAGTAAGTTCAAAAGATAATGTACATGTGATGTTTTTAGTGTCTATCATCCTTCCTGCCATGACATGGTCCTTTAGCTCTATGCAGAGTGACAGTCTCAGCACTGGCATTGCAAGAATGGCTCGTGGCATTCTCATCCTAAGACAAACAGAGCAGATGTTTCCAGCTACTGCTTCCCAAAATGCTAGAGTACCAGTTCATTTAGCCCTTGCTTGCATGCTTAACATTTAGAAAGTGGCAGCTTCTCTTTCACACATGAAAACTTCAAAATGCATGAACAGTGAACTACAAATCATCTTTTGTGCTCAATTTGATCAATTCCAATCATGCTGTATATATATTTATGCAGTCATGTCAAAAGGAAACTCTACCTCTAACCTCCTCTCAGTTGCAGTACAGGGGGTATTTCGAATGGACAACCATTTTTACAGACCCATTGGTCTATGTTTATAGTATGTAACACAATTACTTCAATTATAATGGCTCTGCCTCTTTGTGACCTGGTTCCCTCAGGCTTGGCAGTCACAGGCGGTTAATCTGGTTTTCTGATTTTTTATTTACTCCAAGTTCCAGTAACTTTACTTTTATGCAAGTTTCCTAGAGGCTGTGCAATGGAGTGGATAGATGAACAATCTCTCATCCTCTTTAGTTCAAGCATAAACTCAGAACAAAATAAAATACTAGCTTTCCCAAAGCTCAGTTACAAGAGGTAAGGGCTGGAGGAATCACAAAATCATTAAAACAAAACAAAATCAGGGGGCCCAGAAACTAAAAAAAAAAAAAAAAAAAAAAAAAGGAAGAAAAAAAAACCCAAAAAAGTAACTTGGAAACAGACATTATTTCTTGAAAGGCACCAAATGAAAAACCCCAATACAGATTTGGAGGATCTGGAGTTTGGGAAGTGGGAGGTATCTCACTCCCCGTTAACATTGCTATAATCTCAGTGAGGAATAAAATAGTTACTGTACTTTGAGAAACAACCTCTGGGTAAAAAATGCCTGGAGCTATTTTACTCACACCCTATGAAAAAATAATATTATATGCCATTACACATACAAGTATTCCCACTACCTGTCTTGTAGCAAATACATAATAGATTTTTTTTCTGAAAAGGCTATGAACAAATGCAAGATCCTTTTAGCAGTTTGAGGCTAAATTTGAATATACTATAGGTACATATATATTTAAAAGAAATATATTATCTTAAGTACCATTTCAAGTCCCAGAAACCCACTTAAATGACCATATGGGTATCAGTGGCTGAAGAAATGTTTACTTTGCACAAACTATAATTCAGCTGAATTGTCTGCAGCCATGATTTAGCTGACAATAAAATCAGTAGCAAATAAAATGGTCTATCTAGTATCTTATTAGGCTATCCCTTTAGCTGTATCCAGGGAAGATTATTTTATTCTTGACTATGATAAATGGAAAATACAAATATAACTGGTAAATCTCCTGTAAATTGGCCAGCATTTTCTAGACAGCAATTACAATGAGGAAAGTTACTTTTAAGTATATGTCACTCAAGCTGTTGTTGAATTTTTATTTCCTGATGTGGTGATCACACACTCATCTTCCTATGCCCACACTTTTTGCTTTTCTCAGTAATATTTTGTTTTTCTCATTTGTCATCAATTCTATTAAAAATATGCAATTTTATGCACCATATACTAAGGTATTTTAATGACATTCTGCAAAGCCAGAAAGGAAATTATTAGTAACTTAGACAAATGCATTCATGATGCATTGTATTTGTTTCTCCTGCAAGCCTTCTAAATACATTTTAGACAATCCTCTTTCCTCAATAATAGTAAAGTAAGCTAGTCCAATTAGTGTCACTGGTATCACTACAATATTAATTTCCATTACCCACTCTTGCATGAGATGATATGGTGATGATACAAAATAGTATTACAGAAAAAGGTGTCACCTAGATGAAAACCCTGTTAAATATAATAGAACTGCCAGTGAGAAAAGGTTTATTGAATAACACTCTTGTAGTTGCTTGAACCAAGGACAAGATAATTATTTTTTTTTTAATATATGATGATGATTTTATTTTCTATATTCTGCTATCTCACAATTCACTTGCATAGGTTTTGCTTAAAGAAAGGTGGACTTCTATACCAAAATGAGACTCAGGAATATTAGAGATATTTAGAGTAAATTCATTCTAATGGCTGTGAATGTTAATATGCTTTGTTACCACTACACAGTATCTGAATTACCACTTACACAGAGATTCATCACAAGGTTAATACCAAGACTCTTTTCTTTGGAAAACAGTAGTTTAACATTATTTTAAAATTAATGCAAATATTTAAATGTTATGCTTTTCTAGAAGTGTAGATTTAACTTAAATTTCATAAGTAAGCGCTGGACTTGGGTAGTAATTAAAATCAAGCAATTTGGGTAGTAATTAAAATCAAGCAATAAGAGGTAGAAAAAGAGATTCAAAAGGCATCAATGGAAGCCTTTGTAAAAAATTATAAGAAAAATCATATTTAGAAATAAAATAACTGTTAAGATATTCAATCCCCTTTTTCCTTGCTCTCTGTTAATGCATTTTCATATGTTGTTACAGCTGACTTAAAAATGCATAATTTTACTAATGCATCTGGATTAATTTCTTTGGGAGTCAGTGGCAGTGGTACAATTTCCCTAGTTGCTGAAATAATTTCCTCTTCCTTGGTTAACAATGGCCTGTTTACTAATTTCGTAGAAACAGACAAAGTACTCTGTCTCTGGATATTGGTTATTATGAAGAACTTTAGCTGAAGGTCCAATTGTTTTGCAGTGCAGTCCTTAGCAGAATTATACTAATAAGGACTAAGTATGCTAAAAAGTTATTTTAACATGGGCACTTTAAAAGTGTCCTCAAGGCAGGAGGTATCTTGCTGTAAATATTCACCACAAATTTTAGTAATGAAATGGATAAAAACATACATTTCTTTCTTAATAAATGTTCTTGTCTTTTGCATAGTCCTGAATTTTTACAAAAGCAATTTCGACCTACATATTTTAACTAGTTAAGGCCAAACTACAAACACAAGTTTTTGATTTTCCTCAAAATATACTCTCTCCTATTGTATTACATTAAGACATTCTGTAACTGAACCTTCACACCATGGTATTACTATGGAAGAGTGTCTTATTCCACCAAAGAACTTGGTGAATGAAAGCTGCATGGGTCATCTGGCTAATTAATCCTATGACCTGTGTTTTGTGATCATGAATTTATATAAAAGAATTATATTTTTGCCCTCTGATTAACATCAGAAGTAAATATACTATGCCATAAGACAGAATTCAATCAATAGTTAGTTTCCATAGAGGAAACAAACCTTGTGAATTGCTCGTTAGAGGCAAATAATTACCACATGCAAAATTCCAATAAAAACCTTGGGCATACTTGAGAAGAGAGGAAAAGGATATTTTTTGTGCATCTTTCAGTTTGACTGAACCAGAGAACACTTAATGTCAGACTCCCATCCTCCTGTCCTAATAATCTGCTGGCAATGCCCTTGGAAGAACGTGTAGGAGGATTACTTTTTGTTTAACTACTGCGCTTAACCTTCACAGCATTTGCTTGCTGTGTTGTCAGTAAACACAGGACCTAAAGGATTTGTGCTGCTGGAAGGATAGTTAAGTGCAGCATTAAGCAACTTTTCCTCAATCTTTGTGTAACTGCAGGTGGAAATGAATGGATAAAATCCCTGTATTTCTTAAGCAGAAAAACAAATTAAAAAAAAAAAAAAAAGAGTGGAAATTAAAGACAAAGAGCTCACAAGCAAAAGTCACTTGTTTTCATGAAGATTTCTCCAAGTGGACTGCAAGTCTAATTTATTTCACACACACACACACACACACACACACACACATACACACACACACAAAATAAATGCTGGTCATTTATCAAGCCTCCCGTAGATTCTTGACTGATATCACATTTCTAAAAATTTTTTGCAGGCTTCTGAGGAGACAAGCCATTGGCTAAAATTACCTTTATACACAAAACAGAGAAAGAATGTAAAGATAGATGGGAACAGAGAGAATTGTTCTTAGTCCTATAACAGTCAGTGGCAGATTTATGAAGAGAATTCTAGATTTCTTAGTCATAATTCAGAGGCTTTACATTGTGCAACCAGTCCTACTTACCAGGAAAAAAAAAAAAACAAACAACAAGTTAGCAAGGGCAGTGGGCTCTGTAGCCCTTATTTTACTGAGAATGGATGTTTTGCTTGAGCAGGCACTGCAGGATCAAGAGGAAGCATTGACTGTTAGGAAAATAAAGCATTCACAAACTTCATTCTTCTGTTGATAAAAAACCTATAAATCCAAAGTGAATAGCCATGAGTATGAAAAGAAATTGATAATTTAGAAATTTCTGATTATTGCATATGTGAAGTCATTGATTTACTGAAAGAAACACAAGCTTGAGTAAGAAAATCAAATGCCTTTGCAATACTGACTCACATATGGATTCACTCAAACACAGAGACCAATAATATCTTTTTCTTCTACTTACAGAATATTGACAATTTTGATTTGCATTAGCTAATATTGTGAAAGTGTTCTTTTTAGTTGCACAGCCACAGAAGCATAAAAATACTTTTATAGCATTTATTTGCCCTTGGTGAAATTCAGTGAAGGGTTCAGAAGCTTGCATGCTTATGGCATAAATTAATTTGTACTCATCTGCCAGAGTCACAGAAAGCTGAAAATACACTTTTATGGCATTTATCCATTATTAAATACCATTTTGCTGGCAGTCAATAGAGTACTCCACAGAAACTTCTTGGATCTTTTCTATTTTGCCTTCATTTAGTATAATTCTTAAAGTATACATTTTCTAATAAATTTCCAAATGGCTTGTGATGTTTGGCTTCTTAAGGACTATCGTGTTGTGTTTCTTTATGACACAGAGGAAGACACAGGACTTGCAGAATATCCACCATTCTCAAATGAAGAATATCTTTTAAAAAGTACTGACATGAAGGAGAACATTTTTTTCTGAGTTCTGGCAATGAGCAGACACTACAGAATGAATACATCATCTCTGACCTCTCCCTAATATTTCAGTAAGACTTTACAAAAAACTGATGTTGAAGATAAGTAATCAGCTTTTAACTTGTTCTTGAAACTTTACTAACTCTTCCTGTAGATTACCATACAGAAACAGAAATGGATTTAATCATGGCTTGTTCAAAATGTTATTCGTGGCATTACTAAGAAGCAACAAGACAACTAAGCTTTAATATCGCAGAAAGAGAGAATCATTGCTTATTAGCCTGCTTTACTGCCTCTGAAAAAAATGATGTAAACATAAAAATAGGATTATTCATTTTAGATAGAGCTATTCATTTTAGATAGACTCCTATTTCTTTGTTTATAAATTGCAATAGAAAACATACTCTTGATTTCAGCAGTTTGGTCACCCTCATGGTGAAGAGGAGGAAAAATTAATAAATAAATGAATTTAGAAAAATTAATAAATATTATCTCATCTGAATTGAAAAGCCAGTTGAAAAAAATAAAAGTGCATCAGTATAAAAATATGGCAAAACTTCTCTCCATTCTGGAATATTAATTGAAAACCATTTGCAATGAGTACACTGTGACTTGCCAGAAGCACAACTCCATTAGTGCAGCATACGAAAATGTATCCTCCTCCTAAGAGTGGCAGGGTTTATTTGCACTAGGACTGCCTTTCTTACATCAGCTTGTGAAGAACTCACCCAGATTATAGTCTCTTATGTAAATAGTACTCGGTCCAGGGTAATAACTGCCAAAAGAAATCTCCAAACTTCCAACAATATCTGAACAGTCTGTATTTCACTAGATTAACTTTAACACCTATTGCCAAAAACGCAACATTTTATTTAGATCCATACAGTAGCAGAATATGAAACCAAAGCATTTTTTTCTCAATCCTTGTAGTTAATAATTAGTAAACAGAAGCAGGAGAGCATCCTGATCTTCACACCATTTTTAACTGCAGAATTTTCTCTGAGTTGTACAGAAAATGCTGCCAGTGCAAATTTAGGGTTTTGCTACACATTCTGTGTAAAAGTGAATCAGTCTCCTCTAAGTGGCTGCCTACATGATGGGCTAACCTAGGGCAATAGATTCCATCCAGCTGAGCAACACAATAATGCACATGCTCAAAGAGCTCTGCTCCAGGGAAGGTTGTGAGTCATGCCACTAAGTACAGCTGTCAGCAAGTACATAAGAACAGAGAGGAATGGATGAAAAGGCAAATAAAACAATGGTATTCTGTGTGACTTGAAGACAAAATACATTACTTTTTGGTGAGACTTCCATAGGTGTTCATAGTGATAAAGTGTGACATGATCAAAAGCTCTGTATTTACAAAGAAACTCCAGAAACATTTAGAGTATCTTTGTTCAGACATTATTATAGTTCTGACAGCTGCTCTTCTGAGTATAAAAGTCAGGAGTAAGCTCAGTTAAACTATAAAAAAAGCTATCATTCACATTAATAGAATTAGTACAAGCATGCTTAGATGTGTGTCCAAACAATTTAAATTAATTTACTGTTTCACTATCCAGCAGTTTCTTTGCAAGATCATGCTCTCTATTTTTCATCACAATGCTATCTAGCAAAAAACTCTTTCAGATATTCTGATGGTTAGTACTGAAGCAACTAGTAAATAAATATGTTCCTGTTGCATTTCAATTTAAACTCAGTGCACACATTGAGGGTCAAACAGTGATATCTTCAGATATAAAAACGTTGCACAAACCCATGGAAGATATAGAAAAGAAATAAAGAAAGTAGAAATGTGCATCTTCTGATGCTATATTTTTTTCAAAATGTAATGCAACTGCATTCTGACTGACTTTAAATTTTCCTGAAAGCCTCACTGTATGATGTTGCAGTTTTCAAAAAAGTCAGCTAGTCTGAAAAATACTCTTCCCAAAAAATTAGATATTTTTTAGAGTTTTTCAATCCATATTACTTTATTGTGTTGTGTCGACTTTTTATACCATGCTCAAATTTTATATTTGTTGAGACTTGGTGAACTGCATACTGTCAGCCATACAAAAATTTCAAAGTTTATTTTTTAAACATTTGTATAGGAGATCCATCAATTAAAAAACTCCACACCAAAAAGAGAAAAGAATGCAAGCAAACAACAAAAAAAAATCCCCAAATCAAAAGCCAAGAACCAGATATAATCATGAGCAATAAAATCTATGTTGTCTAAAAAGAACTGAACATAATGTGAAGAAAGAGACAGGGAAAGGTGAATTGCTACATGGTAATAAGAATTAATTATAGGACCGAGTTTTTCTAACTGGTAGGAACACCTGAAAGGCTTTACCTACCTAAAGTGATTCTATCTCAGAAGACTAATCTACAGTTTTCCAATATACATTACCATTCTGAACTAGTGATTGGAAGAGATGATGTTGGGTAGAGTAAGGAAAACAAGCTCAGGAAAAAGACAAATTCAGTTCTGATAGTTAAGCTGAGGTCAGAATGAGAAATTCTCAGGGTAAATTTGTTAACTGAAGTGCTGCCAGCTTAGAAAGGAAAGCCAGCATCCCCTCCTGCTTCAACCCTATTTTTCTGTCTGCACTCCAAAAAAAACATGCCCCTCCTGGAAGCTCCCTTTTCTCATGCCATCATTTCCATCCCATTTAAAACTTGTTCTATTGCTAGTGTTACAAACCTCAATATTCTGTTTGCTTGAGTGGTAACCCTCAAGGCATGTGGGAGCAAACTGTAAATGCACTGTTCTTGCATTAAGATCTGCTTTAGTGATCAAGTTTAACCCAAAATTATACAGTAGCTAGACAGGTACAGCTGTCACTTTCACTCAATTACACCCACAGTTTGTGTAATTATTACTAAAATCATTTAATAGTGAGCAATTAATGCCAGGGTCCATATTTTTCCATGAGCCGTAGAGCGGGGTACAATGCTTAGGTGAACATTTATTATGAAAGCATGCAGTGGTACAAGATAAATAATGTAGATCTTCAGCTGAAAATAATTCTATCAGTTATATAAGAATAAAAAAAACTATATCCAAAGTTTGTCTCAGGGAAGGAGTGCTAAACTCCTTACTTTGGTGCTGAAGACAGAAATGCCTTTGTTTCTCCAATCCTGAAAGCACAAACCTTACATCGATATCTCTCTTTGGACGCTGTAGCTGCCCAAACTACTGCAGAAATAGGAAGCCAGGGAGTATCTCCCATTGATTCAGCCTTCCCTTACACTTTGAAATCATGAAAGCCTGTGCTCAAAGCCTGTCCTGGAATGCCAGCAATGGAACAGGAACTGTGTAGGGTGCCCCAGTGCTGCTGCTGGTGCCAAACCAATCAGAACATTCAGTTACAAATATAATTCCTGGCATTGCCAAGTAGGGTCCCACAAGATATTCAGAAGCCGGGCCATTGCACCACATTAATTCACCACCACAGAAAAAATGTGAAAGCATATCAGATACCATATGGTATTTGTGGCCTTTTGCTTAGCTTCTCTTTCATCAGATTTAGAAGTATCTACCACATTCAGCACAAACAACAAATAAAGCCATTTCCACAAAGAATGTTACAACTTTATTTGTGGACTGCAGTGGAAAGACACTATAAAACAGGGCTTAGGCCTGCTATAAATGACATTTCTGTGTGACTAGGCCTGAAGGAATAATGAAAGGCCCAAAAGGGAGAGAAAAAGGTAGTCATGGTCCAGCAGGAGAAGATGAAATTTTGGTTTCAAATGGCTGTCATCACAGGCAGGATTAATGGCTTGACAGAATTTGCTGGTCTATTCAGAATGTTTAATATTTTTGTCACAGCCTCCAATAGTGTTTATGTGCTCTATACAAAAATAATTGACTTCAGAATCCAGTCCCAGGAGCTGGGACTGGAATAATGTTTTTATATTTTGTCATCTTTCCAATTCTGCATTTCTAACTATTTCTATCTATCATTTTCAGGAGAAAAAGAGAAAATTATTGTAAACTATATATCCCATTGTTGTGGATCTTCAGCATTTTCAATTTATGAAATAAGATCCTGACTCATGTTTCTTTTTTTTCAATTGATCATACAAGCACAGCAGAGAAAGATGAAAAGACATTGAGAAAGTCTCTAGTAAGAATACACATATAGCCCTGTACTTGGTGCAATCTTTTAGGAAACACACATTAAAGTTTCATCAAATACTAAAAAGATCTAGGTATAAGGTTCTCGTATGTTAATATTTTCTTAATCAGTGGAATGTTACAGAAACTGTACAGAAATGTGTTTTTCTCTGTTTTGTGGGAAGAGGTTGACCTTGAATCCCAATTTCCAGATTATGTTCACCAACGAATCCAACAAGAAAGAGAATACTCTTGCAAAGGTAGGGCATGACACGCTTCTCAGTGCTCATTGCAACCCCAATCTGAATAAGAGTCTGAGGTTTTTGTTCCTCTCTCCTCTTTCCCCATGTAAATCCATGCACTTGAGCTGCTCAGTAAAAAATGTCAAGTGGAAATCAACTACTAAATAAATAAAAACCTTTATATATTTAATCTCTTCTGAATCACACTGTTTAAAATCTTATTCTTACTGGTGCATAGGTGATGCACTAAACATCCAAAGAATATTTACATTCTCAGGGAATAAGAATTCTTTGAGTAAACCATTCTCCCTTTATGGACCTAGCCTTAAGCTATCCAACAGCATCCTTCCATGTTTCAGTGTCATGCTGTAATGCACAGCTATATTTAAGATGTATATTAACACTGGTAAAATTAAGAGATACACATTTTAAATTCAGAATTAGAAATAAAACATGATATTTTAATTATTGTCTTTCACATATTGAGGGTATTACTAAAACCAGATTTTTGTTAATAATTGAGCTGAATACTTCCTTCTTGAACATTTTAAACAAAATGAATATTCACATTTTTCCTTAAAAGACAGACAAGCCTTGGCTACTCTATTTAAAGATCAAGTCAGTCCAAGAACTTTTTCCTAGAAGTGTCATTACGATTAAAGACAGATGAAGCAACACTTCGTCCCTTCCCTTCCCTTCCCTTCCCTTCCCTTCCCTTCCCTTCCCTTCCCTTCCCTTCCCTTCCCTTCCCTTCCCTTCCCTTCCCTTCCCTTCCCTTCCCTTCCCTTCCCCTTAAAATCTCAGTGCTATTTCCCAAACAACTGACTGATCATGTCTTCTCAAATTCTTTCTTCACCCATCCGCTTTCACAAGATTTTTCTTGGGCATTTTACAAAACACAGTAGCAGTAAACTAATTGAATGCACACATCCAAATTAAACAATTCTGGTACAGAAGTTGCCCTTTTAATTGGCTTAGCAATACTCCACTATTCATTGGACCGAAGTTAATTCCTTGATGCTTCCTTTTTCTCTCATCTTGAAAATGGAGTTGTCTTAGTTAGCTTCCTTGTGGCTCAGCCTGTCCTTCAATGCAGAACATCCACGGGAGCTGTGACGCTCCCTGGCAGTGTGAGCAGCAGTGCCAAGCGGCGAATGAGCGGGCATTCAGTGCTCAGCCGTGCGTAGGCACGGCCTCATGCACAGCCGTGGCCTCAGGATTGCTGCACGCTGGCTGGGCACTGCGGAGGAACTCACATTGCTCTTTCCCTTTTCAAACTGAATCTCAGGATCTGCCCATCCATGGTCACTTTGCATAATGATGAAGGCTCAATTTAGTCAGCTTAACTTCAGGTAATTACAGAGGTTTATACAGACCTCTGTGAAAAGACAGACTCACAGATGAATGAGTCATCCTTTGGAAATGCCTGTTTCTTCACAGAGAAATACCCAGTAATTTTGACTCTTATTTTAGAGCTTTTAAGAGCACCAAAATTAACTTTAGTGCTTCAGGTAGCTGCCTTGACTCAGATGGGTAAAGCCAGGCATCAATTTACACTAGCATTATGCTATGGCTCCTGTTAGAGCTGCAAAGGAGTAAAGCAAAAGACAAAAAATGTTTTTATACTACCTTGTTAGAACCAAGAAATATCTAAGCTGCAGACAACAGAAGATACAGAATTGAATCATTAGGGAAGGTATTTTAGGCAAGTATGTACTGTAAATATTGTTAAAGTAACAGTTTTTAGTGAATGAGTGAATTTGTAAGTGGAAGACTTTTTGTTAGCAGGATTTTGCTGCATTTTTTTTTTTTTTTGCTGTACAAACAAATGAAAACAGGATTTATGTATTTTTTTAATTTAAAAGAAGCACTCTTTCTTCCTATATTACAGTGGAAGTAAATCACAGAAGAATGACATAGAATTAAAAAAAAGAGACATAGGTTCTAAGATCCAGCAACATATTTGGTTAAACCATATTACTTAAACCACTGTTATAAGTCGAACCTGAATCCAAATGTGGAGGCTTGTTGCTGCCCTTTCTTTGGGGTTGTTTTTTTCTGTTTCGTTTTTTTTTTTTTGTTGTTGTTGTTTCTGTTGGGGTTTTTTTGTAACAAGTCCTTACTTAATCCCTAAATACTTTGAAATAGATTTTTTATTCTCCCCATTTTTAATTTCAAAAAACCCAGCCATAATTGGAGAAGAAAGTAACTGAACACTCTCACATCCTCTATATTTATTCAGATTTGTGGCTAAGGGTGAAATTCTGTCCCCTGATGTGCATCTCAGGAATGATTTAGTGTCCAGAGACTTGAAAGACCACAGCCTCTGACTCATTAACTTTACTTCAACCCTTACTGTTTTCCCAAAGGAATTTCTGTCTTCTGATAGATTTGTAGAGTTTTCTTTCTCGAAATAGCACACAAATGCATTTAACCTTACATTAGTGACAACATCAAAGTGAAAGATACCATGAAACACTTCACCCTTTTTCTGCATCGAGCAAGTTTGACAATAAGTTTCCTGGCTTACATTCTATGAAGAACAACAACAACAACAAAAAATTAATCACAGAAGTGAAGATGCATACATGGATGTTACACTCTAGATGACATGTTCTTCAACAATGGTAAATACTTGATTTCCCAATCCTCCCTCTGAGGGAACATGAAAGAGAGGACCACACTTTATTTTAACCTAGAGACACAGGTCTACTGATCAAGAAATAGGAGCGAGTAGCTCAAGATTTCTCCTAGAAATAAACTCAGGACTTAACTGAAGTATATAGCCTAACCCATAAAATGGCATTCAATGTTGTATTGTGTCACAATGTTGAAACAGCCTAAGAGATATATTTGTTTTCAGAGAGGGAATAGAAACATGGGTCTATGTTTCCAGTAAGTTTCCATGTTTCCTTGGGTAGATTTCATAAGTCTTCTTGTAATTTACATTAAAAAAATATGTACTCAAATATTTTGTTAACATGGGTGATACCTGCTGCAAAATCACTAACAATGTCTCATTAATATTTCACAAGTAAATTCATTAATACTTCTGGAATCAAAAACAGAAGGCTAGAAGCCAGCAAAAGGTATTTCAGAAGAGAATAACTCCAAATTAATTCTCCAAATTAATTCTGCGTCAAAAATACATAACTGTAGAGTAAAAGAATTTGAGCCACAATTAAACTGCAGAACTTTTGTCACCACACTGAAAAGTTAACAGGAATGTAAACAGACTTCCTCAATTTCTCCCAGACATAGTGAATTTCTGATAAACAGTCTGTCAAAATATTCCACAGAGATTCCTCTATTTGATTTTTAGGTAGCTGTGAAAGCACTTATTTTTCAAGATTTGTTCTGCTACAACCCAAAGAGACTAGGGTCTCCATCTCTCAGTTTTCTATATTTTATAGCATTGTTAGCATAATTCCAATTATGTTTGCTTTGATCTAGATGCAAGACCCAAAATCCTGAAAACTAGTAAGGATGTCTTACTTCACGTATATCAATGAATAATTCACTATGAAGTCACTCACACCTCATTTATCAGTAAATTTCACCTTTATTTGGGTTGAAATGAAATTTTAAAATCATCAAGCAGAAAATTTGAAAAAATTACAGTTTAATTTTTTATGTAATAAATAAAATTTTAAAATAATAAAAAAAATCTAGTATATGTAGGCTTTACAAGTGAAAGCGAAGAGAATGGACTGGCATCAATCTTAAAGCTATTGTGTGCCCTTGAGCAGGTCCATGGGTCCATGGGAAATTACATTCTGCAAGAAGAATCTGCAACTTCAAATTATGTTCTTTCTCTTGTGTCCCAGTTTATTTTATCAATATTCAGCAAGTGTGAAATCTGTTAAAAACAAGATATTCCCTGTGTATCACAGACCAGGGAAGTGATTCTCCTTCTTTACTCAGCACTTTTGGTACTTTGTCCACAAAATATTGAGGTGCTGCAGCATGTTGAGGTGCTGGAGCATGTCCAAAGAAGGGCAACAAAGCTGGTGAAGGTTCTGGAGAATAAGTTCTGTGAGAAGTGGATGAGGGAGATGGGGTTGTTTAGCCTGGAGAAATGGAGCCTCAGGGGAGACCTTTTAGCTGTCTACAATTACCTGAAAGGAGATTGTAACAGGCGGGGTTCAGCATTTTCTAACCAGAAAACTAGCAACGGGACAAGAAGACCTATCCTCAGAGCATGCCATGGAAGGTTCACATTGCACATCAGGAAGAATTTCTTCACTGGAAGGGACATTAAGCATTGGACTGGATTGTCCAGAAAGGTGGCAGAGTCACTGTCCCTGGAGGTGTTCAAGAAAGGACTGGATGTGGCACTGAGTGCATTGGTCTAGCCGGTAAGGTCAAAGCTTGGACTCGGTGACCTCGGAGGTCTTTTCCAGCCTTAATGATTCTGTGATTCTGTGACTGAGAACACTGCCTATTGGATCAGAAATAGTATCAAGAAGTAAAACCTGAAAAATGGAATCTGATAGACTTTCCCTGATTTCCTGATTTTAGTATTAAATCAAAAACATATATGCATATATTTTTATATCTAGAGATCTACAGGCATCGAATGATACTATGACACAACCATTTCAAATAAACCTCTTGTGAAATTTCTTCACAAAAATCCCATCTGAATGTAATCAGGACAGTCCAGAAAAGTATAGTGGTAAGAGAAATATTTGGGATTTTTAATTCTGATTTTCATTCTTTCTCCTAAAGGACTGAACTAAAAACACCCAACCCTTTCCCCCCTGAAAAGAAACCAAAGCACCAAACTAAACAAAACTACCCACAGTTTTCCTGTAGAGGAAAAGAGTTTATTTATATTTTCCTGTATGAACCTGGAAGCCCAGTTGTCGCACTGAAGAATTAGATGGGCAGAAAAAGTATCAGTTCTATTTTTTTTCATGTACCTCCAAAATACTAGATTTAATCCTCAGATTATTTTAGCAACCTGTGTTGAGATCGGAATGATTTCTACTCTCCATTACTCTTGGCTCTCGAATTGTTGAGCTAGAGTTAAGCTATTGTAACAGCTTTTTCAATCTTTTCAATCGTGCACTTGAATTAAGAAGTGCAGTCAAGTTGCTAAATTTAAATTGCCTTGACTCTGAAAATGTCAGTTCAAGCTGAAACAAAATTGTTTTGAAAACTAGTAATTTAATACAAATTGACTATATTACAAAGTAAGCATATATTTGAGTATGCCAGCCCCATCTAATACTATTCATTATACTCCCTGAGAACCTGTGAAAAATTAATATTCCATACTAGTTTTAGCTAGGAAATAATATGAAATATAATATCAAATGAAAGGAGAGAAAATGTGTGTTGTAAACCCACACAACCTGATGGAGTATTTTCTTTCTTATGTTGTGTCCACGGAGCAACAGGAAGATAGTACATCTGCCTCCACTGTCCCTTTCTCCCTTTGTCAAGCAACCAAGATTCAAAAGGGCCCCAAGTAATTTCCAAGCTCCAAATTACACTAGATACATAAAGCACTTAGATAATTTTAAAGAAATGCATTTAAGTTCATCTGCCTTATCTGTACAGTCATTGAACTAAAAGAATCACTTAAGGGCATTTCAGAATAGAAATGGGTACAGTCACTGGGAAGGCTTGTCTTTCTTCACTGCCTCTTCATTAGTACTGATTAAATAAAATAGAAAAGGTCTCCTGGATGGCAGTTCCTTTGGGACTCATTGATGATATTCTCAAAAGATCAGCTTACCTATGTGATACTAGGCACTCAGCAGCTGACTCATGCTGTCATCTTCGTCTGCTAAATTCAGTATCCACTTCTGTCAGATTGTGCAAGTACAGTGTGGCATCTGGTCTGGCACAAAACTCTGCAGCACAGTCTATTTCTTTAAAATGCTGCATTTTCTCCCTTTTTAAATAACTCAAGCAATGGGGCTTCCACCTCCTCCACCAAAAGACTGTTAGCATTGAGTTCTCTCATACACTATTTTGCTTTGTGTATTAATTCACATATTTTATTATGTCCATTAATAATATGCATTGCTGTAATAATAAGTATTTAGTACTTCTGTCCTCCAACCATAAAATTTTCTCATTGTGAGCATGTAATTACTAATGTTTTAGAGACTTCATCACAAGCAGAGTATCTAAAGTGAGTATTTTTTCCCTGTAGTGTGAGTACACTTTTCTGTTATTATTTAGCTATAATTTTAAAATAATAAAGACTTTCCTACATGTCTCTTAAATGAATATTTGCTTTGCTTTGCTGAATTATTATTCTTACTGACACTGTAATTGCCATCATATATAGCAATCTCTTTATAAATAAACATGTGGATGAACATTTGAAAACAAGCCACCAAAATAATGTAATGAGGAGCAATTTGCATTTAGAAGAACATCACAAAATTGCAGAGAGCAATAACAGAGAGAAATAAATATTTTTCCTATTGTATCCAAAATTCTAATCATCTTCTCTAAAGAATCTGTGTCTAATCAGTCACTTACTGGGAGCAAGCTCTGAGCTGAGAGAGGGACATACCCTGGCAGTAAACCAGACTTGACCACAAATAGTGCTGCCTAGGAAATTATTTTCCCATCAATATTTATTTTTTAATTTTCACAAAGTTTCTTATTCTACAATGGAGGAAACAAAGTTCTGCTAGAGTAGGGAGAGATCTACATCCATTCTGGAATGAGAAACAATGGGAGAGAAGAGGCTGGCAGGGACTGGAGCCATGCATCCCTCAAAAGGACTGTGTCCTAGCTCCTTGCACTAATGAGGCACAGCAGGGGCATGAACTGTACATGCCAGGGAATGCCAGTCACCAAATATTGCAGAGTAGGTGTTTTCCTCTCTCTTTTCTGAAGAAGATTGATGGATGTGGGAAATATTTCTTGGGACAATCTTCACTGGAACTGACATGTTTCTGAACTTTTTGCTGAATTTGAGTTTTCTAACAAAAGCCTCCATCTTCTTTCTTGAAAAAATCAATTCTTACTGTCCCAGTTGTATTCTAGAAAACAAAAACATCAGCCTTGACAGCAGACCACACTGGGCCAGATCTCAGCACGTGAACTCTTGCTCCAGTGTAGCTTATCATTACAGAAATGGTACATCTCTGTTACCTATTGGTTTCCAAGCTACTCAGTATTTGTATTCCAGACTATTTTGCTCCACTTAGCATTTTCCTCCTTTTTTTCAATTTTTTGTCACTTTTGTTCAAACTCCTCTTTAACTTTGTATTGTTATCACTGGTTGTTGAGCATTTCTAGCTAAATAATAATTAAAGAACAGGGAAAAAAAAAGAAAAAAAAAAAGAAATAGAAATGTTTGATCTTTCAATGTAAAAAATTTAAAAGTTAGGCTACTTTCACTCTTTTGAGAAAATATTCAAAAGTTCTTTAAATTGTACTAGAAACATATCTCAACCAGTCACATTTATTGAAAAAATGCCCAATGAATTTAAGCTAGAGCCTTAGAGCAAGCTGAGTTCCGTTGATTTATGCAAACAAAAGGTCTGACCTCAAGTCTTTTCTGTAACAGGGAGAATAATAAAGCTAAGAAAGAAAAGCCAAGAAAGAAAATACTGTCTTTACCTGGACATACATCAGTGTATATCAAATACTACAAACCTGGAAAGAAGCACTTCACTCAGATTTATATATAATTTGCATTCACTATGCCTCCTTAGAAAAAGCCAGCAAACTAAATAATTAGATATATAGTCATCGTTGACAACATAATTTAGTTTAATGAGGACAGCAATATACCTGTTTTCAGCACAAAGAAACATTGTGCTTTCACGAACGCACATTATGTTGTCTCACAATGGAAGTGCTGCAGAAACAACTATTGAGAGTACAATAATATAAAGTGAAAATATGACAAAGATCTTTTTACTAGTGTCATTTTTTTAATGAATCCTACATATCAGAGGTTGCTGGGGCATGGTACTCTTTATTTATGGATTCACTAGAGATGAGAGGGATCATAACTTAAAAACCATAGAAGTTTCAAGTACATTAAGCAATTCCTCCCACTCATGTGTAAATGAATAAGTATTAATCCACTTCCAGCTATTATTTTAACCACTAAAATGATATTATTCTTCATTTCATTTTTTTTGCAATTTTAGTAGTGGTAAAATAAGAGACAACTAATAAAACCAAAGCCATTGATTGCTACTGCAGTTTCCTTCCAGCAGAGCCAAGTTTATCAGAACAAGGGCAGGCCAAAGACAAGGCCTGTTTCTGCATGTACTGACATGACATCCTAGGCAAGCTCAGGAACTCGTCATGGCTGCTGCTAATATGTGATGTCAAACACGGAACAGTAGATAAGGCAAAATCAGATGAAACCAGATTTATCTACTAAATTCTATTAGTATATGCCTTAGTTTATATATATCTCCATTTCAACCTCTGTGAAGAAAAAACAAACCCACCAATTAAGAAATTAAGCAAGATCCTGAGAAATTTTGTTATGCTGATTAAAAAAATTTTCCCATAATGTATTCCTTAGATAATGATACAACTCCTTGCTTTCAATTTTTTTTTTCAGGTACTGCTCATGGGATTTGAAGCTCAAATACAGTAAGATTTGCATCATTTTATTCCTCTTGGCCAAGTTCCACAGCAGAAACAAGTAGAAGTTGTAGTGGGAAGGTAGGGAGCCACCTATTTCTCCATCCACCTGTGCAGTTGGAAGAGGAAACTGACAGGCAAAAATCATCGTCTCCTTTTTCCTTCACCTGATACACAGGTGATGGATGGTGAAAACACCAGGAGGGCATCTTGGGCCATTAAAAAGGACCCTTGCTGACTTCCAAGCCAGCCCAGCTAGAGCCAGGAAAATTTAGTGTGCAGCTGAGTCAGCTACTTCTTTTTCTTTGTTTTTTTTTTTTTTTTTTATTTTATTTCCTAAAAGAGATTAAAAACAGCATGAAGTATAATCATCTCAATATAATTGCACTGCTGGACACTGTCTTGAGAAATCAATCTTAAACAGCAAGCTTTGAAAAGATTTATATAGTTTAAACAATGAAAAATCAAAAGACACTATAAGTTGACAGAGTATAAACAGTTTGATTTTGGATCATTCCCAGTTCTCAGTTTCCCAGTCCACAGAGATGGAAATACTATTTGTAAGCAAAATTAGGACGAAATATGCTGACTGTGTCTTCTTGAGAATTAAATGCCTAACAGTACTTTTTGCTGGAAGAGAGGAGAGTTATGCAGTCTGAAAGTAGAAATTACATCTTTCATGGCCACCTTTAAAAATGATGATTTCAAAGTACTGTTAAAAAAAAACCAAACAAAACTACTTAGAGATCCAGAACAGTAAAAAAGCAGAATTTCAGAACTGTCAGCAATGAAGCATTACACAAGAATTAGTGAAAAGAAAAGAGGACTTTGGTTCTTTACTTTGCTAACTTTTGACAAGGCCCAATCACAGCACAATATTCTGCACCATTAGATAAAGAGATTAGATATAAAGACAGAAACTAGTATTTCATAGAATCATAGAATGGCTTGATTCGGAGTGAACCTTAAAGATCATTAAGTTTCAATTCCCCTGTGCCACAGGTGGGGTCACCTTCCATCCAATGTGGTCTTGACCACTTGCAGGGATCACCCACAACTTCTCTGGGTAACCTGTTCCAGTGCCTCACCAGGCATAATTTCTTCATAATGGCAAATCTAAATCTACCCTTTAGTTGAAAGCCATTCCCCCTTGCCTTATCACTGCATGCCCTTGCAAAATTTCTCTCTCCAGCCCCCGTGTTGGCTCCCTTTTTTAGGTACTGAAAGGTTGCTATAAGGTCTCCTCAAAATTTTCTCTTGTCCAGACTGAACAACTTCAGCTCTTCAACCTGTCCTCATAGGAGAGGTGCTCCAGCCCTCTGATCATCTTCATGGCCTCCTCTCGACT